>NC_139352.1:7959263-8081763 GCF_055883805.1 Amblyomma maculatum
TCGTCTCAGAATGCAGCTTTATTCCTACGGATGTTTCATCTGATAAGAGTTGGGTCCCTCGGTAGCAGTTTAATGGGAGCGATATTTTCACATGACAGACTCCCGAAATGCACAACAAGCATTTATGACTCTGAAACTACATAAAGAGTGTTAATTTGCTTTTTGCACTTCCAGTAACCAGTGTCGAAACTTAAGTCCTGCAGCCTCTATTCCCTAAACTTCTTCACAGTCATAACAGGCGTTAGACTGACAATTGGAGTAAAAATGCCGCATAAATCGATTTATGGCACATATATGGACATGTGGAAAAGCGGAAAAACTCTTACAGATAATCTAAACAATCATTTTGTAAATGTTGCTATTCCTTATGATCATCCCCCAGACACGACTGGATACTCAAATACCACAACGAAAACCATATACCTTCATCCAACTGATGAGCATGGAATCTACAGCACTTTTATGTCGCCCCGTAAATCCCTTGATATAGAAAATATTCAAATAAAGCCCAATAAAGCCAAAGGGCAGCCAAAGGGAGTGAAGCATAAAACAAACACTTCAATTCAAAAGCAAAGTGGCACTCAACACAAAGCCAATAGATATCTACCTTCCTGTCTGTCCTTGCTGATAATTTTACTTAGTAATCGATATTAACTTTTTAATTTTTAATTTCATCATCATCATCATCTGCTGAATAACCCTGTACTACCCCCCCCCCCCCTTATGTAATGTCCCGAACGGGACCTTTAAGGGTTAATAAATGATGATGATGATGATGATGATGATGATGATGATGATGATGATGATGATGATGATGATGATGAAAGTATGTATTGCCCCCATTACCTCAGTACTTTCTTACATATTTAATTTAGTGCTAGAGACTGGAGGCTTTCCAGAAAAGATGGAATGTATTAGGCTTTCTGTAGTTTTTAAGTGGCGAACTCGAACTTAGCAGCAGACTACCGCCCAGTTTCAGTTCTCCCTGTTTTTTCTAAGGCTCTTGAAAAAATCATTTTCTCTCGTATAAAAGTGTTTTTGGACAAGGAAAACATAATAACTAAAACACAATTCGGTCTTACGAAAGGCAGGTCGACAGAAACTGTCTTACTAACGTTAAATGAAGATATCTTACGAAGCAATGAAAGTAACTTGTTCTCGCTTGCCGTTTTTATAGATTTTAGCAAAGCCTTCGACTGCGTGGATCATAACATAAATCTTTTGCTAAAATCCAAGGTTACAGAATCCGCGGTACTTGTCTAGCCTTGCTGAGGTCCTACCTCAGGAGCAGGTTTTAAGGAGCTTGCTTTAAAAAATACAGCTCATCTCTTTTACAAATAAAACAAGGTGTACCACGTACGGGGAAGCGTTTTAGGCCCTTTATTATTTAATACATATATTAATGAGCAGGTATATATAGAAAATACAGTAAAATTTGCATGGTACACTGATGATAGCACTGTTGTAATTTCTGACCCTAATGTTGATAACTTAAAAAAAAATGTAATGATGTTTTATCCCAGATATCTAAATAGTCCAAGTTAAATTGTCTTCAAGTTAATTCTAGCAAAACGATAGCAATTATATTTCTTGCTTAAAACAAATTGTTGGAACAAAGTCATACTATAAAATTTAAGTACCAAGACATACAGATTATTGATCACCATAAAATATTAGGCATACACTTTTCCTCGCATCTGACCTGGGACACTCATATGTTGATTACCTTTGCAAAAAGTTTTGCTCTATTACAGCAGCTCTATCTCGCTGTCGTATAATACTTCGATCATTAATAAAACTTGGCATATATCATGCTCTATTTAACTCACACTTCAGGTACTGCAGTCTAGTTTGGTGCACAACTGTCAAAACTAATTTAAATAAACTCTTTGTCGTACAGAAAAAAAATTATCCGCTACATTGCCGACATTGAACCCATAAGAAGTACAATAGACGCATTTGAATCATTTAATATAGTAAGTGTAGATAAGCTGTATGAATTTCGTTTATTACAATCAGTCCATTTTTCGTGCAATGAAGTTGTCAAGCTGTTAACGTCTACTCGTTCCTCGTTCGGCTATTCCTCGTTTCTGTACGTTTTATATATACCAGTCGATAAACCATAACCTACCAATAGCACCTAAAAAATGCTGATATACACAGGGAATGTACAGAAAACAATTACATTCTTTTTTTTTGCCCCTATGATCTGTGTTTTTGCTTATCTTGCATCGTGTAAGATTTTCATTGTCCTACGAAGTGTTTCTTTTAGTTCATTGTTGGTTACATTATTCGAAATAACTATTGTTCTATTCTGTCACATTCTTGTCTTTGATATTGAAAGTAATGAGATTTCCACTGCTTTCTTTATGCTGCTGCCATGTAAATAAATGCTCATTTGGGCCTCGTCAAGCTGTTGTGTAGCTTTCAACCAAGGAGACCATCAGTTTTTTTTTTTCTGGAAGATGAAGTTCTATTGTATTGTATTGTATTGTATTGTATTGTATTGTATTGTATTGTATTGTATTGTATTGTATTGTATTGTATTGTATTGTATTGTATTGTATTGTATTATAATGTATTGCATTGTACTGTATGTTACAATATTCGCCACCTCGGCATCTCAGTGATGCTACGGACTGACGGTTACGTTCTCTTGCAGAAATTAGAATAATTTTAAAGAGCATAGCCTATATTCTAAGCAAAATTCATAGAAATATCCCAAAATGAAAAAAAAAAACAATTCCAGCAGGGCCTACAAACCGCTGAAAATGCCTCAAATGACAATACAACATTTTTTTTTTTTCGCTAAAGAGAGTAAAAAACCGTTAAATATAGTGAGAAAACAACTGAATTGAATACACTGCAACGCCCTAACGCCGAACATTATTTCCCAGGCTTCGATTTGTTCCGATCGGTTACCTACCACGGAGATGGCTTCTTGCTCAGTGGTCACACCTAGTATACACATGACGTGAGGCACACATGACGTGAGACACACCTAGCACGCCCATGACGCTTCGCATGAGATCTCGCCCGGCTCAGTTCTCAACAAAAACGTAACGTGGGAACGTTCTGCGGAGGCGGACGGCACGCGTGTCACGCCGGGAGCCGCCCTCCCGAGTCTGACAGACAGTGTTCTGGCTTATGTGAGGGCAAGCTCACGGAACTCACCTCGGGAGGACGATTTATTACATCTCGATTTATTTTACAGGCGATGGCTGGCACTGACTTTTGTTCCCATAGTTTTATGACGCCATATACAAAATTCCTTGCGAGTCTGAGCTGAAAATCTCAGTCTTTTCAGTTTCTCCCAAGTCGGGTGAGAGCTAGCGACACGCAGTACACTACATTGGAACGGCTTTTGCTGAAAACAAGCTAATTCTGAGCCAGATATATGTTTTACATACTAGCCATATATATATATATATATATATATATATATATATATATATATATATATATATATATATATATATATATATATATATATATATATATATATATATATATATATATATATATATATATATATATATGTATATATATATACAAATTTTACAATTTTAGAATAAATTTTACTTCGTCGCCTTCAAAGCCGGTGTTGCTTCAGATTTACCAGTCCACTGGGGAACTCGCGCAGCGTTTGTTTTGTCTATCCCAGGAGGCACGAAAAGACTTCAACCAATTTTTTTTTCTTTCTCTTTTTTTTTTTTTTTTAACTGATACAAGCGCACGTAAACATTTGGCTCAGACTGGGCATGCATCACCTTTGAAGGAGGGGGTAATATAACCACATATGACAAATTCCTAGCTGTGAGACAGAAACTTTCAATGTAGCCCCTGACATGGTTTGAAGGTGATCGTTTTGAGGTCCACCTATGCTCGGAATGAAGTGCCTTAACACAGTTCAGTTTTGCAAGAAAATTGAGCCAGCTATATTAGCGCACCTAAATCCTACAATTAAGGCTATATCCTACAACTAAGCTTTCCGCCATTTGGTGTATATGACAGCTGCTTCTCATTTCTCTGTGAACCTCTCGAACCTTATACTTTGCGGCGCTCAGCAATTTTATAATACCTATAATCTCTATAATCACTCTTTAATGTGCTGTTCTGCAATGCGTAGCAGTTAGTGCACGTATCGACAGTAATGAAATGTCATTAAATTTCCTGCACCTTCTGTTGCGGCGCACTCGGGAGGAAGCTCGGCAGCCGAAATGCCGCACATTGCTTATGTCAAGCATCGTTGCTGAGCGGCGCCTCTTCATCGTTGGCAGACGCAACCGTTCGCACTTCGCGTCCTGTACTGCCGTACCCTGCATCGATAATACCGTGCAGCGCAACCGAGGAGCTGATGACCGCGGGCCGGGACCGAATAAACATACGCGGCTGTATATCAACAGCCTCAAATGGCCGCAACCGTAGGTATCTACGTGACCTTATTACATTCCATATCAATAGTCAAAGGCATCATAGAAAGCAGCTTGAAATTTTTGCTATCCTCTTATCCCTTTCCCCCAGTGTACGCTAGCCAACCAGATGCCTTTCTGGTTAACATCCCTGTCTTCCCTTCTCCTCCATAGCTATCTGTCTATACAGGAGGTAGTACTGTAAAGAAATTCCAATATTTTTTTTATGCCTATATTGTAATTACCGCCGCCCGAGATAGAGTCTGCAGAGTAAGCATGTGACTCCATTCGACTCTTGTTCTTGGGGCAAAATAACTTTCGTGCATGCTGAATTGCGTTCATGGTCAATTCGGCAGGACGTTCTCAAGTGTAAGGTGCAATTTTCTATGGCAGACAAATCATGGCTGTGCATTCTGTGAAAGATGCAGCAAGCCAAACTTGTTTTTTTCATTCACGTAATTCTGGAATGTCAAGAATAATGACGAGAGATCGACGGTTCTGAACAATTGCATGACAGTAGGTAATAATATATCTATACGGATGCCGGAATTTTCCCATTTTGGCTACACAAATGCAATGTCAGTTTCCATTGAATCAATGCTATGATGGCTCCTACATTCTTGATGGGCACGTGCATTTCCAAAAGTATTTGATCCGTGTGCACATTCATGATGTCGCGACTGCCCGTTTCAAGGCGCACTAACCAAACCCATGCGCGAACTCGTATCGTGATTGGCGGTCGTCAGCACTGTGTACCGTGCATCACTGCACCGTTTTGATCAGGCGTTATAGTTGCTACGCGCAGTGCGCCGTCGATAGTGGAGCGCACGGATGTGAGTAAAGGTTTCGGGTCGGCGCACTGCCAACGGCGTGACGTCACTGCTTGCTCGGCGACAGCGGGCGTCACGGCCCGCGGTGCGGATCGGCTGCGCTGCGTAGGCGGCGACGGAAAGCCCGAAGCGACAAGAGAGCGGCACGGCGGTGACTGGAATCGCTTTCCATATCTTGCCAGCGTTGTAGCAAGTTGTAAACTCTAAGCACTTCCTAAGGCAACGAATTGGGCGCCATGATACAAAACTGATTAGCTCTAGGGGGAAGACGAGACAAGGGAAGCAGAAATACCGGTATATAAAGTAAGTTCGATACATTGATTTAGTGCGCTAACTTCGGAAGAAGACCATGACACGATATTCGCTCAGACCTTTTTAAAATCGGCTCTGGATTTAAGGTCAGCGGTTTACATTCCTGTGGTAGTTATAAAAAAAAAAAAAAAAAAAAAAAAAAAAAAAAAAAAAAGAGGAGAAAGCTTTATTTAACTACTTTGTTGAAAGTTTATCAAGATGTTTTATATTAAGGTGGTACCTGTAAGCAACAAAATAATCAGTACAAGTAAGCATTCTCATCACCTGGACCATACGGCTGCCTGGAAGAAATGGGGAGCTATCGCGGCTGAAAGGGTTTTGGGAGGGTAGCATGAGCAGAACTATAAATTACAGGTTTGTTTTGTGAATACACATGGAAGTGAGAAAGGAAATAATAAAGCGCGGTATATTTTTTTGGCAGGCTGTATTAACGGTTCTCATTCTCTAGTTCACTGGTCCTTAACCATGGATGCGTGAACGCTGTCCGATCACACAAACAATTGGTTTCAGGTCTCCTCATGTGACTCCACACTCAGGGACGTCAGCAGACGCTATATGCAATATTGATACAGACAGTAAGTAGTCAACGGCAGAGCTGAGGCAGTCAGGGAGTAGTCGGCATACACGACGAAGCTGGTGGTTGCGCTCTCGCTGCCGCTCTCAGACTACGGCAGTCTTTCAGGCTCAGAGCTGTAACGGCGAAATACACTTTACAGTATTCTAGTCCTGGCAGGAAAGCGAAGATTGCGTTAACCTTGCTTCATTCCAAACTTTTTCATCTCGATACTGTTACATTCGGGACTCGCCTGTCAATCTTAAAAGTATTTTTCTTAAGATGTCTCAAACATGCTGCTTTCTCGAGCGGAAACGTTTCTTCTTCAGGAGAAGGACAAGCAAGAGAGGCCGCTAAACGGTTCCTATTGTTCTCACGGGGCTATCGTTCACGCTACTTCGTAATTAATCACTGATGCGGCGGACCTTAAAACATCGGTCACTCAGTGAGAGCAAGGGCATTGGATGCACAAAAGGAGCCAAGAAGCACAAGTCATGGTCGTCGCTTGCGATTTCCCGTCGTACTTCTAGTCACAGGATGAATGAATAACGGGAAGATAGAAAACAAACACATCAAAAAGCGACGCCACACGCACGAGGACATGGTGGACTTGACCTAGCGCTGTTAAGCTTGTACGTCTCCCGTTCGCTAAAGGCGTGCATATATATACCTATGTCTTAGTTCCAGCGTGAGGTCACCGATACACTTCGTAACACTACTGGGAAGCGGCCCATTTGTTACTCACAGCAGCCACTCATGCTTGGAGGTCCTTTAAAAATGCGCATTATATCATTAGTGACAGCGTTGCTCATTCGTCATCCCTTGGGCTACATTTATGTGCCAGTTTGCTTTTTCCTGGCGAAATGGCAACTTTCTCTGCGCGATTTATTCAATCACGTTTGCTTGTTCGGCACAATGTACCCTGCCGCGTCTGCCAGGCGAACACTCTCAAGGTTCGTATACAGACAACATTAATGCCCAAAAACGTAGACAGCGGCCGATGTCCAGGCGAAACCTGGCGAAAAACCTGAGCGTTCCCAGCAAAATGCTGAACTAGTTACACCAGACGCGCTAGACCAGTTGTGTAAGCACACCAGCCCGGGAACACTAAACGGTAACACCAAGCCGTGCACACCAATCCGCGTACATCAGCCTCAGCAGCACATCAGCGGAAACACGGGCACAGAAACACCAGATACGTGTCAACATTCCCAGTCTGATGTGCACACCACACTTGTAAACACTCACCCGGGTATGCAGGAGGCGCTGCTCGGGTACACCAGAACAGGCAAACCAGACCCGTTTCTCACCAGATTCTGCTTCACCTCGGGCAACCTTCCGTGATCATACAGACCATTAACGACCCAGACAGTTTGGTATCAGCGATCTTTAGGCGTTAAGGAGCCCCTTGAAATTCTACACCACCAGTACTTCTATGGCGCTCGCACAGACCACAACACACTGCAGCGGCGGGAGTGGCCATCTACCTGCGTGAGGCATGTCTGCCGTACCATCGAACTGTTTGGTACATCCGGCTAAGATGGGGAAATGTGAACTGCAAAGATGGGCGCCTGCTTGCTGCTAGTGGCTGTGTATACTTCTCGCCTACGACGCTTACCAAAGCCTTCGCGCACTTCCTGCATCACGCATTAACCGAATATAGATCCACAACAATGTGGGTAAACTAAGACTTCAATCTAGATATAACGAAAGACAAGAACTTCATACAACTCATGCCTGAAAACAACCCTCTCTTCTTCCTCGCAACTGCTGCGGCGACCTCGTGAAACGCTTGTCTTTCAGAACGAGCCATTGGTTCAGGAAGTATGATATATGTCCATTCATTTCTCTAACCACAAGGCTTCCTTCCTCACAACCAAGGACTGTGAAAGGAGTGTAACTTGAACGAGAATGTATCGAAAATAGTCTGCTCTTTAACTGTGCACATACCTACATGACTCTGTAATGTTGTTTGCCTCAATATAACCCCCCCCCCCTTCCCCCCCGCCCCTGCGAAAAAAAAAAACGCAAGGAGCCGAGCTCAAATTTCGCATTACACATTATCGTAATCGTTGGTGCAGTTTTATGGAGACAGGGTTGCAGGGCCCGTTCACCATAAAATTCGGCATCGGCATTGGAATCGAAATTTCGCGAGCATAACGCTGGCAGGTGGTATAACTGGCAGCTTGCTAGCCAGAAACTGATTACACATCAATCGCATGACATCACAAAGTTGGAAAAAGCTGCCAATTCGGGTAGCTCATTTGATGCGGGAAGGTGGAATAAGAATCAACCTTCCAGTGCTCTTGGATGCCGGGAGAGGCACTCACACCTAAGCTACGCAGGAACGTTCATACGGCTTGGTTAATGCATGGATCTATATGTCGGGTGGTCGCCTCCGCTATTGCGTCATACCCTTAAAGGGAGCTCGCAGTCGAAGCGGCGACGGCGGCGATATGTTGGCGCAGAAGTGTGAACGAAGGAGCGTGTCGGCGGCAGCGGATTTCGCTCGCTCGCGCCTCCGAATGCTCAAATGTAAACGAGCCAGGCGCATCTGCTGCTCCAAGCTCGTAATTCAGGCGCTGCAGGTCCAAACTTGAAACTATCCGAGTGCGCACGAAATTCCCGAGCCGAAACTTAACCGAAACTGAAGTGGGATTTTTGTATTTGCCGTGCAACGCTTACGTTGTCTTTTCGCCGTCGTTTACGTATGATAAAAGCGTGTTATTATATTCGAGACAAAACCTACGACCGCATTCAAACGGGCAACGTAATTTGCATTTGTCAGCCTCCGGGATTCCTAGCGCGTCACGTGATTTGTAGTTGCGAGTTTCGGCTGTGGCGACGATACCTGTATTTCTGTTCTTCCTCTTTATTACCTTATAACAGCTCTGTTTTCAGAGGGAGTGGATTTTTTGTAATCAGGAATTGGCATTCTATGGATGCTAGCCCACTTCAATTTTTTCTTTAGTGTCCCTTTAGAGGCGGAGGAAAAGAGTCCCCTTAGTTTACTTTTTGTTCGACATCTTAAACCTCGCATATTAGACCATATAGGGGACCTTTTCTCCTCTCGAAAAACTTTCGCGATTGTACTGCAGTGGGCCACGGTGCAACGTTTCCTTTCCCTACCAAAAGAAAAACAATATAGGGCTGCATGGAGCCAGCGCGCGCGGTGAATGTGAGCTATTCTCACGCCGTGCATCCAAGGCTACGCCAGATATTTTCTCACCGCGGCGCCAGGGGTGCGTCACGCATGCAGCCTGCGATGCTGGGGTAGTTGGCTTCGCGTTTCACTAAAGCTGTGCAGTGGAGTTCAGAGTTGGCCTCGAAAATTCAATGGCAGGAAGCAGATAGGTTCTCTGCTTCGTGCATGGCAAAATTTACGTTAAAAAGAAATAATATTACATTGCTAATTTATCGCGAAAATGTGTTTGAAATACTTTGATCGATTGAAAGTAATACGGCCCGTTTCTTTCCAAACATAATCGCGCCACCAGCATAGCCTTAATGAAATTTGATATAAATATACCTAATTTACAGGATAGCAGAACAGCCTTCCGTCTGTGCTTCTAAAATTTTTCATCCTCCCCACGAGCCCAAAAATTCATCTCGCTGCCAGGTTACATTTGTCGGGACCACCGGAAAAGTGTATAGTTGCCCCGGCAAGTTGCGCTATCTCATTCTCAACGTTGTTTCATCCCAAAACATAACTTGATTGGAGCCGCCTTCCTGAGCCGCCGCGATGGCTCTGTAGTTAAGGCTCGGCTACTGCAGAGGAGTACCTGGGTTCAAACCCGACGGCAGCGGCCGCGTTTCGATGGAGACGAAACGCAAAGGCGTCCGTATGCTGTGCGATGTGAGTAGACGTTACAACCCCATATGATTGAAATTATTACGCAACCTTCCACTACTCTTTGTCTCCCTTTTCTTTGACTCCTATTGCCCTCCTTCCCTTACGGAATGGTTCAGGTGTCCGCCTGGAAATGTGGCAGATACGGCGCCTTTCAATGCCTATAAACCAGATTACATTTTTCACGCCTTCCTGCCTCAACAGTAAGCATTGCTAATATATATTTCTGTTATATTTAATGAAACTGAGGTCGCTAGAATTGTATAGGTGTTTATTTCATCACTTGTTCTGTTAATTGTGTTGTTTTAATCCGCCCCACCGTATAATGATTCGGGCCTAGGGTATAAAAGCAAATAAATAAAAATCATTTCATAATCGACTTTATTTTCTTAAAAATTCAAACTCTCACATTCATTACGAGTGCTCGCTGTTGGCAGTCAACAGATGGCATCATTTGGTGATGTCACATTTGTGAACAGTCCGTCTCGACACATGTGTAGTGCGTGCGAGAGTGTGGCACTAAATGGACTTTACACCTGTCAGTAATCCAATGTATGAGACTTTGCGTTTGGAGACTTTACCAAATCGAAATACTGTGAAGTGGAAGAGTGAAACCACCTGACAGACTATCGATTACTTCGTGACACGTGAGCGCCTGAGTAGTCTGCAACGGCCGCTCACTGGAGGCGCACGTACATTCGTTTCCATAGAGAAACAGTGAGTGTGTAGTTGTGGAAACTGTCGCCTTGCGTTCGTATAGCTTCCTTTTCAATACAAGAAATGTCATGGAGTATTTAGGGCAGTAGCACTATACTGCCCGTCTACTCGCAAAAAGCGCATTTACTATATGGCCCTGAAGCCGATTTGACCCATTTACGAGATCACTGGTCTGCTTCAGTGGAGAAATGTGAAAGCATTAGGGTTTGCAACTGCTGATGCCTTAACATATATCTTCGACTCTTTTGCGGCTATTTGCTTCTCTTTCACGACTACTTCCTCACGTGACTCTCATGTGACGTCATCACTTTCTGTCCAATAAGTACTTTCTTCTGGGCGAGTTGGTTCATATTAGCAAAAGTTAAAAGACTTGCGCAAAAGGTAGATGAAGAAAGAGACGTGACAACTTCATCTACCTTTTGCGCAAGTCTTTCAACTTTCTGTCCGCCATCTTGAATCCTGTGGTACTTTTTATGACTTAGTCATGGCGTCGAATGAATAGTGTGAAGTCGCATATAACTCATATATTGCTACACAAACCATTTCCATCTTTATTTTTTGTGCTTCATGACTATAGTCATGATTACACGACTTGTTATAAGGTCTTATGATTGAGTATTAAGCTATAGGACAGCATTACTGACCATGAATAAAACGGTCATGAGACGACAGACTACGACTCCACGTGACGTTTTGGGGTCACGACTTCCGGCCATATATTGTGCGGACACTTCCGGCTAATTTTCCTTCTCTTGAGCCATATAGAGCCATTCTGCAGTGCCAGTGGGTTTCGAACCCGAGGCAGAGAGACCAGCATATCTGGCTCGCTTGATACTGAGTTAGACCACTGCGCCACCTGAGTAGCAGAGTGTCTGGTAAGTTGCCAGTCATTCACCTTGCGTTTCGAATGTCGTCATTTTCATCGTCTTCGCCTCCTCTAACAAAGTTGCACTGAAGACTGGACGGACGGACGGACGGACGGACGGACGGACGGACGGACGGACGGACGGACGGACGGACGGACGGACGGACGGACGGACGGACGGACGGACGGACGGACGGACGGACGGACGGACGGACGGACGGACGGACGGACGGACGGACGGACGGACGGACGGACGGACGGACGGACGGACGGACGGACGGACGGACGGACGGACGGACGGACGGACGGACGGACGGACGGACGGACGGACGGACGGACGGACGGACGGACGGACGGACGGATGGATGGATGGATGGATGGATGGATGGATGGATGGATGGATGGATGGATGGATGGATGGATGGATGGATGGATGGATGGATGGATGGATGGATGGATGGATGGATGGATGGATGGATGGATGGATGGATGGATTGGGTGCGCCCGTATGACAAAAGCATGGAAATTGGCTCGACCTCGTGCAAAATTCAAAATCACCGTTTTCGAATCTGGTAAATAAAAGTACACGGCTTGCATGCGGGTTATGGCTGTTGCAGCGGTAGCTTCCTCTTCAGCCTCAAGGGAGAGGTCTGGTGCAGGGTGTGTGATAAGAGCGGTTGAGGAGGAAACCGCCACTGCTGCACTCGCTCCATCACCCGAGCATGCAGCGCTCACCCATACGGCGTCGGGCTCAGCACCGCAGTATCGCTGGAGTGTATTAGCACGGGCTCTGCGGCCACTGGTCATGGTAGGATTGGGGCGTATTTTTCGGGTATGGCTTGACAAGCAGTTCACAGTGGATGTGTCGAGGGTTGAGTAAAATGCTTGGTTCATTAGCCGGTATCTCAATTCGAAGGAAATCCAGGAGATAACAACCAGTGGAGGTTTGTGTAAGTCTGATGTATAGTATACTGTCGGTGAGCCTTTTCGAGCTTTAGTAGTCTAGCTCTAGACCCAAGCTTAGTAGTCTCTCAGTGGGTGTGTTGAGGGGAAGGTGAAGTGCGACCTTGCCTGCCTTGCGGATCAAGTCAGCTAAGGCGTTTATGTAGTGTTAGAAGTTGTAGGTATGGAGTTGTGTAAAACACACGGCTAAGGACAAAGGCAAGATGAGGCGTCAGAGGCCGCGCTCCTACGTGCCCCTGTGGTGGCTCGAAACTCTGAGGATGAGGTGCCATATCGTACCTGCAACCTGCCTGAGTTTCCCGAACGTGTTGTTTCTACCATCGGCCTGGATGCGCAACCCCAATATTCGGGGGGTTTCAACCTCCAATACTGGGTCGTCAATTAAGTAGTAATTGGGGAACAGAGGATGCAGTGGTTCTTGGAGCGGATGAGGAGCAGTTCGGACTTTTATGGGGAGCAGGACAGTCCGATGTTCCGTGCGTTATTTTGGAAGAGGGTGGCTGCTTCCCGTCTTTTATGCCACTATATTACCGTTGTGGGTGGCCCACAACGTTATGTCTTCGACATAGAGGTGTGCTTGTTGCGACTGAAGGAAGAAGTAAAAGAAAATGCACGGGCCTGCTACTGGCTCTGCAACTGAGTTCGTGCGGACAGAAGAGAACTGATTGATTGATTTATAGGAAGGGAAAGGCCCGGTAACTGTCTCACTTGTTTTGCTGTGGACACCTCAACCGCGCCGTAAGGGAAGGGAGGAAGGTGGGAGTGAAAGTGGAAAGAGAGAAAGAGGAGCCGTAGTGGAGGGCTACGGAGTAATTTCGGCCACCTGGGGATCTTTAACGTGCGCTGACATCCCACAGCACACGGGCACCTCTTCGTTTCGCCTCCATAAAACGCAGCCGCCGAGGTTGGGTTCGAACGCGGGTACTCCGGCACAGTAGTCGGGCGTCTTACCAATGCGCCCCCCCCCCCCCCCCCGGCGGGGGACAGAAGAGAAAATAGACTAGAGAAGAAAAGGAAGCGGGAGAGAAAGATGCGCGTCTCAACAGCCGTCGGTGGCGGGTGCAATGACGGCCTACTACAGATAAAAATATGGTGGCAGGCTAGCCTTCCTTGGGCTAGCCCCCGCCGCAAGCGGCAGTGACCTACCAGTCCCAGCCCCGTAGGGCCAGGAGCAGGAACCCTCCCACTCCCTCCAAAGGTGTGCTTGGAAAGGGAGATATCTGGCAGTTTTCGGGCGAGGATGTTTAGAGTGATGATAAACAGGAAGGGGGAGAGGACGGACCCTTGCGGGGCGCCAACGCTCTGAAGAATGTAAGGGGGAAGAGAGAGAGAAAGAGGTGCCGTAATGGAGGGCTCTGGAATTGTTTCGATATCTTTCACAGCCCAGTCGTGGTGGTGCAGTGGTGAGATGCCCGACTACTGTGCCGGAGTACCCGGGTTCGATCCCGACCGCCGGCGGCTGCAACGCAGTGCCATCCGTGTGCTGTGCGATGTCAGTGCACGTTAATGATCCCCAGGTCGTCGAAATTACTCCGGAGCCCTCCACTACGGCCCCTCTTTCTCTCTTTCCGCCTTCACTTCCACCTTCATCCCGTGCCTACGGCGCGGTTCAAGTGTCCCCAGAACAAGTGTGACAATGCTTGTCTTTCCTTTCCTGTGAATCAATTATTATTATTATTATTATTATTATTATTATTATTATTATTATTATTATTATTATTATTATTATTATTATTATTATTATTATTATTATTATTATTATTATTATCTTTCACACGCGCAGTGTACGGGCGCCTTTGGTGTTACGTCTCCATCGAAACGCGGCCGCAGTGGCCGGGACTGAACACGAATCTTTTGACTGAGTAGCCGAGTGCGCTGGACACTGAGCCACAGCGGGTCTATTGGTAAAAGCGTACATCAACGGCGGTTGGTTCTTCTGATGAAATAGGAGGGGTGGGAGGGGATAATGGTAGGAAAGGGGCAGTAAGTGTTCCACTCGCGATGGATTCCTGATACGAACAAATTCGCGCATTCGCCGTAGCGTAGTCAACGAAATGTATTAGCGACAACAGAGTACGCACTTGTTCTTTTGTAGCGAGTTAAACTACAGCAGCCACTTCGTCTCTTTGCCGTGATCTCGCTTTCGTCGTGGTCGCACCTTAGCCGTGATTGCACTGACCTTGAACCTTTAAGAAGAAGAATAACAACAACAACAAGAGGAACAAGAACTAGAAGAAGAAGTAGTAGTAGTAGTCGTGGGAGGCGGTAGCTGGCAGCTGACATGGTCGAGCACTGACTGGAGTGAGGGCTTCCTGACATTGCGTTTGGCAGGAGCTGCCAACTCGGGCCTCTCCTTTCATACGGGGGTGCGATATCACAATCAGCCAGTCAAAACCCTTGCATTCACGTTATCCCTAGGCCACGTATAGGCACATTCATACGGCTCGGTTAAACCGGGGCTTTATATGTTGGCTGGTAGCTTACACTATCGCGTTATCGCGAAGGTGGGAGTGAAAACAGAGAAAAAGGTGCCGTAGAGGAGGGCTTCGGACCACCGCGCAACACAGGCTTTCGCCTCATCGCAGTTTAGTGGTCAAACGTGTCCCCTATGCCATAAATAAAGCTGAAACCATACAGTAAACTACTATGTGCAAAACCCATGTCTTTACTTTCAAACCGAAACCGAACCTAAGCGTAGCCATGCAGGTAGCTCTCGCGTAACTCCAGCTTTAACCACAAGCTAAACCACAGCAAATTTTTTTCTTCGGAGGCCCTACACCAATCCCAGCGAAATGTGCGGCGTCCATCAGCTTGCAGCTCAACCGCGCCTGCGAGACGCGCCGGCCCGCTGCGGCGGAGTAGGCCCGACTCGGCGAAGGTCGGATACGCAAAGCGCTGCCGTAGCGGCGGCGGCCGGATCTCCATGGGATATTGTGGCGGCCGATTCCCACGGGGCGCCAGAAATCAGGCTAGATAGCCCTCCTCCGGGGAGGCGGTGGCGACCCGGCGCGAACGTGCATGCCTCACTGCAGCGCCCGTCGACACATGCACAGGCTAAAGCGCGAGGGTGCACGCGGTTCCTGCACGGAGAAACTCCTCGCCGGAGCGCTTTCCATATATCAACTTTGGTGGGGGCGTCCAGTGTGAGCGCACAGTGCGGAGTAAGTGTCTAAAGAAGGTACAAGGTTAGTACATATTCCCAGCCTATGGACTGAGTCTATACTTTGCAGCTGCGTACAGTTAGCATGCACTGCAGTGCGACCGAATCTCGAAATCTCTAGTGACGAGGATACTCGCCTTCACCCTTCAGGTCCTTGGTAGCTTCATAAGCGCTGTAGCTTCCCGACTAGACTAAGCAGAAGTAGGCCCAACGGCCTGGAAACTTGTGATCAGACTTGTACGTTTCTGCGCGGTCTTTAAAGAAATTCTTCAGGGATCCATGTGCTCCGAAACAAATTTAATGACAATCATCAGGAGCGGCCTAAAACTACACCCAGTGCAGAGAAAAGGCATCTCCCATACCACTCTCAATAAGTGCACTCAGTGCCGGGTGCCGCCACGGAAAGTTCTTACAATATCATCCACCCATATATGACAATCTGTACTATTTACCGAACCTTGTCCTATGACTATGGCATAAGTAAAATAGCCAAGTTTTTTTTTTTTTCGGAGTGTGCGTTTTGTTTTTAGTTTTACTCATCTTTTTCAAAGCACTGACATTTGTAAAAAAAAAAAAAAATTTGGCTATATTTTTTTATAATCAGATAAAAACACCCTTTGACGATGATAGCAACGGTGTTGAAGCCGTGTTACAAGTTGACAGCACAAATTTGGACTTGTGACATCACGTGAATTTTATTAGGAGGGACTCACACTGAGTGGCCAAAAAAAAAAACAAGGGCCTTCACATCTGTTGAGAAAGCGCGCAGGCTACCGAGAGACAAGTTATTTCATTATAACACATTCGCTGGGAAGAAGACCTTCGGCACGAAAACATTTTGACAGGCGCGTTCCAGCAGCTTCTGTAGACAGCAACGAGCAATAGAAGTATTGTGCGAGAGCAAAGATGTTTCGCAAAGTTACCGCAGACTGTTTTCCTCGCATACAAAGTGGCCTAAGGTGGCGAAACTGACTCAGGATCATTGCGCGTGCTCGGTTTAGCGGATGAAGAGTCACTCTTGTCTGTGGATTGGCCTGTTGTTCTCTCCCGCCTCATAGTCATATAACCAATGTCACTTCTGCTAACAAAGCAATGGGCAGAAAAGGTTTGCAGCGTGAGGGATTCAAACGGTCAATTATCGGGACCTACTCGAGCTGTCTGAGCCCCAAGTAAAGCAGCAACACTGCGCACCACGAACACGTTAATATTGCTGCTCTCGTTCCCATACTCTTCCGCCCCTTCTACCGCTTCTTCTTCGCTCCTGTATGTTCGCGTCTCTTCTACCTCTTCTGCTGCTTCTTGGCGGCCCCACTGGTGTCCTGTTCAAGTGATCACAGTAATAAAGAAAAAAAAATGCAAGTGATCACAGTAATAAAGAAAAAAAATTCCAGTGATCACAGTAACTCAATCTAGCAAGCGGTGTGCATGATGTGCGAAGAACGTTGGAAACCTCGAGTTTCAGTATTGCATAGTTTGCGGAGGGCATTTGTGCTATACGGCGGCGGGGAACTTTTTTTTAATATAATTTCACAGAGTGAACAAAACAAAACAAAAAACAACGGCTAGGACTGAAGAGAGTTGGCTCACTTAACAAGGACAAATTTTCCGTACTAATACCAGTTCCCCTATTCACGCTGTTGTTTTGGCAGCCAGAACAAACTCAACACATCGTTAATTGCTGAGTTTTCCGTCGCTCATTTTCTTAAGTACCTGAAAGGGTTGAATGCCCGTCGGATATGTTCCCTTCGCATTAGGTCATTTCCATTGTTCATTCCCACGTCTATATATTGAGTAATGTATCATTAACGCGCGGTTATTCCCTGATTCCCTAAGTACACTTTCCGTCTCTTGTCTTTGGACCTGTTAGATTCCTTTCCATACCTCGCTGCGCTGTGCTCAAGTTGTGCTCAACTTTTTTTATCAGTCGCTATATTTCTGCCCCTTGCGCTAATACAGGTGGCAATTTCTCCACCTAATGAAAAGAGAGAGTGGGGGCACCCCCAGTGTTCCAATATTATTTCAGTCTTATAGCTAAGCATGGACTTGAAACTGCGCGCCATTCCCTTATTGCACCAAAATCTCCCTTTCGCTCACCTGTCATCATTTGTCCGCATCAGCGCTGCCATTCCTCACTTATTACAGACCCATTAGCTCAGTTACTACTCCTTACCGACCGACGACTATGCGCTTACGCTCACAACAAGCACGTTCACCCTACCTTCGACATCGATACGTGCGAGAAACCCTCTCGACAGTTCGCCTTCCTCGCGCCCGCAGTAGCCCTCCCTCCCGCACGCACGCGGGCTGACACAAGCAATCACACACATAGAGAAACTACTCACACGGCACCAGCGCTCGCCCATACATACAAATACGCGCTCTCGCACGCGCTGACTGGCAACAACGCCTGGCGATCTCCTCGGCGCTCCGGTTTGGCCGGTGCGGCACCGGACGATGCTATCGTGTCCCTTTCGTCTCCGCCGCCGCTGCACTACGGGCCGGAGTGACGGGAGGGGGGTCGCCCCGTGAAAAGCGGCCACGCCGGTCACGAACGGCGACGTGCGCGGCGGTGGCGCCCGGGCGTGCACGCGCGAGATTGCCCTTTGTGCGGCCGCGCGGGAACCGCCTATTCGGCCCCGCGCCGACGACGCCGAGGCAGCTGGGGCACACGAGCGTCTTTCTCCTTCAGCGCTGGCAGAGGGTGCCCGCACACTTGGCCCAAGTCAAGCCTTCATTTCACGACACTGTCCTGCTCCGGACACCGCTCATTCCTTGCTCTCCTTTTTATTCCGTCTTTTTCTTTTTTTCATCGCCACCTGAGATGGAAGGAACTTTTACGTATTATGTGCTGTATGAGCTGGGCTTGAGGTTAGCAATAGTGTTGGTTTTAAAATGAGAATTACGGGGAAAACAAATGATTGTACACGTCATGAATGCTTACACGGACGGTGGGCACCAGAAATATTGCACGACGGAAAACGCAGAAGGCAGGACAGTGAAAGGCGTGTAATGTAGAGACCGTGAATATATCAGATTATAAACAAGGGTGTGAGACGAGCACACCACGGAGGAGTAAAATTTGAAATTAGCGAGTAATCACTCATCACCATACATCGAAACGCTGCTACAAATGAAAACTATGCGGTTTCTGTGGTAACTGTACAGCTCATCCGTTTAGTTGCATGGCTGCGCTCCAGACGGTACTAATGAGCAATTTTTCATTATTTCGAACGTTTGCTATGTCGACATCACTTCATTAATTAAAGCGAACGGTGCGTTATAGCCGCTTCTGATTACTAAACTGCAAAATTTTGCCTGCTTTTATTTTAATGGGGCTTTTTAAGTAAGATTCGATGCTAACTTCAAGTATAATCTTCTTTTTTTTTTTTTTTTGTCCCACAGCTATTACCTGCACGGACGACCTCGAGCCACATTTCCAAACCTGTATCATTTGTAAAAATTCGTGCACGGTATCCCTGAACTGCGGCTGTGTACGTGAACTGCAGGTGTGCCACATGTAAAGCTACAGTGCCGTTGTCTTTCCAAACTGCCTCCGCGTACTTGTATGTACTTCACAACCCTCTTGTCGGCAGTCAAACTAAAACAAAGTAGTTCTGTTTGGAGCTCAAACAAGCTAGTACTTCCCCATAAAGATATTGTTTTAAACGCATCCTTCAATGACATCGTCCAGAATTTCAAATGTCTTAGTGCAATATCTACTACTCAGAAGTCCTGGGAATTCCCCGTGGAGTTATCGAAAAATCTGACAATCGGCTTGTCTCAGAAAATTTGCTTTTGAAAAAAGAAAAATTACAAGACTATACATAAATTTGAGATTTATTTTCATTTGGCCTGCATGTCAATCAGTTTCAGCTTTTCTGACTAACATCTACGTGTCCTGACTTACTAAAAAAAAATATGTTATGCAAAAACAATGCTTGCGAAATCACACAAGAGACAGAAAGAACACATATGAACATGACAGACGCTAGTCTTCAATTGCCGTCTATTGAAAACAACAACAACAAAAAAAAAGTTATATGTAAGCTCTTACAGTGGTCATCCCATATGCGCAGTAGGGGTGCCACGCTTTAGGTACGATGTCGATTTTTTAGATAGATACACAGATGGAGAGCTGACAGTTTGGTCCTTCTTTGTCCATGCACAGGGCATCGAAAGTCTCAAGCTCTGCTTGCGTTTTTATTATTACCAGTACGCAGCACGAGTATGCATTATGCAGAACCCCTTTTGAACTCTGTCAAATTCTTCCTCATACCACTTTCGAACAAAAATAATCTCCTAATTTGTGTTTCGTTAACTGTTCCACTATTTATTTTGAAGGCATGGACGAAGACAACTGATTTTACTTACCTTGGTGTCTGTTTTTGTTTGTTTTTTAATGTGGTCTTGTGTTCCTTTACACTGAATATAAACTTTTGATCTGCTTGTTGTTTATGTTTTTATTGCATTTGCCGACGTGCCCCATTCACGTACAGCTGCGGCCTCATAAAGCCGCCAACAGGCAGTTTTTCTTTCCATAACCCTTCAGTTGTTGCGTGCATGATCGTAAAAATAAAGAAAAACATTTGATATATTTCGCTTGGCTTGATTTCACCAATGCTTCGCAGTAAATACGGCAACGGCAATCAAATAACTTGTTGCTCAGCTCCTTGATTCCTGTTTGAAAGCGCAATAGTCACCCAACAAGAAGCGCACGGTGCTTGTTACCAGTGCACGATGCACGATGCACTAAACTGCCGAACGGATTGCCCTAAACTATATGAGACCACACGAAGCGCAGTGTGTTCGCCTTTTGCGTTGTTTTGCTTGGCACGATTATTAAGCCCTAGAACATGAGCTGGCTTCAACCACTCCCCCCCCCCCCCCCCCCCCTTCTTCCACGCCTCTAAAAATAAAAGCAAACACAGCTGCCACCGTCTGGGATCCCTTATTGCCAGTTCACGGGCTCGAGAACAGTGCGCCCGAACCATATGTGCGTGGTAAGCGCTGACCAGAAACAAACATATAAGCATGGACGGCCCTGTAAGCTGCTCTAAAACTGCTTATTGTTATGGCCGCTGGTTTAAAAAAACGTGACTGGACTTGGTGTACAGTTACGCCAAAGCAATTTCCACTTTTATGCGCGAGGCACGAAGCGTTTACACTGCCTCCTCGCACTCGGTGTTAGCAGTCCAATGTTTCACATGCGCCCGAAACGAGGCCTACTCTACACGCTGCTTTCTTTCTTGCCATTGAGCGTCACTTATGTGCGGGCACTGTTCATTCAATAAACACAAGCAGGAACCATAAGTTAACACTGACAAGATAAAAATTGCATTTGAAATTAAAAATGTGTTGAGATGTTCTGACTTGGTGCTTAAAAATGAGAATGGTTTAACACTGCTGAACCGAATGTGGAGCGAAAGCATTAGCTGCCGGTGACCGAGCGTTCTTCTTCTTCTTCGTCTTCGTCTACTTCGTCTTCTTCTTGTTCTTCGTCATCGCCTTCTTCTTCGTCGTCGTCGTCGTCGTCTTCTTCTTCTGTTCAAGGTCATTCGTGACTGCGGCCACGGATTACGCAACGGGCCGAAACATGGCGTAATGTTGCTTTCGCAACAAAAAATGCATTCTGGTAGTTTTTACTCGCATCGGGCTCCGTTTTATTTTTGTTGCACAATTTTAGGTAGCAGTTGTATCTTGCATCACTGGTCGTTTACAAAATTAGCCACCCACTTTATTATTTTACCCCATTAATGTTGACTAAGGCGTGGTCAGTTCGCGAGACGCGAAATTTGACTACATTGGTGAAACAAAGAGGATGCGAACTTGTGTCGTTTAGAGGATGGCCTCGGGACCTTTACATACAGGAAATAATAATGTGTAATGAGAGAAACAAGGCAATAGCAAAGCTGGCGAGGGTCGGACATTAAGCAGTCGCAAACTACACACACCCTAAATAAGTATTAATGTCAGCTATAATACAGCGCGTCTACCCGAGTGTATGTCCACCCTCTATGTGCAGAATCAAGTGGCAAGAGCATTGAAATGCAGACATTGTTCAAGAAATATCGTTTACCCGACAGATGAAGATAGCAAGAGAGGAACCCTTTATTTCGCCGCATTTTTCGGCTGAACCTTTGATTCAGATAACGCGGGCTACTGTATAAAACGTAGTGCTTAAGATGTGTCGCCTGATTTTCTGCCGGCGGAGTCTTCAGCCATGGGTGAGATCATTCTGAGAAAACAATTTAGTAGCCTAAAAAAAAAAAAAAAACTTAAATGCGCGAAATCGTTCAGGGTAAGAAACACGTCTGTTGTAGGTAGCGCTGTTTATTTATTTAAAAAGATAAACGGGCACAATCAAGGTCTGCCTGCTGCCCGCTGTGGCAGGTGCGAATGCGGGTAGAACGAAGGCTAAAATAAGAGAGAAAAGGAGAATCAAATAATCAAACAACCGCCTGTGGTATTCACGACCTAAGGTGCATCGACCGGTCCTCACCGCGAGGGGGGAAGTATTTTGGGAAAGACGAAATTTAAATGGAAACGCTCTATGGCAACATCACCTTTTTTTGTCCGTGTTTCTGAAAACAGGGGCAGTTCAGTGCCTGGACGTCCAACCTATAAACTGGGAATTATGATCATGATGCCATCAATGCAAACTAGTCACTCTAAGGATTCTTTAAGATTCATTTACTTCCTATCGCGGCCATTTTAATTCTCCCTTCGCAATGCTCAGACAGATGCGTCCCACCTGTTTCCTTTAACATGCGCGAATGTTCTGCTTCGATCGCTGTGAACCGGTGTGAAAGTGTGAACCACGGCTTCACGACGTGAAGATTTTGGCCAGAAGTGGCGACAAGAAGGCTTGAGAAGTGTTTAAAGCTTTCCATGTTAGAATAAGGGCAGTTATCTGTGTCACTGACATGTGCGTGGCTTGCTTCACTAGGACTGAACTGATTTACTTTGAGTAGTTTGCTCGAAGGTGTATTTTTTCATTTATCTTTCGTACTGCACATGTCGTGCTTCTTCTATTCTTCTATCTATAGCGGCAGTCATCGGCCCATTCTTTCTCTTTATGTTCGTCTTTTTATGCCCTGTGGCGACTCCAGAAAAAGCACACCATCTAGGCCGTCTTCAAGTTTTCATAAAATCGCAGAATGAAATCAACGTATTAAAGTTCACGGTAAAACCACCAGAATGGCACAATATATGGTATAAACTATTGAAATCGATAGCCAGCTTACCCCCGGGAAGAATCATCAAAAGATGGAGTAGTCAACGGAACAATCGAGTACTTAAATTACGCATCCCATCGTTGAATTAATTCCGCGAGTATGCGATACAATGGGCCCAGCAGAATTAGACTCTGTTTTGCTACTTGTACTCGACGGTAAAACTTGGAATATTCTACGCGGCCTGATTGACCTCAAAAAGTCACTAACAGAAACCCCAGCAAACTGCACACAATTTCCTCGGCACTGACCGCGAACTCCTCAAATCCCTCTACACAAATTAGACCACCCATACCTGTATTCACCCATCTACAGTGGAGCACCAAGGAAAACCGAATATAGTTTTGAACGCTTCTATCACCCCTGAATTCTTTATAGGAGCAAGGGCACCTCAAAGAAACTGATCGAATCACCAATGCTACGATTCGCATTGAACCTGGTACATATGCGTGACCTCACGGACTGCCTCAACAGAGCCCCGCCGAGGTGCCGTGGTGGGCGCTCGACTACTGTGCCCGAGGATTCGGGATCGAATCCCGGCCGCGGTGACCGCCTTTTGATGGAGGTGAAAAGCAAGACGCCCGTGTGCTGTGCGATGTCAGCGCACGCTAAAAAACCTTACGTGGTCGAAATTTCTGAAGCCCTGCACTACGGCGTCTCTCATAGCCCGAGTTGCTTTAGGACGTTAAAACCCAATGAACCATAAAACAAACATCTCCGCAGAGGCCTTAAAGGAAAAATACCGGAGGGCAGGCGCCCCGCAGAGGCCATCACTCTCCCCCACACCAGACGCGCCTCGCCTTCGATGCCGTATGCCCTGTCTCCTTCACTGGCATCCTGCTAGGGAACGCTCGACGAGCGAATAGTCCATACTCATTTCATAGGTTACTTTGTGAATAACAACCTGTGACCACGCCCCATTATTGTCTTTCGACCTGGTATCCAGCTCAGGGCTGCTTCCTGCTTCTCGATGGTGAAGTATTAGAGAAATACCCCGAGGAGGAGAACACGAGTTCGCTCGATGTATAGGGTGGATTTCGCAGCTTCTCCCTTTAGGCAACCCTTCAAGAGCCTAATGCTCTATATAAAGTACGGAATGAGAGCCTTTAATGATGTGAAGGAATGTCTGCCAAAACGAACGGCTACCATAAGAATTGATGAGACCTGTCCTGATAAGAAGACATATATTCCCGACAAAGGTACTCCACAAGGAGACGTTATATCTTATATTCCCGACAAAGGTACTCCACAAGGAGACGTTATATCTGCGCTCCAGTTTAACACTACAATGTTAAATCTGGCAGAAGACGTAAACAGTTACCGAGTATGAAAGTGGCATCCCTATTTGTGCAACTAAAGGCTCGTTAGCACAAAAGAAAGAATACTTTCGAACAGCCACTTTTGCAGTGGAAGCATTCGGAGCAAGGAGTGTATACGTTAGTGTGCACAAGTTGTCCGGCCCTATTGACCTCTACATTGAGAGTCAGAAGATCATGGAATCGGAAAATGTCCGGGTGATATATATATATATATATATATATATATATATATATATATATATATATATATATATATATATATATATATATATATATATATATATATATATATATATATATATATAAGTCTCCAAATAAAAAGTGATATGAAGCATCCATACGCTCGCACGACCAGGTGCTCCACTAGAAATAATGAAGGCTTGAGGGATGAGGATATCCTTAGATTGGTCCAAGCCTACTTATTAGCAGGGTTACCCACACTCTTCTGTACCACGCCTTCGCGTAAAAAGATCAAATCGACATCATCACCACATGGGTCGACAAAACAACGTTATTCCTCTCTGTTGCCACTTTGAACGATTATTCAGAAACCCTGGGCATTAGATACCCATTAAGACCTCAGAGCTTGGGCTTCATCACTCAGTGTACACAGCTCCAATTCGCAGCAGCAGACAGAACCATACTTCACAGGACTAGCCCCCCTTGGGATTAGAAAGTTGTGAAAGCCTAAAAAGCACGGTACCATATTAGAGGTACTTTAATTGATGCTCCAATGCCTAAGCATATGTGCATCATGAACTGCATGTGGGAGACTCAGGGCCTGTGTTTCGTGCGACATTCGAAAATGGCGTCCGTAGAATTTCTTACGGATCAAATACAGACCCCATTAGTATATTTGATGATGCATGAGAAGTTAATATGGTTTAACCAAAGTTAACACGCGTAACGACATAAAAATATAATTCTACAGTGTGGGGAAGCCAACACAAGGGGCTTTACAATTTGGATTCTTGGCATTCGCTATTTGGAGCCCTACCACCGAATGAAAAAAAAAAAAAATTATTTGAAAACAGTTTGCGCCTTTGAAGTTGATGACCTTCAATTTCGCAATATAATATTTCCCCTTAAAATCACAGCTAAGACAACTGATAAAAGTAATTCTAATTTATTCTCAAATCATCAAGCACTATCGCGTACAACACGTCCGCCTCGTAAAACCCACCTCACAGTTCGCAGAGACGTATATCTCGCAGTTTCTCAACTGATACAAGTTTACAAACGTTTAAAAAAACTCACGAGGTATGTTTAAGGTTGTATATTGCCCGTCGGCTTCTCCACGGGAAAAAACTAAAGGAGAAGACTTGACAGGGACATATCAGTAGTTAAGCCCCACCTCGGTGTCACAATGATAAGGCTCTTTACTGCTTAACCCTAGGACGCGTGTTCGATCCTGGCCGCTGCGTCAGCTCTTTTCGAGGAGGCGACAGGCAAGACGCCCGTGAACTGTGCGATATCAGCGCACGTAAGAAATGCCCAGGAGGTCTAAATTGTCCGAAGCCGTCCACTACGGCGTCCCTCATAGCCTGAGCCTCTTTGGGTGATCAAAGCCCTCTAAAGTGATCTGACTTGTAGATGACGTTTCGGCAGGAGCCCATCCAATACACATAAGAATATAAAAATATGGGGTCGGCCACTTGGACTGATGCGGTGGAAATACGGTAGCACTTTTTATTCACCCGTAAGCTAAGATATTATTCAAATCGCGACTCTGTTCTACTTCTAATTCTTTTCTAGTTCAATTTTAATACAGAATAATTTCTTTTATTTATTTTAACTGCATGAAGCATTCTTAGACATGAACAATTTTTGTTAAATACTTCTTAGTTCGGTCTCTGCCTCATCTGCACTGCAAGAGTGCAAGTGGATTTCGCACTCTCTCTCTCTCTCTCTCTCTCTCTCTCTCTCTCTCTCTCTCTGCAGGTGGAGCGAAGCAAGTTCCTGTAATCATTACCTGCCGCATTCGGTAGTTGGGGCTTAACACAGACTCCGACAGTTCCTGCTTTGATAGAAGTTCTAATGCTATCGCATTATTAATATTACGAGACTCTATATGCCCTACATGCCCAGCACTTCATGTACCGCAGTACCTATATACAGTCGTAATAATGCGTATTCTAAGCGCAGACTTTCCTCTTGCCTGCTATTCCTGTGGAATGTTCATTCTGTCACTGCAGAGTCGCTTCGTGCAAAGATTTCACGTTGAGTGCGCGATACTTTATTTTAAAGAAGCGCTGCCTTTAGCAAAACAAATTATAGAACAGAAGGGTGAGCACTTTTCACCGCCTCGTTAGCTTGTTACGGTATTGCTGCTCACTCTACCAGCGCTTTGTACGAAGGAGAACTGAACAAGGTTTGACGAGGAGCCTCAGGCAGTTCCCAATCCAGCCACATTTTCAACAAGGGTACTTGTTTTCATCGAAGAGAAGTCTCCTTGTTGAAACGTCGACTTAGCCCGCGAACTGAGGGCAAGACAAGTTCCCTTGTGTAAACGTTGGCTCGGACTACGAACTGAGGCTCCCCTCAACCCTTGTTCAGTTCCCTTTCATGCAGTGTATACCATCTTCTTCTTCTCGTTCTACCGACGCTTTGGCGACGCTGCACGGAACTAAAGAATGAAAGAGGCTGCGTGCATCTTGCGGCGCCGTCCGAGTGTCGCTGCGGAAAAGCCTGCTCATTTGCAATCAGCTCAGAGCGAGGCCTTTGCGTACGAAGCGAGGGCATGCGCTGCGCCGCGCTCAGCAAGGCGTGGTCCGAGGGGCGTGCGAGCGCAGATAGCATATTTACATGATGACTGGCCGCAGAGTAATACTTGTGCGTCTAACATATACACGGACACGTGCAAAGCGTGCGTATACGCAGTTGGTTCGCCTCCATTGAGAAGGACCGAGACCGTACACACGCTCTAGGCACTCTGTATACGGGCCCGCGCGTTCACGTGGTCGCAGAGACCGAGTGCACTTCCTGCAATCACGGGCAACCTTCTGGTAACGCGAGGTTTGCTCCGGCAAAGCATTGTTTTAGGATGTTGCTTCAACTCGCCTTCTGCCTCGATTCCATCGTGCAATACTATAACTGCTGCCGCATGAGAAACGCTGCGAAGGGAGCAACGACTGGGACTGTGTGGGAGGAAAAAGGAACCGCGACTTCAGACACTACCCAAAAGATGTGAACGGGACGAGCGGTATGCAGGACGAGTTGCTAGTTACCGTTCCTCTTGTCCACATCCCGTCTTACGTCCTGTCTGCAATTGCGGTTCTTTTTTACCCAACAACAGTGTCGGACCTACCAGTCTAAAACTTCCCCTTGTTCAGTTTTTGCGAGTGATTGCGCAGGCACTGCCGTCTCTCCTTCTGGCTATACGTCTTCTTGCTATACGCCGTCTCTCCTTCTGGCTAAACACACCCATACGAACTCCAGAGCATACCAACAGTTTCTGCTCTTGAGTGTCTTACACCGACTGCCCCCCCCCCCCCCCCCCCCCCCTCTTAAGATAGCGACGTAAAAATAGACCTACGGTGGCGCTGGTAATTAAATAGAGCTTTTGCACAGTATTACTGGTCTATGCCATGTTATACGCCACATTAGTTTTTTTCTTTTTTTTTCTTTTTTTTTTCTGGAATAGACTGGTACGCTGAGCTAGTTGGTTGATGTCCACCGTACGAATAGGGCAACTGCACTAAAAAGAACTCGAACAGACAATGAAAGACAAGACGCGCGCATACTCATAACTGAATTTACTAAATGAAAGACGACATATGCGCAATGAACAAACACCCCGTGCTCGAGGCTATCATTTCGCCTCCGTCCTAGCCTCGCATCCAGAAGCCGCACCTCACAATCATCAAGCATAATCGAAGGATCACTAACACGCATAAACGTGTCTTTTTCTTAATAACATACGCCTCGTACACCTCTCGCGTACGACGGTCCTTGTGCCTGTACAAAATCAGGCATTTCGTCTCTGTTTTGTTTTCACAGGTTGTGCAGTGTTTGGCGATAAAGGAATACTCATCCGACGACATTCGGTCAAAGGAGCGTTTGAGCTGCACCGGTTTTAGATTTCGATGAGTTTGCAGCGGTCGAATGAGTACAGCTTGCAGTGTAAGCATGCAAAGTATCTTTGCGCTAGCATTCGAAACAAAGGCGCAATTGGCGATTAAAACCGCGACGGCTATTAGGCTTCTCCGCACTGCATATTTGACGGCACCGCTACGTTTCCTGCATAGGCCCACTTGGTTTGAAGAAGTAAAAAGAAAGCTGCCGAAAGCAAAGCCCTATAAATGTTGATTAGCACCATCAGAAAAGACACAGCAGGATCTGGGCGAAGGAAACGAAAACAAGAATTATTGCCGTCCATGACGTCATCACCAAGCTCCTCCGCAGAACTTCAATGCTGAGAGGAAATGCTCGAGGGTTAATTGTCGATTAAGCCATCAGTTTGAATGCTAGCGGAAAAAACTTTCATGCATAACGTACAGCCAATATAGATTTGAATCCTTGAATGTCGTGAAATTCTGGAAAAGTGATGCAGCTGCTCTTTGAGAATCGGTCTTCCGGTAAGTATTCCCATGCCGCCAAACAGTGCAGGGCCTGTGAAAAGAATATAAATAAATTTATTCCACTTCTAGATCAGAAAGGTATATTATACAGGCATAAGGACCATATCGTACACGAGAGGTACACAAGCTGTATGTTATTAAGAAAAAGACACGTGTGTGTGTGAGCGATCCTTCGACTATGCTTGATTATTGTGAGGTGCAGTTTCCGGATGCGAGGCTATGACGGTGTCGGCACACAGTTCATCACTTGAGACCACGCTCGAGACGACCCAGCTCTCCCGTAACCGCGGGGACCCGAGAGGGCGTGCTTACGCCACGCAGAACCCAGCGAAGAGCACATTCGCTCGGTCGGTCTGTTCATCTATCCACACCTCCGTTACGACCGCGCGAATACCGCGGAGAGCACGTTCGCTCGGTCGGTCTGTTATCTATTCACACCTCCGTTACGACCGCGCAGAGACTTCGCGGCCCGCGAACCCCGCCTGAGTTATGTCTCCCCTCGAACTTCGGAGAAGAAATGCGAGGACCCGACGCCTCGAGGAGAAGGCATTCGGAGCCGAGACGAGACGAAGCACAGACGCGCACGAAGGCGCACCACATCCAGCCAGGCGAGCCTCTGCAGATCAACCGAATCTCTTTTTAAGTATTAATAAACAGTTTGATTTCAACTCCTCACCTGGCCTCACTGCTATCAACGGAAGCGAATCGGTAGCCTCAAGCCAATAGTTTTCGTTGACTGTATATATGTCATCTTTCATTTTGTAAATTCTGTTGTGAGTCTGCGCGTCTTTCATAATAAAGTTTATTCCCTCACTCATATTCTGTTGTCCGTGTATTTAAGCGCAGTGGCTCATTCTGCTTCTCTGGTTCACATTTTGTCTCCTTATGCATTTTCAAGTCGTCCGATAAAGCATCATAAAAGTCGCGATATTGCAAATGATGTTATCGTGACGCTCAGGAACCAAATCGCCTTCTAAAACATGATAAAAGTAACGATATGCAAATAACGTCAAAACGCTCAGGAATCACATCGACTTCGCCATTAGTAATTACTATTTCAGAAGCTGGAAATTATGTATACGGTATGTACAGGATATTATGACAACAGTAAGGTGCAGGCAGCGAAAAGAAACACTTTTGGTCCTCAAATTCTGCAAATCATGGTAAAAGCAAGGGCCACATTTTACTTCCGCAAATCTAATGAACAAAGGGCACTTCAAGGCCCACTTATGGGAGTTCCCCATCCGCATTCGCCCACTGCCGGAATTAGTCGTTCACTCGGCTCAGTCACCTGCTTTGCTTGCCCTGTTTCAAACCTTGGCCCCTTTTTCTTTTGCAGCATTGCTCCTACTAGTAGACAAAAATTAATAAAAAGAACGAGTTATTGATAGGATATTTGTTTCGACTGATGAAGCTCGACAAAACTGCATTACATGTTTTTAACGTGCCTGTTCCCTTCAGTATTTCAACCTCAGAGTAAGAACATAAGTGTGTCGATGATCCGCTCTATGACGCATCGCGACATTCTCAAGCGCAATTAAGCAGCTGGGAACTATAAACCATGACTATCAGTTGAAAAGAACCGTTCTATTGAATTATTCATCATCCATCGCGACAAGCTTGCAGAAAGTGGCACAAGATGCCGCTAGTGCATTTGTTTCCTATTCTTTCGGGACAAACGGCTTCAAATGCGAGGCTAGCAGTATGGTTAAATAAATAAGTTCTACTCGTCTCAAGCGCAAGTTCAGCTCCTTCTACATACTTCCCCTACTGCAAGACAAAGAAGGAAACAAAAATTTAGGAAGTCATTTATGCTTAGAAATTTGGTCACTGTTCACAGCTGCCTAGTGAGCTGAAAATATTCAGTATTTCGAATGTCAGCCCACTTCTACTCTGCCATAAACGGCCCATTAATTTTTTTTACTGACCATGGCAGCCATTTGACGTGGTCATGAGAACTATCGCTTTATTCAACGGCCCATTAATTTTTTTGCTGACCATGGCAGCCATTTGACGTGGTCATGAGAACTATCGCTTTATTCACAACTGACCTTTCTCTTCGAACCTCGAAACAGGGCAGCCTCCCAAGGGTGAGCATGAAGGGTATTAGCAGATGGGTGTTTGGTTTCCTGATGAGTTCGGTCACTTGCGAACCGAGTGACAGAGAGATATAAGAGGTGACTCAATGTAAAGCTCCACCCAACGTATTTATAATGCCGTACGAACGTGCCTGCGAGGCGAAGATGGCAGCGTTCCTAACATTGGATCCAAATTTCCTGAGGGCTGCATTCCGATCTCGCATCTCAAAAGCTAAGCCCGAGTTAGCAGCGCCTGCAGACTATGCTATGTCACGTGGTCTCGTGACGTCACACAATCCGGCTACCAGTCAGTGCACGGCAATGACACCTGTCAACTACTACCTGTCAGAAGCACCCCAACGCCGACACCAGAATTTCTGGAGTACGGGTCCTTTAACGGTGCCGCGTTAAAAGGTGCTTGTGATAGAGGTTTAGGACATGCAACAAAGGTTAGGGCTAATTTCAGACCTGCTGCGAGGCGATTGCGTCGACCCTATTGAAGGTTTTGTGGGGTAGCGGAAGTGTCCTTGTTTTGTTTTACAGTACTCATTCATACTCGTGTAAGTGAGCGCTTCTCAGCTTGGCGTCTTCGAATATACCTAACCCAATGCCCTGAGTGCGATATGTGCCCCTTTCTGTCCCGCGTAGGCTGAGACAGTGACACAAGGTAAAACAGCGCAAAAACCACACACATGACGCAGAAAGGTGAGACGAACACAGCGCCTGTGTTCGTCTCACCTTTCTGCGTCCCGTGTGTGGTTTTCGCGCTGTTTTACCTTGTGATGATCAACCAACTGGCCCGCAATGTGTTATTCAAGAAAACGTGCGCAGGGGCCTGCACTGCAGAGCAGGTCGGAATGCGAAGTGCATGCTGAGGCGCTGGGAGAAATGCTGATATAGAGCGCGTTTTTTTTTTTTTTTTTTTTAAGCATGTGTCTCATGACGCGAAATATTCAAAATTTGTTCGCCGAGGGAGGTTTTCAACATTCTAAAACATTGATATAGATATTAGTCAATGCAGGCTCTAAATCCTTATTTGCCACTAGACGCGTTAACCGTAATAATTCAAACGTTTATTATCCGCAATGAGATAAACAGCTTAATAAATAACATCACCTCTTTTATGATGTCCGTCAACACTGGTCCAACCTGCAACGGAAGCCTTCTTCATATCTCAAAAAGACTATATTTTAAACAATCAGTTGGGCCTGCTTGACACAACTAGTAGAAAACAATGCTATCGAATTGGGTCTATAAGGAGCCGAATGTAGCAAGTTGAACTTCTTGCTGGGTTAATTGCTGCAGGTTATTGAAGGAGCATCAGCGCGAATAAAGACCCGGGGGCAACAAAGGCAAGAGTCTGTTCTCGCCTTTAGGCATGTCCTTGTCTTTGTTCGCTTCGGTTCTTCTTTCAGCAACAAGGCGGCTTCGATACAATGCATGAGCTTTTATTGGATATCGCATAGAAGCACCTGTTTACGAGCCAAGCACCCACAGAGTACCTGCTCTCGTTAAGGAAGGGAGGAAAATGTCGACGAAAAAAAAAATGGCACATAGAATGCGCACCCATGAAGTGGCAACCTCTTCCAGCTCCGCGGGCTTTAACTGCGGATTTTTATTCCTCATTGGGCTGGTTGTCTTTACTGCATCACCACGATAGCCCGGGAGTCTCTCTTTTGCACTGAAAGTTGTCCCTGACCCCGCTCTGGTCATCGTCTTGAAGACAGAGCGCGCAAGTTGTCGCCGTGGACGGTGCGAAATGAGGAAAGGAAAAGGGCTGTAACAGCGGCGTCGTTGTTAAGTGGCAGGCGTAGAACGCTTTTCCAGGCGATTGCGCAGCATTGACACGGGGCCGACATGGCCTGACTCGAGGGTCAGCGTTTCGTAACGACGGTAGAGACACAGAGGCCTCTCGCCGCAGTCGCGACCAGATGGCGAGAAATGCGCCAACAGACTTCCCAGTCATTATCCGAAACGAGACTGAGGAAGCATTCGCTAAGCGGTACCGACAACACCAGTGCAGAGCGGCGGGAAACCCGTCCAGGCGCAACTACCCAGTTGACAAGTGTGGTGCGCCACGAGTGCTGACGTGTCTGCAAAACGATTGAACCTGCAGAGCTAAGAGCGCCACTCCGTGCACGCAGTACACTGAGCACCGCAGAGCCAAGGGTGTGTGCATAGTCCGCGCATATCGGCATCTGACATCAGCGCTAATAGACAGGAACCCTTCTACCCATATGTTATGTCGATACAAGCGGGCGCTTTATAGTGGAGGCTATGCGCATAACAGTCGTGTATTTTGTGATGTCTTGCAGTGCGCGTTAAAAAACTCTATAGGTGGTCGCGATAGTGATGAGCCATTGACTTATTTGAAACATTGTACCCATAAAACACAAAAAATAAACTATAGCTGCGAAACTTAGAATTATAAGCCCAGAAATGTCTTAAACGTGTCCATAGGCATGCAGTATTTTATTGCGTTAGCAATACTGAGCCAGGTTTCAGCCCATCGCGTAGTCCTGCGCGAAGGGCCACGTTTGACCTTGAGCCGGAGCCGGGCCGAATACGGCATTAACCAACCCGTATGAACGTGCCTTAGTGGCCTATAGGGGTAACGTGAATGCCAGGGTCCTGGCAGGCTGATTCTGACATAACCGTCCCATTTGAAACGAGAGACCCAAGTTGGCAGCTCCTGCTAGCCCACATATAAAGCCCCACTTTAACCAAGCCATATGGACGTGCCCTAATGATTGCCAGGATCCGGGCAGGGTGATTGCAGCAGAAGATGGACATGTGATTAACAAAATTGAGACCAAGTCTCATTACTTTACGGATCACCGTAGTGTGTTCATTGGGATTAATAAAGGCAAAGAAGATTAGTCCTTCATTTGTGTGCCATGTCTTTACTCATATAGCTAATTATCTCACGCTACAGCATGAGGTACACTACATGCTGAACCATAAGCGCAGCCAGGGAGGTATTGCTAACGCAATTCATCCCGGCTTAACCAGAGCTAAACCACAGCCAATTTATTTTAGCCGAAGTTCGACATTGTGGTAGAAACAGCGCAAACATATATAGATAGCAGAGAGGAGAAACCGACACACGATTTCTGAATTAAAGCACCTGTGTTGAGTTACCTTTTCTGCTGGTCCACTGTCGCCTTATTGAAGAGTTTCCATTGGAATTTCCAGCGAGGGCCAACTAACTACGCTGTCTTTAAAAGGCTGAAGCTGATCCGGAAGGCAGAAGCAACGCATAAAGAAACTAAGACGTCATAGCGGCCTTTAGTATCCCGCAAGTCCAGTACCACTAGGCAGAAGGAGAGAGGGGGGAGGCGCTTCTCCAGGTGCGGCGGATTATCTGTCGTCGCGCTACCCGCTCCGACGGCTAGACGACGCCTATTGCGTCGCCACTTTTTTTGGGCCATCTATAGATGGTACAGCCTCAACAACAAATACGGTCGCCGACGGAATGTTTTCTATAAGTGGTGGCTTTCACCTTAAAAAATACCGCACCACAAAGCGCTCCGTGCGCGCGAATGCGCCGCGATATTTACAGTGCCCTTATCCGCGACCTCATCGCCGCTCACGGCTAAAATTCGTCTTTTGTTAGCTTTGAGACATGCACAAGCGACAACGAACGGTGCATTTTTGAGAAGTGTTAGCTGCAGCCGCTAGGGCTTATTTGGGAACAATCAGGAGTGAAGCAAACTCTGTTATTAGCTTCGCAGAAGGCCCCAACCTGGCAACGCTCTAGCAAGTCGTGAATTAGAGCATTGTAATCGCGGTGCTTTCAAATGAGTGGAACATATATTGTCACGTGACATTTTTAAACTTCCCAGACTTTCATTTTCGCGGAGTAAAAAGCGCTACGATAAGGGTATACCTCGTTGTAAACACCCGGTTCATATCATTTTCCTGGTGATCGACAACTTCCCTTTTCATATGTGAGCTTTGAGAGCCATATTTGAGAAATTATTTAATTAATGTCGGTTAACTTGATATATATTTGTCTCGCGATATATGTTTGACTGTTGTCAAATGCTTTGAATGTTTGTGGTTACTTTTTTTTTTTTATATATAGGAGGGCAGGCCTCAGTCACTTGTTCTATAACGCCTTTTGCCTGCTCATCCTTGGTTTGCGTATCCGTCGTATTCCAAAACTGAAAATTAAAAAAAAACTATTCAGGTGCTTGGAATGAACAAAAATTCTTGTAAATACTTTACATAACTCCTAGCGACATTCGCTTGTTTTTAGTTTGGAAAAACCGTCAGTTTTCTTTTTTAAATCATAGTCCATTTTAGCTGGGACACCCTGTGGCTTCCAGAACAGCAAGCTTCGTCCTGTTGCCTTCTCTATGTTCGTGGCCGTATATCTCTGCTGCTTGCCGGAGGCGATCACGCGCAAGGAGTAAGTATCAGAGCAAAGAATAGGCCCTAATGCTCCGACACAGTCAGCTTACTTAAAAGAGTACCGCATGCAGTTAACGCAGTTGGTGCCGCGCAGGAGAGTAGCATGTGCTAAAGCTGGAGAACACGGCGTGAAATCGTGAGCCGACGTTGGCATGCACGCTACGCGAGCAGTGTGGGCGATGCTGTGTACGATCCACGGCCGGACGGAAAAGCTCAGTAGCACGCGATCTCGCAGCTCGTACACAGCGACTCGGACGCATGGGCCGCCTCCGTAACCGCCGCCGCGCACGCCACACCAGGAAAAGTGGGACGAAGTGCGCGGAGGACTCGTCTGGAGCGAGAGACTCGTCATCATGGAGCTCGCGTCGCTGCAGCATAGGTGCGGGAAAGGTGTCGCTGCTGATTACACCCATTTGGAGCGAGCGCGCAGGAAAGCGCGCACGGGGAAATAAATGCGCGAGTGGACGGGAACCCTCGTAACGAGGTGGGGCCGCTGGAAGCGCTCTGCCTCAACTGCGTGCGAGTAACTTTCATCGCCCGTATTCATGGCTCGGTCCGAAAGACTGGGAACACGCTGCCTTTTTCACTACTGCTACTGCTGCTGCCTCACATCTCAGCTATTTATTGTTTTTTTTTTTTTTTGTATTGTATCCCCTTTGTATTTCCATGGCTTGTCCTTTTTTGGAGCTCGGCAATGCCAGGCAGCATTGTCACGCTCGTTGATTGGCTGACTGAAGGTCGACGTCGCCGTGATATGTTTAGTTATATCCACTGCTATTTATTACTTTGCGTGCAGCTTAGTGTTTACATGTGCCTACGCGTGCAAATGAATATTAACCGCTTTCTGTTAAATTAGTTTCCACTGCGGCGGGATACTCCACTCTGGAATTCGCCTGGCGTTCAATCCCAGCTCTTTTTTTTTTTTTTTTTTTTTTTTCAGACGTGGCGCAGATCATATAGGAAGGTGGAGTAAACACACCGAGAATAAAACTTTCACCTAAATGATGATGTTGCATCCATGTGTTGCTTTAACAAATACGAAAGAAAAAAATGCAAAGCTGGTGGAAGCGCTCACCAAAGCCTAATTTTTTAAAGTATTCATGCACATTGGTAGCAATGCTTCTTGTCATGCACGTTAGCTAAACCATCTAAAAGAAAAAAAAAAAAATCCCATGGAGCGTACAGCGTCCGGGACTGGATACAAATGACCGGTTAAATAGAGATCACACCTTCCTCTATATAATCTTCACGGATTATAGACGACTGGAAAAAAGTCTCAGGAAAAAGTTTGTCATGGCGTATTGATTTATTCCAATTTCCATATATAGTCTACAGCAAAACATGCCAGAAAAGTCTATTAGCTGAACACACAAGAATTTATTTTCCCCCAAATCATTGCAGCAAACAGAAATACATCTGGTCCTGAATAAGCTTCTAATGGGCATCTAAGGGGCGTGCGACTTCGTTTAAGGTTTAATACTGAGGACGCAATCTGTGTACCGACAGCGAGATGCCGTATTATTGCAGATATCCTTACGCCATGTACTTTTGGTAGGCGCTGAGTTTAATGATGATTCATATATTTTACTCTCACTAGAAAACTTACTACCGATTAAAACTGCGCATCAAAATAAATGAAAGAGTATACATTTTAGGTGTCTCTGTAGTGACTGATGTTTCCTTGAAAAACAGATCTCCAAGCAAATTTTTGTAATCCTAACTTACGCCATATGTCTGTGTATAGTGTCAGTGTGGGAGCATATCTTATGGGGTAGAAGGTGAGCAGGGCTATGCGAAACTATATATGGGTACCATTATTTCATCTGGGGGAGGCCTGGAAAGGAAGAATTCCGAAAATCGATACTTTATTATTTGTGTTTCCTGCTACGGCAGTGCAGTGGTAAGAGCCCTACTACTGTGCCGGAGTACCCGGGTTCGATCCCTACCCTCAACGGCTGCGTTTCGATGGAGGCGAAACGAAGAGGCGTCCGTGTGCTGCGCGATGTCAGTGCAAGTTAAAGATCCTCAAGTAATCGAAATTACTCCGAAGCCCTCCGCTACGACACCCCTTCCTCCCTTCCCTTGCGGCATGGTTGAGGTGTCCACAGAACAATTAGGTGTGACAGATACTGCGCCTTTCCTTTCCTGTGAACCAATTATTATTATTATTATTATTATTATTATTATTATTATTATTATTATTATTATTATTATTATTATTATTATTATTATTATTATTATTATTATTATTATTATTCGTGCCCAATTATCACCAGCACAACTCACACGTAATCAAGCAAAAATTAGTGAAAAAACCAAGAACGCTTTAAAGCAGGAAGAGTGGAGGGATTGGCCAAAGATCCATCTCTGGCCTTCTATTCCACTTTGAGAGAGAATAGGAGGGAGCAACGAAAAGAAGTAAAAAGTTGAATTCTGTGTCTTTGATCCCATAATACAGCGAACGATATGTAACCCGGGGGGTTAGTGTCGCTGGTTAAACATCCTCCAGACACCAGACTAGGGACACTTGTGAGTTTCTCACCACCGTCACCCCGTCACCACCACTCATAAGCTGCTGAAGAAGCGAAGCATCATGAGAGAGGAGTCGCCACTCAGAAGTATTCCAAGCGCTTCGACTGGTAGTATTCCGCTCACACGGCCGTATGTACGCACATCAACGACGTTTAGCGCCCTCTGTGTCGTCATTAGCGGATATCAACGAGACAGCGGGCAGCTTGCGAGCTCCCTCGGCCATTGTGTTGCGCGTGGTGGCCGCACACGGAGAAGCCTTTGTCTATACTCACCTCCACTGTGAAAGCATGCAGCAGCGAGGAAGCTGTAGGCGCTCTGCAAGACACATGGGCGAGCCGATTTGGCAAAACTGCTATTATGAGAAACCGGGTGTTACAGCGGCAGCATTGGCCATTAACGATTACGGTGCCGCTAAGCTAGGTGCAGGGCAATCGTCACAATCCCCGTTAGTGCATGGAGAGGCGCCATACAGATTCCTGAGTTCACTCCTTTTTTAGGAGCCTGACTCGCTCCGAGCTACCCCAGCAGCTTCGGCAGCACTGCACCGTTCTAACGGGACGCGCAGTGTAAAGCCCCGTATATAAGCTGCATGACCGCGCTCTGTTATGGACGCGTGCGGAGCCAAGTAGCACTAAATGTATAGCGGCTCGCGCTCCTACTATATACGCGCATACAGACCTGCTCGTATAGGAGTGCACGCACCGCTTGGCCAAGGTGAAGAATCTGTTAGAGGATCACTCAATGGGTGATGACGGCTGCTTGGCATTGTTCCTTTTGTTAAGCGTCCAGTTGCCACTTGGAGTGGCCTTTATCGAGAAGCGCGCCCCTTTATACGCGCGGCACGCACAAAAGGGGCGCTCTTCTCATCTTGAATGGGAAGATACTGAGCGACTTCACCGCAGTGTAAAGGATGGCGTCCGATCCGTCTTTTCTTGCCGCCGGCTATGAAATCCTGCGCGCTTTGCGTATGCCAGATTGATTTCTGGCATCACATCAGCGAATAGAGGGTAGACTATATATCACTGTAAAAAATAAATCGCACCCTTCAAGGTGAAACCGTTATCTCGGCACCCTTTCTAAACCTTTAATGTTTCTTGATTATTTTTTTTAATATGCACTAAGCATGCGAGAACATAGTGTACCAATGCACCCTTTAAAGTTACACGCAGGTTCAAGTGTGTAGCAACGCCGTAGAATGGAAGCGTGCTTAAGGATTTATAGGCACCACCTCAGAGTTTTTCAGTTAGCATGCTTTAATATGCATGGTAGATGGTATTCGAGTTTTCATATTAAAGACAAAATGCACATCGGATACCTGCAGCTTTGACCGTGGTCTTACGCACGATATTTTTATGCTCGACTGCTATGCTCCCTTGACTCTATGGGTATAGTGCCTCATTAAAATGGGGCATAAAAAAAGAGGAGACAGTAGGCTCGCTATGCATAAGTATATAGGCCGTTCGTCCCTGATATCGGGCTGCAGTTAACTTTGTAACCAATATCTTCCGTTGTCTTCGGCCATGGTTGGGTTCCTCTGACAAGTTCGCGCTACTTGCCAGCTAAAATTAGCTCTACTTTTTCTTTCTTTAACAAAAAATGATGAGTGTAATTGTACCTACCACACCCCCTGTACGAGATCCAGCGTAGAAAAAGGAAAACAAGAGGGGCTATACAGCATGAAAGAGAACCGAACAAAGGTTGAGGGAGCCTCAGTTCTCAAGCCAAGGCGACGCTTCGACAAGGGAACTTGTCTTTGTCTTGGCAGCTCGATCATCACTGGCAAGATTTATATATGATTTTCCTTCCGACCTAAACAGCGAAAAAGGGGTGGAAAAGGTGCAAGGAATGAACGAAAGTTTCCATGGGTATTAATTTCTATGGCATTATAGTGCTCCCGTGACCTGTAATACAAGTAGGGGTGATACCATGCACCTATTTCTGAAAGTGCTAGGGGAGAGTTATAGAAACACAAGCGCACACAAAGGGGGAATTCGTTTTTACTATGATATACTGAAAAAAAAAAAAATGTTCCGGAACGTTTCCCTAATTTGGCCCAAGAGCAACTATGATAATCTCATATTACTAGTCCTCTTGGGCACCCCTCCAAGGCGCATATTCTATACACTGCACCACCTGAATGACAATGTCACATTGCATAGCCGATGAGACACAAGAGCGCTTCAATTTTATGGCTAAGAAGACTCACTTGTTCCAAGAATGGTGACGTTACTGACCTTCCAGTAACGTTCCAGACAGTTCTACTGCCTCGTATACAGGATTTCCGAAAATTTTGAAAGTTTCCATGAGACAATAAGCAACCGCTTTGGGCGGGAAAGGCCGTGCAATCATCTGCTGCCTGTCTCAGATGAAAAAAGACTGGTTTTAAATATAACCAACTTGATGCGTGGGAGGGTAAGACGGATAGGAGGACGTGGTGGAAAATAAAAGGATATAAAAGATCCTCCTAGGATGTGCCCTAACAGAGATATGGTATAATTCAATGTGGAATACAGAACTGCTAAAGAGGCAATAAAAGGCAAGCCTCTACAGGTAACCCTAGAGGTGAATTATGACTTGACTCTCTCTACAATTTGCGGTCCTTTTTTTTTTTTATGTTTGCGATGCCTGCGAAATGGTTCAGAGGTATTTAGTTTGTGGCAATGTTTCACCCTAAATCGCATGATACCAACTATACCGACGGATGCGGTCCATGTTTTGGGACAAAAAGAAATGACTACGTTAGGTTTTAAGCGTTGAACGGCCGCATTTGTTGACGCGATGCGAGCAAGTATTATAATGCGTCAGATTTATCACGGCCTTCCCTCCGCTAGCCTCTTTTTTTAACTGCCTGCGTGCACGGTCTCACGCGAGCAGAGGGTGTACGCTGCCCTATAACTCTCGTCCCATATTTCTCGCAATTTTATTTCGACGCGAGAGGTAACGAACACCGCGGGCTCCTTCCTTGGCATTCTCGCATCCGCCGCTCCACTCCTGGGTCCATGCCTGGGTCTGTCGTACAGGCGGCCATGGAGCCTCGTGCATCGACGATGGACTGCCTCTTTGTTTCTCGCCACGCGTGGCAGAGAGGCGAAGCTCGCGTGAGAGAGCCTATATTTACGTTCTCGATCGACTGTGTACGATACTCTCACAAGTGGCGCATCTTTGTGCGGAGCAAGAAGACAAAAAGAAAAGCAAGGGCATAGTGGGAGAGGGGGAGAAGAGAAACTGACCGCACCTGCGCAGGCAGGCAGGCAGGCAGCCCGTGTGGCCGCCGCGGAGTGGGTAAATATATCAGCTGTGCGTTCCGGACGATTCTCGGAGCGGCTGCGAGTGTGCGAGGGGTGAAACCCGTTTCTCCGCGCGTTACGAAACGAGAGCAGGCCTGCAAGTGCACGACTGTGGGGACGCTCTAGCAGCGGTCTCATATGCATTCATTGTTACACTTCGGAGCGTTCCGTCAAGGAATGGAGGAGTATCGGAAGAGCGGTCACTGCTCGAACAGCCATCCGCTCAGCGACGCCCCTCACTTCTGCGATCGCAGACTCGTGCAAAATGGCCTAACGTATCCTAATACGAGATGCTAACATATGCAGATGACTGCAGAATACTTCTACAGACAACCGAAATAGATGTTATTTTAAACGCAGAGGACTATATAGCTGCACACGTATTCAAATTAACACTGAACATTTTTGTTGTCGATGATTTTAACCGGTGAGATCTCGTATTAGGCTTTTCAGGCTTCCCCTACCACTGGCGTCCTCCTTGTGGGCAAACAAGAGTCACCGCATATAAGTTAAAATTTAAATGTCGTTGTACAGCCCCCATATTTGGCAAAGCTCAACCTTAAACATTTCTCCCCGGGGTCGGATTGACGAGGACTCGTTAATCGCGGTATTTTAAAAGTGGCGGCTGCTAGACAGCAAAGTAAATGTTACCATTTATTCTCTATAGTTACGGTCTTATACGAGTAACCTTACCAGAATTTTTGCGTAACTAAGTGACTGCCATGACACTCAAACGTGACAGTGTATTAGCTGTCTGGACATGGAATATGATCCTCTTTTACTCATATTACTTGTGTAGGAACTAACTTTCGACATTGAAACAAGGTCACTTTGTGCTAAAAGCAATGCAGCATTTACTTTCAGGGCACATTGTTCAATATCAATCGTAAAAAATTTACGATATGCAGCCTTTCTTTATGACCAGCGTGTTTCTTCGTGCTTCTCACACGATGTAAGGTTCTTCCTGCATCATAATTACTTCCTAATAGTATTTCTCCTTTTTACGAGCATTCAAAGCTCACTGCAGATCATAGGCATCTTCCATCAATCTTCGATTCATATAACTTCACTTTAGAGCTTAATGGAGAAAGCTTTTCCTCCTTCTTTTCTACGGCCTTTTCTCTTCTACATCTATATTGCGTGTTTGTGCAGTTGGTATAATTGCATTTCCTTTGTTTTCTTTTTTTCTTTTTTTTTCTTTTTTTTTTTTTTTTTTTTTTTGTTTTGTTGCCGACGACACTAGCATCTCGGGACTCCTCTCCTCGACATAGGAGACTGAACTGACTTACACGTGGCCCGGAGAAATTGTGTTGACGTCAGAACCTATTGCGACGTCTGGAGGATATATCTCGCGCAACCTTGCGAAATCTAACGAAAACATCTCGCGAACAAATAACACGAGCTTTTCACCATGAGCCTGCTTTCGCCTTAAATTAAAACACTAAGCTCTAAAACTTCACTGTTTGTGTTTTTGTTGTCGACGCCCTGTCACGTAGTCACTGACTACCTAAAGTTATGCAATCAGCTGTCCGCTTCTATGCCATAACGTTCCTGAAGACTAACTACTATAGGATTATTCAAAAACAAACTATACCCTGCAACTTGCCACGCACTTCCAGGTTTAAACCGCGTCCACTTTCTCACGGTAATAAGCACCACAAACAGGAAGTCGCGCATCTCCCTTTTTAAGGATTTGTGATTTCTTTGCGCCTTTAAGAGTAAAGATTTGAGGAATATCGCCAATGGTCACGCGTTATCAAGTACGCAGGCTGAAAAGATCTAAATGAAGCCGTGTGCGATCATGATAGACTGAACGAATTTTAGCAGATTCTGTGTTTCATTCCGCTCAGGCTCGATGACATCCCGCGCAGATTCACGCACTCATGTGCACGCTGTAGGCGACGCCTCGCACTGGTTGCGCTTGTCATGCTAAAAAAATCATTTTGAGCTTGTGCGCCATCACAAACAAGTTCCGTGAGGTAGTCTGGGGCGTTCTTTAATTATGTGAATCCTGAATAAAATCTATAGTCCATGATTCACGTAAGTGCGGACACCTCCGAAAAGTGAACTCTTGAACCACTAGCCCGGCCCCGCCGGGGTGGTGCAGTGGTAAGACGCCCGACTACTGTGCCGGAGTTCCCGGGATCGAATCCCGGCCTCGGCGGCTGCGTTTCGATGGAGGCGAAACGAAGTGGCGTCCGTGTGCTGTGCGATGTCAGCGCACGTTAAAGATCCCCAGGTGGTCGAAATTACTCCGTAGCCCTCCACTACGGCTCCTCTTTCTCTCTTTCCACTTTCATTCCCACCTTCCTCCCTTCCCTTACGGCGCGGTTCGGGTGTCCACAGAGCAAGTGTGACAGTTACTGCGCCTTTCCCTTCCTGTGAACCAATTTATTTTAACCACTAGCCCGATTTCATTGAACCTTACGGGGACAGTTTTTATCACTGATGGGACTACATCTGCCAAATTTCATTATTCTAGCACAAGTACGGAAAATGTTACGCTACCTATTTGGTAGGGATATCTATGCTGGCTAAGTAATCCTGGCCTTTCATTTGTAGCCTTTTTTTTTTCTTTTTTTTTTTTTTTTCTATTCGACAGCACACCTGTTTGTTTGGAGTGTTCACTGGCAAGCCGTCGTCCATTCAGTTAGCGCGTGGGTAAGACCTTTGCCATCCGCAGACTGGCAATTACTCTCCCTTTCTTTCCTCTCTGACTGCCACAACTTGCAATAAAACTTAGTTTGCCCAGCTGCCACTTTTTAATGGCGTTTCCTGGTGGGTGCGGAGCTTAGCAAACATATCGTTGGAATATAAATTCATAATATTACTGTTTTAGCGAGCTTTCTGGAGGAGCACTTTGTAAGGAACAAAACAGTGTAGTGACATTGTTTATTTTAGCTTTTCATTTCCGAATATAAAGCGAGTTAGAAAAAATGATGTCATTCATATGGTGCTACTTTAGTAAGGGATAGCAAGACCAAGAAAAACATTCCTACTAGAACATTCTTGCGGGCTAGTTGGTGCATGGATTTTGCTGGATGCTAAGCGCGGAAAGACAGGACAACAGGAACACTGAAAACAAGACAGGACATAGCGCTACTAACCTGTTGTCCTGTCTTCCCACGCTTAGCATCCCGCAAAACATTCCTACAGTCGCGTCCTCTGGACATTTTTAACGCTACGTAACACACACGCACGCACAAAATGAGAGATAATTATTATTGTTTTCCTAATGATAATTTTCCTAACCAAGAATCGTCATTCTTGTTTATTAGGTTTTTTTTTTTTTTTACCGTTCTTTAGACATATTTAAAATAATGAAATTTGGTAGGATGGTTCCAATAGTAATATACATATAAGCACGCATATTTAAACGAAATTGAGCAAGCGGTTTGAAAGTTGACTCTCAAAATAGTGTTCTCTTTCATACTCTTTCTTGCAGCCTAGCACTGTGTGATGGCCTTAGAATTCCGCCATGCTTGAATTCCTCATTACTCTCCCCCTATAAAACAATGAGTGCTTCAGATTAACAGAATAAGGAGTTAAGGGTAAATATAGTCCAACGCATGTCCAACCTATAGTTTCCTATTTTAGAAAGCAGGTGACGGAAATGACGCAAAATTCCTGATATCTATATACTCTGTCTATGATTCAAGTCCCAATGCGCCACCACGTCATGCAGCAAGACATGCATTGGTATCTTCGGCATTATCGAAATGGAAAGCGGTAATCTTGATGTGCCTCGAGCTCCTCGTGTGAATAAGCGTCTGTGGTTCCTGCAAGCTTCATTCTTAATGACCGGAGAACATCGACATGTCCTCATTCTCTTCAGCTCGCAGCATATGCAATGAGAAAGTGAAGAGCTAGCTGGTATGTGAAGGAACCGAAGCACAGGGGTTGACCTATGCCCACGATGCCCACCGTTTTTCATATCTGTGCGAGTGTCCAGAGAAAAGGCACCCGATGTCAGCTAGATAACAATTCCAACTATATGCGCATGAACAGCTTCGCCTTAAAACCTTCCGTTAAACCGCATTCGATTTTGGACTAATTTTGTGAGAGCTTAATAAGAGAAACGAGCAGCTTTCGTTTCTTTTAACGGTTGTGCACGTGTCTCGGCCTTCACACTATGCAAGTGCTGATGACGTATAAACACTGTGGTAATAATGCACGCAAGAGTCAAGGATGAAGGGTCGCATATGGTTCCAGGTATCGAACCGGTGGGGCACGATGAAATCGCGGTCTCGGCCACCGCTATAATCACAGAATACGCGTGGAACCGGCTTTATGCACCTGACTATCGATGGGATAGAACAAAATAGGCGCAGTTCGAATCGTGCAACGCCGAGAAAGACTTAATTAGAACGAGACGTAGTTGAGAGAAAGATGAATTTTCAAAGATCATTCGGAACAATATGTTCCTGCGTTTGCAGTGGTTAATCCGATCGCAAACGACATATATAGGTAAGCAGGTTTAGAGCCGTGGTGGTGCGTTGGTGAAATTAAGGTGGTTATGTATGAATGTACACCTCCCTCCATTGCATAAAGGGAGAAAACATGAGGATGTACGCAATTATGATTGCTTCATAATTATGTGAACAGCACACTTTTTGCTTTTCAACTAATTTTCCTGTTGCCTTAAAATTCGTAAAAATAATGTTCGACTTAAAGAAAAACGCAGGCAATTCAGTTTTCTGTGCAACTGTTCCATTACACGTATACTAAACAAACTTGACGACCAGGAAGCCGTTCCGTATTGTTGCTGCAAACATCCCTGATAAAGACGATTATCTCTATCTAGCATTTACATTGTGTTATCCTGTTCAGCGAGATATCTCATAATGTAAGATGCGTATTGTGCACGTTTTTTTTTTTTCTTTTATCGTACAAAGCGCGCATTACAAAGCCTTCATTGCGCCATAACATTCACATCTGCTATCTCCTCGCGAAAATAAATAAACGTCGTGAATTCGTGTTACTGCAGCAGCCAATTTATCCACGGTCATTCCATGAACACGATCTCTTGTCCACAACATGGGATAAGAGTGATCCTTAGCAACACAACGCATGCTGTATACCAGAAATTCAAGGCTCTAAAACACTGCTCCATGCCGAAATCAAATATTTCCCTTAACTGGACCCAAATGAGTATATCTATGACCATTTTCCCTTGCAGCGCATTGAAAATTCCTACATTTGATAAAAGAGATAAAATTTTCGATTCTCAAAATGTTTTCTGACAATCTCTTCTCAAGTTTCACCTACTAGAAAGAAAAAAACCTCACTCAAACATCACTGATGCAAAGGTTATTTCAACATCAAAATTTTAGCCTGGAAGCCATCGTGTAATTTTGCCCCCATTGTAAAAAGCTTTACCCCCACTGTGAAGTCCCCATAGTAAAAAGCTCTACGTTTCGCCCCCATTTTGTGTCCCTTTACCATCACCACAAAATAAAGGGAGGCACTTTAAATCTCCAGGAAATGAATTGGTAGGGTCTTGCTTAAGATACATTGTCGCAGCCCTGCAAAGCTTATCGCCAATGATAACAGCATATACGAACTATGAGCGAGCCGAGAAGTTTGCGAGATGGAAGCTTCCCTTACAGCTTGCCCGCGAGACTCAGAACCGCGCGCCGCAGTGCGCCTTGTCGCCACCTTGAACCCACTCAACGCGCACGGGTCACACGAGCAGGCGAGGCCACGTATATGCAGGACACGGCAGAGCACGGACGCCCGTGCACCTATAGGCGCGCGCATGGCCCGTGTCAGCGGCGCAGTTCGGCGTAATGAGGGCAGCTATTACGTATACATGTGCCCGCGCATATCATCGCCGCCCAAGGAACAAAGAAAGAAAGCGAGCCACGGACAACGGGATGTCCAATCGAGGGGGCCGATCAGCACCCGATGCCTTGGCAATTGCCGGGCGTACGAGCGGGTTCTTTCCGACACCCGGTATTGTTCCGTTTTTACTTCCTTGTTCTGGCACAGCACGGAAGGTGACTTCGCAGTCGTCTGGTTCTGGGTGTCTTCGGTGGCCGGCACCGCAACCATTGCGTTGAGAAAGAAAGTAACAGCACAGGGTTAACGGCCCAATGAGATCGATGAATGGGGCTGTGAGACTATCAAGTGAAGTGTTCGTCATCGATTCAGACCACCTGAGCCTCTTTAGCCTGTGGCATCGCCAAAGAAGCTAGACGTTTTTGCAATTAGTCGCATCGAAATACGGTTGCCGTGTCCAAGATTGAATCTCAAGCCCTTGCATTCAGTTTCCGAACTCCATGCATAGTTCCTAAGAAACCCCGGCCAACGACTAACAACGCTAAAAAAATGAGCATGTATACTCATAACTTTCCATGCTTCGATCCCACAAGCTCTTGTGCTATATTATTGAAGCGCGATATAATAGCTTCCCAACGTGTTTGATTGATGCACTGATGGGCAGGAACAGAATAGCAGACTTGAGGAAGTCATCGCACCTGACCTACTCCGCGAACTTGTGACGCCTAGCATGTAAGGAACCCACATGCCCACACTCCGTGCTCAACTGCCATGAGCGGAAGTACACGTCCCTGTTGCCGATAAGGTCTCCCAGTAGAGATGTGTGCAAAACTTCCCGAATAGTAGGAGCAGGGGAAACGAAAGAGGCCTCTTTTTTTTTTTTTTTTTCACATAGGAGAAAAAAATACTGGCCCGAGATAACTTCCAGAAGTGAGTTGCACTCGAGAGCGCTTCGGAACAGCATGCTTCCGAGAGACACGGCTTCACTCTCGTCGCTTCAACATTGGAATCACTTCTTTGGAATCTGCTATGGAATCACTTCTTTAGCTCCCGCCAAAGAAGCACGAGAAAGTGCAAAGACAGGAGTAGGTAATACAATGCGACGCCATTCTATGAGATACAAGAGAAGAGAATGCAAAGCAGTACGATATAAAATGATGGGCTGCGTTACTCTCATCGCATTACGCATGCGCTATAGCGGAAGCGTGCAGAAAACAGTACCTATTCGTCAACTTGACAAGGATGCAGGCAATTTACAAGAATTTGATGTAATACGAACGGAAATTCACAAATGATATCTTCGCTCCATGATCGGACGAGTTCAAATACGTACGTAGTCCTACACACGCAACACGAAGTTAGACGAAAGACGAATGCAGCGAAAGAATTGAAACATCCATGAATACAGCGATCGGTAAATGAGGTTTAAAAAAAAAAAGCAAGCATCCTGGGCTATGAAAGTTTCAAATCTAAGTAGCTGTGAGCCTTTCTTGTAATACGAGTTGATGCAAGCTCTGGGTTAGAAAAAAAAAAGAGCACAAAAAAAAAACTAGAACAAATATAGTGCGAAACACAGCGAAGGTTGGAGGAGGGGGAGGGGCTCTGCTGGAGGAATGAGAAGCTTCAAAGAGCGGGGATAGCGCAGGCAGCGTACATAGATATCGCGATAACCTCACGGCGCCTGACCCGAACGCAATCTGCAGCAGCTCGCGCGAGCGCTGCCGCTGAGATGTAGCCAGGGGCCAAGGTGTATGCGAAGCTCGCCGCGGCGTCACACGATCGAAGCAGCCGCCGCCGGACGAGGTTAGACGGAGAAGCAAGATGGGAAGAGGGAGCGCAGATCGACGCTGACCCGTGCCGCGAGCTGGGCGCCGATCATCACCGTGCATACATGCGCGCTCGCGCGCTAAATACGCGATAAATAACGGGCCTGCATGCGCGAGCGGCGATGGATGAACAACGGGGCGACGACGAAATGGGCGGCTGGGAAGGAGAACGCCGATATGCTCGTCAAGCATGCATGGTCAGAAACACGTTGTACTTACACGCGCCGAGCGGTCCTGCCAAGAAGAAAGTAGGTTTCACGAAAAGTGCGCAACAGCCTCATGGCCCTCAGTTTGAGAAGCGATTCCGCTGTTCATGCGTGCACTTACCCGCTAACTGACAGCAGACACTTTATACCAAATTAGTACAGCGGTCTGGAACACAGGGCAAAGGAACACAAACTGTAGGTACGGTGCGCAACCAACAACTGGACACAAACTTAAAGTACACAACTTTATACAAACATGTTCGGTCATCCACGTAATCATTAGACACAAACGACACGCATGGTAAGTGCCAAAAAGTGCACAATCTACGTGCTCAATACAACCCCCCCCCCCCCCCCCCCAGCTGGATAAAGATAACATCAAACAACATGTGCACCATGCACCTAATCGCAGGAAACATAAGCATGGGCGGCGCGCACTCAGCAACTGCGCAAATATAAAATGTATGGTTCACGAAGCCCAACCTGCACGTAAATAAGTGTATCTAACGACTGCACACAAACGACTTCAGTACAGTGCGCGTCAAACAACTAGAAACAAAAGTCACGTGCTGTGTATATCCGACCGCTGGACACAGACAGCACCCATGGTGCTCGCCCAACACCAGACACAAATGGCATGCACAATTCGCCTCCAATAGTTGAACACAAACAACATGTGCACTGTACACCGAATCACAGGAAATAAACATGTGTGATGCGCATCCAGCAACTGCGCAAATATAAAATGCATAGTGCACATCCGAACACTCAAAACAACCTGCATCTACAATGTGCATCAAACGCATGGACGCAAACGACGTGAAGAGTGCGCTTAAATCATATAGATACAACAGTCACGTGCTGTATGCACACAAAGACTCCACACTGACTGGACACAAACGTCAAGCCATCCAACAGCTGGACATACAATGTGCACTGTATACCGAATCACTATACTAAAACCTGTGCGGTGCACATCCAGCAACTGCGCAAATATAAAAGGCATTGTGTACACTCAAAACTCGACAGAAGCTGCGTGTACAATGTGCACGAAACTACAAAACACAAACAACCAAATACAAAATTCATGTGCGGTGTACATCCAACCACTGCATAAACGACATGTACAGTGAGCACTTAAGAACCGCACAAAAAACTACGTGTGTAGTGGACATCGACGCACCCAGCAGCTGGCCATAAACAAATGAGGGCGCATCCCGCAACTAGACCAAAATGAAGTGTACCGGATGCACCCGTGCTCTGGACGCAGACGCGGTGTAGAATGCAAATCTAACAACTGCACCCGAAGGTGACATGAAATTGCTTGATACGCACGATATGTAAAGCGTCCATTCTCTGCTGCATCGTTTTCTCTGCTGCATCCATGACGAAGGTTGTTTCATTTCTAAGCACAAAATAATTTTTTTTTTGCATATGTTGCTATTCCATCACCTTGAAGTAAATGTTTCATGACCATTCATCATATTTGCGCTATGCTTTGGCCGTAGGAGCCTTGGTGGGAGGTGGTGTGGGAGGAGGGAGGTGGGCGCTGCGATGAAACTTGGCTTCCCCTAATGCAGGACCGTGCTCACGCCTGCGCCAAATGGTCCATTAGCAGCACTTACTTTTTGCCATGTCAGTGTTCCTATATTAAACTATGACTAATAATTACAATCATTCAGTGCTACTGCTTTTATGGTTATTGCTTCATCTCCACTGTCACTCACGCTATTTCTTGCTTAGTCGGTGCTCACTGCATGTGCTTCTACTCATTAAGTATTGCTATATCTATCTCTACTGCTTCGCTACTTCAGTGCATTTTAATAAGGAGTGAGAGTCCAAGAAATCTGATAACGAGGTCAAAATTCCAAACCTTACTGTCCAGTGTCGCACTTTTGCAACATACCGTTTGCATGCCGTTTATCTTACACAGAGTTCAGGCACTAAGTTTAATGTCAACATGCTTTCATCAGCGAGCCCTACCCCGTAAAAATGACTGACCTAAGTATGAGTAAGCTGACTAAAGGAAAAGCGGGCGTGAATGCTTGGGCGAATTTCTGTGTAGCGGGGAAAACATGAGAGTTACTAAATAAAACTTCGTTTACAGTCAATAAACTTTAGTTTGTTTGAGACCTTCAAATTCATCTTTCAAAACGTCTTTCAAACTACTTGTTGCAGCTACTCATTATTGAACAAAAACTAGCTATCGTTAATTGGTGACATGCCGATTTCTGAAACTTCAGCCCCGCTAACAAGATTTTGGTATTTGTTTGGTTCGTAAAGTTTAACGTCTAAAAGCGACTCAGTGTACAAGGGAGGACGTCGTGGACGGCTCTGCATAATTTCGTCTATCTGATGTTCTTTAACGCGCACCGACATCGTACAGCACACAAGGCGCCTCGCGTTTCGCCTCAATTGAAACGCGGCTGCTATGATCGGGATTGACAAATTGTGTACTGCAGTTTGAGTGTATATACATCAGCTGGCATAACGTGAAGGCAATAATTGTGTATTCCTTCATAATTTGGGGCATTGAAGGTTTATTGTCGTCTTCTTTTTTGACATCCAGGTACGTCATCCTTTTGGAGATACAGTGGCCGTAAATAATGCAGTGGAAGCTATCTGGAGACCAATGGAGGTAAGTGTTTGCTTGTGAAGTCCTTGTGGTCTGCTTTGTGATGGCCTCTTATAGACACTCCCGAACTATTTACCCTCCTCCTGGGGCAAATACTGCACTACGCATCCTCCTACGTCAGTCCACATGGGCCTGAGAGCGGGACCTGGACCCGGCCCACGTGTCCACAGGTCGCCCATCTTCAAAAGTGCTTGACACTCTGGTTCAAGTGATCTTGAGAACTCAGGTATATTACTGCAGTATTGATTCTTGGTACTCGGATGAGCACTATATCTCGGGTTGCCGCGTACTTACGACTCCGATGACAAACCCAACGACCTTTACCTATATAGGCAAAGCTCCTCATGCTGGTACCGTTTCAAAGTAAAACATTAAAGGCTTCAGCAATCTCGCAATTACATCCGGTCGGCAAGGCTCGCCGCTGTCGTGATCAATCCCTGCCAGCAGAGGTAGCAAAACACCACGGAGAATTCCTTTCAGAGACACCACACATGTGTCACCCTGATTTCCCGTCGAGCTAGCAGTACACGTACAGTGGGGGCGTTGTGTGGAACGACAGTTCGAGTTTCTTGTTATTTTCCTTCCTTATCCGCGACGCTTCGTCGCCCTGGCGTTGATTTGCACAAGTGCAACGGTCAGCAGGTAGGCAGGCGTTGAGTCTACAGAGGCATGCTGGAGGCTAGAGGCCCGACGACCAGATACAAGAGCAGAAAAAGAATAAAAAAGTGCGCGCCCTCCAAGTTGCGACCGGAGCCCTCTTCTCGAAAGGCCCCTAGCTGCGACGTGCCATCGAAGGACGACGGTTATCGACAGCCCTCCTCTCTTCTCCGTTATCACTGAAACCCTCTTTCATGTGCAGCACTCCGCTGGAACTGCCTGCATGTAAGCTGTGCGCACACACTGGCACTTCCTCTCCAACACGAGCGAAAGATTTCAGCGAACAAGCGCAAGGTCGTTTCGGTAGTGCGCGTCTCTTCCCTCCAGGCCTCCCCCTTCAAAGAAAAAAAAAAAAACAAAATACGGACAGTATTTGATGGAAGCAGCTCTTCAGATAGCCACTCTAATATGCGAGGGTGTTCCTTACCTGTGTGTTCCGGATAGCCCCCAGTTTTGTGTAACGGGGCTGACGTCCAGCGAGCAGGTTTCACACTCTTTCACCACAGATCTGATCCCTCGCTCTTACTTTCTCGAGCCCGCGTGGTCAATGAGGAAAGTTTGGGGAAGCAGCGATGAATGTTCGTGGTTACTCGCTTCGATAGCATCTGGATGACTTTTGGTCTGAAGCCAAGGACAAAGTGCGGGAGAATCGGCCTTTTGTCTTGCTCCCTAGCACCCTCTCAGTCACACTTCACGATGTGCTATATAGCCGAGAGTGCGTATAATCTATCCCAGAAGTTCTCTTCCCGCTGATGAAAGCTCCAGAGACAGCTCGTCAACGCGAGGAAATTCAGCCACTCGGTGCTCCCGCGGCTCTAAATGTCATTTTCTGGACCTTTTGTGCCTTGATAGCCGCACTGAAGGGAACTGGAATGGGCTTTCCGTAGGCACGGATGCTATTTCTTCTTCGTTTCAAGGTAGCCCCATATCTGCCCTCATTTTTTTTTTCCACATATACGATTGGTGGTGATAACCATTGTGACCGTACAGGTGCGTAACGGGGGAAGGAAAAGAGGGGGGCGGTGTTAGAGCACCTCCTTGAATTTTCTGAGCGCACTGCAGCACCTCCCAGCTCCTCCCACTTTTCGGCCTTTTTCCACCCATTTTTTAAGGCGAAAGACCTCTTATGCTCATAGGCTGCGGAAATATCCGCAGGAAATGTTCGCACAAACTGACACTTAAGAAAAGCATTGTGTCTTCACCGAGAATAGAGCCACTACCCTCCGACCCCCAGCCAGGCACGCAAACCATTAGGCCACGCCGGGCTAGAGAAAAACCGCTAGTAATTCTCCTTTTCTATACAGTGAGGACAATAGTAGCGATGGCAACGACGATGCAGTCAGTGACAATCATAATGATGATAGTGGCGATAATGATGATATGGTAGGGATGACGATGACGATGCAGTTAGTGAAAACAGTCCTGTCAAGTAGCTTTCGCCATTTCCTTCACCCCTGCATAGAAGATTGGGAGGCCGCCCTGCAGGACCCCTGCCCGGAGCGTCAGCAATTGCTGGCTTGCCGTGCTGTTACCGATGCCCCGGCCAACGGTACCCGGGACTGAAGGTCCCCCTCCCCCCGCCCCTGACTCAATAAAATAAAGATGTTTTGTCCTCCTCCACCTCCTCCTCCTCCTCGCCTTTTCCACTCTTGAGCAGACGTAACCGCAGTTCAGTAATTTTCTTTGGCCGGCGGCCATATAATACACCGCGAAAATAGTTCTGTCTATACGCCACCGACGCGACGTATATCTCATCGCAGTATTCGAGAAAACCCAAGTATGTTATTTATTTACATCGTTCGCCCGCCAAGCTAATCATCTCACTGACTGACGGATTAGGTGGCCTTGCTCGCTCCCACATAAGGCCTGTTCGACGCTGCGCTGAAAAATATGCAGATGATTTTGGCTAAAGCTCTTATACCATGTGAAAGTAACGTCGCTCAGGTTTTTCTCTTCTCTCGCCTAGCTTTGCGTAGCTGATTGGATTGAGACACACATTTGCCACCAATTACATCTGTACATTTATCGATAGGCCGCTTGATTGCAACGCCATACTGCAGGACTTGCAGTTGCCTCGGCAGCGAGAACTTGATATGCAGCTGTTATGCAGTTGCTATTCATATCAACGCGTTGCTATGCAGCAGTTGACCAACTGCAGCTGCTCCACAAGGAAGGGAGGATACTACTCGGGCCTCCGGGTAGGTGCTTTCATGGTAATGTTTAATTCCTGCTCTCCTTTGTTGATTTCGCAGGGGATGGGGATATGAATGAAGGAAGTGAAATATTTGGCTCCTGGAAACCGCGTGCCGCACACGCGTTCAACACGCTCTCTCCTGCAAGGCTCCGCAGATATATATACGGATATCAGGGAGAGACCACCGAGTTTCTCTCACACGTGGCTATAGTATGCATTGCACAGGCATTTAGTCACGAAGAGCTTATAGGAAGAGAGCGATACTACAGCATTGTTGGAAAGATCCGTTCATAGATTTGTGATGCTCTCAGGCGGGGGATCCCCTCTCGAGACCACAAAGGGACAGCAACAATAAAGAAAGCGCAGTGCACAAAGGAGACCAAACGCCGCCTCGTGCCGGGATCCTTTCGCCGAGGCGTGCACTGCTGCTTTGTGCGGGCCCTTGTGAGGCGACTAAGATGAAGGAATGGAGCCACTTCAGGGAGGCTGCTGTGCGGAGCGAAAATAGCGATAAACGGTAGAGTGCTGTACGTACTACATGTCCTTCGGTAGCGTTGCCTCAGGGTCCGTTGTGTGGCGATACGCTCCTTCGAGAAGCCACTCGGCTGAAGAGGATTGCGCCTGCTTGCTGAATCGCACTAAAACGCCGTCTCTCGTGGAGAGCGTCTCACGTCGAAGAAAGTGCCCAGGCGACAGTGCAGCGGTTGTCTGAGTAACGCGGGAAACAACTCACTCGTGCCCTTAAGACCACGGGAATGCGCCCTAAATAATATTGTTTAAAAACACATGCTGTTTATAAATTCCAAGCGTCATGCCATCATGCGCGCAATATCTCAATTAGTTGTATTTAGCCTTTCGCAGCGCCTTGCCTACTCTAGCCCCCTTTAAAATGTACCGCTGCTTTAGCGGAGGACGACAACGGGAATGCAATGTGAAGGAGTTAAGTCAGACCACGACCAAGGTGCATGGTTGTTGGCGCAAATTTATGTTTCCGCCAAACATCCACTTGTCCTGGTCACCTCGGTCTCATCATCCTGGTTCCAATTAAAATCCGGCTCCAGATGCGAGGCAAAGAAGACGGCAAGAGACGTCAACGAGAATGACATTCGCAAAGCTCACCGTTTTGATAACGCTGAGATTTTATTATTTATCTGTACTTATAACAGGCTTTAATCAAGCTGAAGAAAGGGTGGATCAGCACATGAATGCAATATTTCTGGAGGGCATGATTTATAGATACGGAAAGGGTGCGGTTTTGTTTACAATGTACAATCTTATGCTTGCCTCTCGATGCAAGAAATGGACAGTCAAATTGCCGCCTGCATGGTCATCATACTTTAGAACGACAAAGTAAAAGAAACTGAATGGCACGGAAAACTATAGAGCAGGCAGTTCGAATTGTGTGCCGTATCACAACAACGCGGAACAAAAGGACATGCCATTTCCATAGTTTTCTTTGCGGCTAACAAGCTCAGTGTTGGTCTTGCACGCAAAAACTCAGCTGATTTCATAGCCCAACCGGGCATTAGAAAATGAGTGCTTCAATCCACCGCTTCTAACTTTTAATTCGCACTGTGTAACCACCCAAATGTGTCAATTAACAAGGAAATTAGATAACATTATTAACTTTAGTTAACTACCTATGCAAGTACAAGCGATTTAAAATAAATTACGTCCTCCGCGGATGAGAAACTGTTGGTAGATATATTTTACTTGTTTCTGAACTCCCCCCCCCCCCCTTTAGGGATATTTTTCTAAATATTCATTGAAACACAAGGAACGTTAATATTTTCTCAACGTGTATTTGCATTAACATCATCGTCGTGATGTACTAAGTACACATCTTGAATTCTTTCTCCTGTGTTATTTCTTCTGGTTCTTTTTTCTTTCGCAAATTTCCTCTCAATTTTTCCTTAGCACCTATACCTTGTACGTCCATGCCGACCTTATTCATTACGCGCAAAACAAAAGAAATTAGACGTATAGCGTGGGACTGAAATAACACAGGACGGCGAGAATGCCATTGACACGGTTTTTGCCCACCTACGTCGTCCCGTATTTCGAGTGTCCAGGTTATTGTTGCCTCCCTTATTTTATCGGAAGACGCGTCTCGTTCGACCACGAGCTTCTTGCGTCTCGTTTTTTCTTTTCTGCCTCTTTGGGAGCAGCTTATCATCGAGAACGCTGAAGCCGCAGTTCATTAACACAAGAGAGCAAATCTTGCAAAGCTGGTCGTTGATGCTCGATGCCTCAGCGATGAAAATGACGGTGCATTTAGTTGATGACGATAATGAAGATAATACCGGTGACAGCCCTGCCGCGGTGGTGCAGCGGTTAGGGAGCTTGACTACTGTGTACAAGGATGCGGGATCAAATTCCTGCTGCGGCGGCCCCTTTTCTATGGAGGCGAAAATCAAGGCGCCCGTGTGCTGTGCGGTGAGAATGCACGTAAAAGAACCCCATGTGGTCGAACGAAGGGCCCGGTTCATTTGAACCCTTCGAACCCTGGATAATCCGGCCACTGACACTCCATCCCTTTCACCAATAAAGAAAACTTACCTGTCCACGTTTTTTTACTTCTCTTATTCAAGAATTTGGCTTGTCAAGAGTACAATGTCAAAGGCCCTCTCATGGCATGGTCATGTCACAGATGTCAGAGCGTATACTTGTGCATAAAATTCCCATTTCTCAAAATGTGCAACGGACAGGTTATTATATAGTGAGTAATTGTTTATAAAGTCAATTTTCCACTCGGCGCGAGTTCCTGCACCGTGGTTTCTTATTACGTTAGCGCCAGTATCTTGACTCGCTGTCAAGTTTCCAGATTCGCACTCTCTGAGCGGGCAGATGCCCCAGCTATCCTAGAATGCTCATTAAGCCAAGCTCAGTTTCTAAAGCACGGCTAAGGCGCCCAGCCTCACGCTTCTCCTCTAATTCACCTTGAAGCCCCTTCTGATTGCACTACGCACAAAGTTCCACTACTATCTAATGTGCTGAGATAAGCTATCTTCAGCGCACGAAGCATGTGCATGCATGTGGCAAACGGTGATTTTCGTCGCAGCGTCAAGTGAGGAGGGCAACGAGACGAGTGTTCGAACGGCCTCTCTTTCGAGCATCCTTCGACGGTGTCGCTCTCTGGCCCCTCCAGGGCGGAATGCAAGAAAAGTGATCCCTTTTTCCCTTATTACCCCCTAACCTGGCGCAAACCTTTCCCGTGTAGGAAAAGATTTTCGTGCGTCATAAGGAACCCTTTAGTGGACCGAACTTGATCCACTGTCCTTCAACATAAGGTGCGCCTCGGTGGGCGCACAGCCTTACAGGGCTGTTTTCGAAAGTTAAAATTTATTGGCCACCTGAAAATATAATGAACGGTAACACAAAAAGCACGAATCAGCGGCCCAGTCTTGGATAATCTTGGCACAATATCGGCTCCACGTAGGGTTGGACAATGCCAACACAGAGTTAATATGAGGTCATTGTTTGGGTTACCTGGGAAGGGACTAGCACTCTGAAAGCGACTTGGTTGAAACTTGATTTAGTCGCCATATTGGATTTCGGGTTGAAAAAATTATACGCAAGCATGACACTGTTGGCTGACGGTAAGGCGCCCTTTGAAGGCAGCTTAGCGTGTACATAATAAAGCGAAGCAAAATTCTATACGCTACCGCACAGTACCAAGCGCAGCAGTAAATTGCACTGCCTGAGAACGATCATGCCCCTTCTTGTGTTTCCGGAAGGACAAAGGACAGTGAGAGAAGAGCCAGTCTCTCGCTACATTCTCGCCCATTTACTCAAGGGGGTGGTGAAAAACTTTTATCGCACAATAAAGATGTGCGAAGATGTAACGTTGAGGATGTGACGAAGTCAGGTGCATATTCAAAGGACAGGAAGAATTATCTGGTTGCTGAGGGCACTGCGCCTGGGAGGCAAGACCGCGCATACTTCATTACCTGACTTCGTTAGTTCTCACATCAGCCTCCTCTCTTCCTTTGACATTCGCTCCCGTATGGGAGCAACTTGCAAGTTAGCCAGCCGTAATAATATTCCGGCTATAGCCTCTTTTCTTTCTCTCAATATACCAGGTGATCGAAATTAAAGCGGAGCTTCCTAGCTTCTCGCCCTTCTATGCGCTTCCTTTTTCTTTATTCACATCAAAAATTCATTGACGATTATCAACAAGTCAGTTGAAATGTAGCACTACGGTCTTCACCATTAGTCCTAATAAGACCTCCGCGAACTTTTTCGCACTTGAGGGTTAGCGGTGGTCTCTCCAGGCGGCCCGGACACCACGCCGAAGACCCGTTATCGTCACAGCGCGCACATAGCACGCCCAAGCGGACACAGGTATGGCACGACTCGGCGCCTTCCAGGTCGGGCCGAGATTGCGCCTGACCACACAGCTCTCGCGAACATCGAGACCGGCGCGGCGCAGCAAAAACAAAAGAAAGCACGCGCGATAAGAGTCGACATGCCTTCCTGCCTGCTGTCGCACGCGCCCTATCTTATCGGGGTAGCGCTTCCCGGCGAGGGCTGCCGCGCACGTAGACGGCTTCTGTAATCGGCCTCCGCACGCTCTCTCCCACGCACGAGGTGGTGGCGGCCGATGGCGATCGGCTTCCGATCGAAGGGCAAGGTGCCCGTTTCCGCCGGTTGACTCGTGGGAACGGCCGAAGCAGGGCGTCTACTTTGGACGACCTTAACGGTGGGGCATGTGTAGAGGGTTTAAGTCTACTACGTGATGCCGTGTACGCGGTGTATCGCGATAATGTCCCGTGCAGGGACGATCAATCCGGCAAATCGTGAAATCTGCATTTATTGCATGTTCAATTGCAGGTTGCACTTCCTATGTGGTGCAGATTTGGTAAAGTGTTCGTCCCATACATAGTGTTCGCTGCCGAGTCCTGCAGCGAGGATGTTTACAGAACATAATCAAAATGCATGAGCCCACAGGAGCGTCAGCTCACCCATCGTCATCACCCTGCGGAACTCTACAGCTCCAAAGATGCCGTAAATGCCTCTCTAGATTAACTATGGGAACACGGTGGGTGAGATAGTTTGAAAAAAGCGTATACCTTCCCCAGAACAACGGAGGACAATCGTGATGATTACGGCAGTTTTCCAAAAGGCAGACCACTGACACGGTGATAAATCACAAGTGGGAAGCTTTTGGTTCAACCCGATCATGATGTACCTTGGCATCACAGTGAGAAATAGGCGCATCAAGAGCGCGCAGCTTTCTTTTCTTTTTTTTTTTTTTTTTTGCCCACGTAATATGAATGATGTATGCGAGGTCGACGCTCTATCTTGCGAATATCACTCATTCAGCCGTATAGCCAATCATAGAACCGATGGGCACTGTTAAAGCTTTGACGCATTAACGTAGCAGTGCATAGCGTTGGGAAGTATGGACATTCCTGTGTGCCCCGCGTATAACTATACGTTTTGAATATCTCAAGAATGCTGCCTCAAGTCATCACAGACTATCTAGAGCAGTCATGCAATCATAAGATCATGGTTGAATCATAGACCAGCCTATATACGATCTAGCACCGCACTCCCTTTTCAAGGGTTCATTTTTGCAAAATAATCTTTAAAAGGCCACGAATTGAAGGAAGGTGATTGTGTAGCGTAACCTCGATAAAATATGAAGACCATCTATTTAAATGATTAAGTTTCAAGTGAACACGAGAAGAACACGTGGAAAAGGTGGACATGTGAATCCCATGACCCTGACATCGTTTTTAGTTTTGTATGCTCGTTATATAAATCTGGCGCCAGAAAACGTCCTTAGACTTGGTTCTTTTCCTCCGGTATGTACACTGGTACGCATACAACCTGGTCATTGTCAGCGGCATCTTAAGAGAGTTTCCGATTACGGCGTACGTACTTGCCTGCGTGTTTTTATAGTTGGCCTAATCTATCCAGTGTCCACAGTTGTAAATCATGCAAAAAGGCTTGGAATAGATAGACAGACGGGTGGACACACACTGCGGGTAACTCCATGATATGGGCTCTATAGGTTGTCACTTCTCTCCTCAGCTTTGAGCAGCAGGGAGCATCTTCGTGAGACGACGCAAAAATAAAATCACAGCCACTTAATTTACCCTTCTTTCCACCTGCACAAGTGCGTCATGCTCTCACCATCAGCGCCCGGTTTTGCCCTGTACAGAAATCCCTCATGCGGCCGCTGGGGTGGTTCAATAGCTATGGCAATCAGCTGCGGGGCCCAAGGTTACGGGATCGAATACCGGCTGCAATAGCCACATTGCAACGGAGGCCAGGTGCAAAAATGTCAATTTGTTCTACGATATCAATGAGCGTTAGTCCCGGGCAGTCGAAACGCTTGGTTTGGTTTTGGTTTTGGGATTTAACGTCCCAAAGCGACTCAGGCTGTGAGAGACGCGGTAGTGGAGGGCTTTACCGTGCAACAATAAAATCGCATATAATAAGTACCTCACTCGTTCCATCCACCATGGCGCGGTTCAGGTGTCTGCTGTTGATGACAAGCCAGCGTTGCGAATTTGTAACGTTCCGATAGTCCATTTCTTTCATTTTTCGCCTCTTTGCAAATTTGAGGTGTCCGTGCTGTTGATACAGAACTCTGAAATCGGCCACTTCCTTCCTTTCTTGCCGCATCTCGCTGTTCAGGTGTGTACCGTGGGTGATACTAAAACTTAAATTTGCCCCCAATCACTTGCAACAGGGGGCGGGTCAGCTATCCATCGCAGGTGATCAAATAACATAAAAGACAGTCACGCTACGCCAGTTAGCATACGCTGCATAAATTCTGTGAGCATAAAAAAAAAAAAAAACATATGCAAGACGACGCAGCTACTAAAGTAGATGTTACCGCACTTTCTCTTTCCTCGTCATTCCTCATGACCAGAGTTTAGCGTGGACAATTAAAATGAACTAAAAATAACAGCACCCGCCTGCATCGTGTATCGACACAACAGGCTTTTCTTCACTACCAGTCAGCCGGGAGCGGATATAAGGTGTAGGGGGCCACTCACCCTCAGTGAGAAATTTCTTGTGAGAAAAACGAGAAAACAAATGGCGCCGTTGAATGCATTCGCTCATTCAAACATTTTTATTCCTCTCGACGAAAGTCATAAAAATGTATTTCGCTTATAAAACTGTACTCCTTGAATCGCTGCTTTCTTGAGAGAATAAATCCGTCCCTGCATGTTAAAACATGTGAACGCTCCTCGCGTTCAACAAGCAGAAAGTATTAGTGACCTACAGAACTTCCATGACATGAGGTGTACAGCTAAGCAGGATCACTCCACCTCGATGGATGCGCGTGTAGCTTGATCTTCTTCATTTAGCTGGATTTTCTTCGTCGAGCGTCCGCTCTAGTTGACGCCGCACTGCCCACTACTTCGCCCTTTTCTTCCAGCGCCCGCTGTCACTGACGACGCACTGCTGCTCTGAGTAGCGTGATCGCGCACTCTCACACCAAAACATGGACGCTCTATTCGCTGCGCACTAGGCCCATTAAAAAAAAAAAGAAAAAAAAAAGCACCACAACCACATTAAGGCAAACACGGACGGCCCGGCGCCGCCACGTCGGAGGCACGCTGCAGGTGGGGGGTTGTCGGTTTACATGTTCCCAGGCGCACACACGGGACCCTCACGTGTTGTTCAAGGTTCACACAGCCGCCGCCAAGGCGGGAATTCCCGGCGAAATAAGTCACCGCTAACACATTTAATACACACCCGCTAAGATTATATCACGAAAAAAAAAAAAACTGGCAAATGAAAATTAACAATGAGAAGTCTGTCTTCATGACTGTAACCAGAAAGCAACATCCAGTTTCTTTTCCTTACAGTATACAGCACACACCGATAAAACAAGTGAGTGAATATAAGTACCTAGGAGTGATACTCTCATCTGACTTGAAATGGGAGAAACATGTCGCATTTATAACAGGCAAGGCTCTTTCTGCTCTCCATTCATTAAAGCGAGCAATCAGCTCTGCAGTACCAGATACGAAAATTCTGGCTTACACCACACTAATTCGTCCTATACTCGAATATGGTATAATTGCCTGGTTTCCATATACGAAGCAATGCATAAAAAAAAAATAGAGAATATCCAACGCAAATCAATAAGATTTGTATAGAATAGATATAGACGTGGTGATTCACCAACCGAACTCTTGAATCAAGCTGGCATTCCAAATATAAGTGCTCGTGCCAAGTTCATGCGCCTTAAGTTTATATTCCTCCTGTTAAATGGTTACCTCAAAATGGACGCCAGTCGTTTCTTGTACCCTTCGACTTCACGCAATACACGTAGTAAACATTGTAAACATTTAAGTGAATATCGGTTCAACAACAATACGTTTAAGTATTCATTATTTCCCCAAGCGGTTAGAGACTGGAATTCTCTGCCTGATGATACTGTCATGTCTACTACGCTTTCTTCATTCATCTCTAAGTTGTGCAGTGTTGTTTATTATTCATAAGGATGATAATGTGAATCTCGTCATTGATGTGAGTGTTGTTCAATATGTTCATTATGTGTGCGTTTTATTTTCACATTCCGGTAATTGACTACATTTATGTCACTGGTTCGAATTGTTTGATTTTTTTTTTCTTGGTTTTGTTCCTGAAGGGCACCTACAATTTCTGTTCCATCTTTTTGCTTGCTCCTTTTGTATGATACAATCTCCCAAACCTGCGACAGCCTCAACCGAGGCTAGCAGTACGTTGTAAATAAAAAAAATAAAAATAAAAATACACCATAACTTAACTTTTTCGCGGTAGGGGCGAACTTGCATATGAAAAGCGACGGCTTCCGAAGAGTTGTTGCGAAGACATTTTGAGACCACACGCAACAGTATAAACAACGCATACCTCATTCAATAACAACATTAAACAAACAATAATTTCAAGCAGCGTACTCACAGTTTCAAGCAATCTCGCCAGTCCACTTCCTTCTTCGGTGTTGATGCCGGCGTTGCCACGGCGTGGTGCAAGCAGTGTATAACAGTGAATCTATTTACCACTACTTCACGTACTTCAGAACATCTATCGAAGTGCACATGTCAAACATCAATTCTGCAGCCCATTCAAAGAACCACAGCACAAAAAAGCAGCACAACGTAAGGAAATAGCGCCCACAACAACAAAACAACACGACAACAAAGGCAGCATGATGGCATCGCACCTCTCCGCCACTGATGACTTCGGATTGGTTCGGCTTGACCTATCGGTGGCTTTTCTGGCTTTTTTAACTCGCTTCCTAGACGAATTTTCGGTTTCGGAAGCCAGTTTAGGCAATCTTTCTTTCTTTCTTTTTTTTTTATTTTTTTTTTCTTGTAAAAGCAGCGGACAGTTTGAGTCCAGGGCTCTAATTAAGCACAAAGCTGGCAAGCTGGGAGAAAGTGGTTTTTGCACGCATCTTCCGCCGTCATGAAGGCACGGTCTCGTCCTGTACTGTCTGAAAGGAGTGGTTAAGCGGATTAATCTCAGTCCTGGTTATATGGCTTTCAATGGATCTTTTAAATGTGTACTTGGATCGCTCTGCGCAACAAAAAAAAAAAAAAAAGGAAAACGTTCAGAATCAACGCATGAAGAAAAACAATGGAATCCGTAGGTGCCGCGTATGCGCTATGTTATTCTCAAACAAAGAGATCAGCACTGTCATTTTTTTTTTTTTTAGATCTTGCTCCATTTAGTTCGTTCACTTGGAAATTTTGTATTGTATGTAACCCCACTCCCCTTTATAATGCCTGGGCGATTTATGGCATGGAAAATAAATAAATATAAATATGAAATAGAGTAGCAATGTAATCAGGAGTGTTGAATACTTCAATATTCCTATTGTGTAAGTATCAGATATCTTCTGATCATGGTAGTAACAGTTAAGGTACGTTTACTACCCCTGCTACCAGTGAGGTAGTAATGAGGTCGTACAAAGGCAGCTACAGTCAAAAAACGTAGTAACAGCAGGAGTTACTACCATGTTACTACCTAAGAAGGTAGTACAAATGCAATAACGGTTAAAAAAGGTAGTAACGGCGGCAGCCGTTACTACCTTTTTACTACCTTTTTTTCTAAAAGTGTGGAACTATTTCGCGAAAAGGCAATTACTGCGTCAGAAAGAAAAATGCTTTCTACAGCTACCGCCTTCAACACCGCTCTTTACAATCACACGGAAGCCCTACCGAAAGCATTTACACTATGCACTTTAAGCCAGAAAGAGAGGTAATGAGGCTGCTCCTTAACGGGCATAACTTTACTACCATGACAATAAAGTCCTTCGAAAAGCAACCATTACTCTCTTGCAGGATTAACCCCAGAGGACGTCCGCCACTCAATTTCTTTTTGGAATGATTATTCGGGAAATTACTCCGATATTACTCTTTTCAGGTTTAGAAAACATCACTGTACCTTCCTATGGGAGTTTTTCCAGTCTTTTTCAATCAATCATTGATACAAGCAACGTCTCGTTGGTTGTAGCAGAAGTGCATGCCATGAACATAATGCAGGGAGGCGGCTGTTCGGTGAGGAAAGATTTAAGGCTATTTAAACTGCCTGCCAGGCCAAATGTACCTAATGGCGAAGGATGAGAGGCGTCTTTCACCTGTTCGAATTCCCGACTCCCGGCATTGCTCACGAAATCTGCACTATACTACTTTTGCACTTGTATTGAGTTGATGCTCAAGGTACAATTAAGTATGCAAAACCAGGTGGATTTTGAATTGCATTGCAACATAAAGTAAAATATAAAAGCACGGGCGATCTATGTGATTGATGTGGCAGAGTATACATAACTGTTCTCTCGGACGCAGACGCCGCTGACCGGTTGTTGTTGTGGCTGTAGGAAGAAGGAAAAGAAAATGCAAGGGCCTGCTACTGGCTCTGTAGCTGAGCCACCTTCGCTGCCTGATTTACTGATTTATTTATAGAAAGGGAAAGGCACGGTAATTGTCTCACTTGATTTCTGTGGACACCACAACCGCGCCTTAAGGGAAGGGAGGAAGATGGGAGTGAAAGTGGAAAGAGAGAAAGAGGAGCCGTAGTGGAGGGCTGCGGAGTAATTTCGACCACCTGGGGATCTTTAACGTGCGCTGGCATCGCACAGCACACTGACGCCTTTTCGTTTCGCCTCCATCGAAACGCAGCCGCCAAGGTCGGGCTCGAACCCGGGTACTCCGGCACAGTAGTCGGGCGCCACCTTCGCTGCCTCGTGCGAACAGACGAGAAAATAGAGAAGAAAGGAAAAAGAGAGAGAGAGAGAGAGAGAGAGAGAGAGAGAGAGAGAGAGAGAGAGAGAGAGAGAGAGAGAGAAGAGACGCGCGTAGCAACAACAGCCGTCGTCCACCACCATGCAGTGGCGGGTGCAATGACGGCCTACAACAGATAAAAATCGGTGGCTGGCTAACCCCCGCCGCAAGCGGCGTTGACCTACCGTCCCAGCCCCGTAGGACCAGGGACTGCCACCCTTCCTCCCCCATGAGGCATTCCCGCTGACCGGTTCAGACATTTCGCGCGGATGGCGTACAACCCAATCAGTCAATTACCGTAAGACACGCCTTTCTCAGCTGCATAATCCGTATTCAATCCAACATCACAGTGTGAAACGCCTATATCTTCTTCATTGTCATCCCCCCGCCGCCCCACTTGCCGCCTCCAACCCTGTCTGTGCGATGTCAGCGCACGTTTAAAGATTCCCAGGTGGTCGAAATTACTCCGTAGCCGCCTCCACTACAGCTCCTCTTTGTCTCTATCCACTTTCACTCCCACCTTCCTCCCTTCCCTTACGGCGCGGTTCAGGTGTCCACAGAAACAAGGGTGACAAATACCGCGCCTTTCCCATCCTGTGAACCAATTATTATCATTATTTTTTTCTCCCTCCATGTTAACATCTGCACACTAAGGCATCACGCAGACAGACGGACATATTTTTCAACATGGCTGTTCTAATGCTTACGAAAAAAAAAATGAAATATTTACTCTTTCTCTCCATTTCTCTTCAGCACACGTTATATAGTTAAATTACTAAGTGTCCAAGCCATTTTACAGCCCCGCTGACCAGATATCCACGACCAGACGCACAGCCTCAGCTTCCCGGGGTCACGTGACCAAGTGGAACTTCCATTGGCTAATAATCGCACCGAGATTCGTGCAGCATGCATCATAATAACTGGTCGGGGCGGACACCGTTTGGTTGTCGATTATGGAAGAGATATCACCACTTCGATTGCGAAGTAAGTTCTGGAAAACCTCCTTGATCTAGCTATACGGTGCAGCTGCAGAATAGAAAGAAGCAAGGGACGTAGCAAAATTTCTCTTCCCAGGTCTCCTGAAGAATGACAGATCTTCGATGCATAGTGTGCGGATTAGTGGCTAAACCCTTGATATGCCGAAGTGTCATTCAAGTTCGATAGACAAAGAAAGAATGGATCGATCGATCAAAGCTGGTTCACACTTGACACCCCTTTAGCGAGATGCTATTACCAGATCAGTGCGGAGGCCTTTGGCGCAGGAAAGGGTCCTCTTATTGCAGCTATTAGCCGCTGTTGTATAGCCGGCGATGCGCAATTACGCGATCAAATTCAACCGCAGCTCGTAAGAAGGCCTGAAACGCCTCCCGAAATTACACAGTAGCGCGTCTGCATATCAATTGCCTAGGCGATTACCCCCTCGTGGACTGTCTGTCCTCCGCACTATCGACAAAACAGCGCCGCCTCGCTAATCATTTCTATGACGCCCACCTGCAGCTAGAGCAAGGAAGGCCGCGCAGGCACCAGCTTCAGAAGATCGGACTCTCGCCGTCATGATTTTATCGTGTGTCGCAAATAAGACGTCGTATGTGGGCGCACGAAAAGTACGACGCTCGACATTTCGTAACGACCGCACTGGAAATAAACACCTTTGCGATGCTCCTTAATACAGTGCGCTACTCTCGATGCTTTGTTTCGAACTATGGCAGTGGAAAAGGGCCTCTTCTCAGCGGAATGCAAGCACCTGCGAAGATATCGATTATGTTTGTATGACGAGAGCCACAGCTGCGGTGTAATTACTGTAAAAACTACTCTATTATTTGGTATTTTCCCCTCTACCACTGATCGACCGATCGACTTATCGATTGAATAATTGATTAATTGATTTCGATCGAATGACTGTCTGACTGTCCGACTGACTGCTTGCCTTAGGGATTGATTGATTGATTGCTTGATTGATTGATTGATTATTTTAATTCCTGAATACAGAAGAGCTGGCTCCGATTGAGAAACACGGCCTAATGGGGCAGTAGAGTTATTTCCACCACATCAGGTTCCTTTAATGCGAATCTGAGCCTCCGGACACGATTGATTTTACACTGCGCCTCAGTCCAAATAAAGTTTACTCCACCAGGTTCGAACCTGCAGCGTTACGTCCAGCATTCGAAAGCCAAAACATTAACCAACCACGGCTCGTTCTCTCTCTGTAATGATTCCATATACAGAAGGCGTGTTCTTGCTATAATCAAGTGTAAAGGTAAAGATATGGAGGACAAAAGCTGCTCCGTCCTTGCGTATCTTCGTTGGCTTATATCCACTTTGATATACTCGCTTAATCGCCATAATTGCTTATTTGTGTCTTCGTTTTCTTACACACGCTTATTAGCATGCATGCAGTCGTTAACTATATCATTGTGTGAAAGACAACACGAAACAGCCTATGCACCATGCCTAACGTGCCTGCTGTGTTAAAGAGTGCCCCAGCAGTAATACATTGCTATTTGTTATAAACAGTATTAAAAAAAGCTAAGTAGAAAGATGTTTGCCAGCTCCGGTATCTGCTATGTGAGCATCTGAAGCACCTGAACTTGGGCGACGGAAAGGAAGTGCCAGTGAGGGACAAGGGAGAGGAAGTCACAGAGGTGAGCGAAAGGGAGAAAGGACATGGTATAGGTTAAAATAACATAAAGGTTATAGTGCACTACAATACAGAACACGGTACGTTGCTCGAGGCCCGGCCGCGGCTGTCGCTGTGCCTGTGTCAGGATCCAAGGCTCCCATAGGGTTCGTTTCCCATCTCACCCTTCTATCCAAAAAGTGTGACTCAGGCATCACAAACCAGTGGCCTAATGTTGGCAATATCCGGCCCAACATAGAACCAGTACATTGCCAACATAGTGCCAATATTGGGCCGGTTGTTTGCATGCCGCCTAGGGGAGCCATATCTTGTAGTCTCGTGGCGTCACGCACCCGCTGACCAAGCAGTGTCCGGCCATGCCACCTGCCAGAGGCATAGCTCATGATTTTTTTGCTCAGAATGCCGACTCCAACAATGGATTCTGAGGAGGACGGGTCATTCAACGATTTGGTGTTAACAACCAAGGCATGACACGTGTGCCATATGCATATATGACTACTTTATACAAACATTTCTATATAAGAGTTGCCGGTGTCATGCGATCAAGCGCGCTCACCTCTGCTCAGAAAGGCTCAATAAACCAAGACGAATATGCGCCGGGCTCACGTGACCATCAGTTAGTTACAGTTTGAATTTTATCACTTTGGTCAACACTTTTCAGCCATGAAAGTCTGAAATCAGCATCACAGCTGACACAAGCGTAGCTGCCCTGGTTTATTCGTCAAGCATAATAGCCTTTCTGTGATCAGCAGCTTTAGTTTTGTATTGAGTCTGATTGCAGTTCGCAAATAAGAAAACGGTTCTCTGAATTCATGCGCCTCTTCTGAGTGGAAGCGGCTTTAATAAATTCCCTAGGCAAGAAAAAAAACACCACTAAAGCCTTCTTGTTGTTGAAAAAGCGCTATTTCATGTTTGGAGAAAGGAAAAAAAAAAAAGCTGAGGACTAACAAATACTCTTTCTAGTTTTATAAAGTGCACTTGCTGGTAGTTACTTGGTTTAGCTGCAACTCTCACAGGCTCAGCAAGAGCGGATAATTCGAGGGCGTTCGAGAGCAAGAATGTGACGAGTGAACACTAATCGTTGAACCGAGTTAGAATCTCTCCTGCATGTGTATGACGACAACCGAGCTAGCCAATTGTGCGGCCGCAAGGACCACGCAAGGCCAACCATCAGATTAAAACTGCTTTTAGTCTTACAGCGCGAACTGTTTGGTCGGACTTGCATCGGCTTGGAGTCATCCGAAGCCATCCGCTAATCTGACGTCAGTAGCATGTGGAGTGCCGTTACGGCGTGAGTGCTCCGTCACTGGCTATTGCGGAACAGATGGGTCGCCCAAAACACTACTCGGTAGATTTAACTTAATGGACGTCGCCAATTTACGGCTGCCTCGGAGTCCAAAGTTGTATGTCCTTGAAGAGCAGTTAAAAAGAAAAAAAAAGAAACAAGAGCAAGATTATCCTGGCTTGCAAGCTTTCGATGCCGAGGATGAGAGACAGCGCCACCAATGCCAAGGCAATGCTCGCTAGCGAAGCTAAAACCACCGGACACTAAAACTTCGTTCGAACATCAAGTTGGGCAAATTGGTGACGGCTTGTGGCGGGTGTCCCGTGTGTGTCGGCTTCATATATGTGCCTGCGTTTTTAAAACGCTATGAAAGGGATTCCAGCAGCGGACGCTGCAAACTGGCGAACCATATTAATGTCAATCGGCGCCGCGCTTTAGCGTCTGTTCAAGAACAAACACATGCATTTCGGGTTTTCGCGTTGCATCCGCTACGGATTCTCCAATACGCTGGTGATTTTACAAGCTGCTGTAAGTTTAACCGCCTTGTTCATCAGCAAAACCGTATTGAAGCCAGGTTAAGCGAGGTTCAGGTTGTTGCTAGCTACAGGTGGAGTTAGCCTTGCCGGTTGTGCCGGCGATTGCTCCAACTTAACGCCACTTAAATATTAATTAGTGTCTGCAAGTCGGGCACGTAATCAAAATCGCACGTAATAGTTAACGACTGCTGTCACCCTCTGGAGTCCAGACCTGATAAGAGGAGTCGTGAAGCATTATTTCTACAAGACCTGTTTCCGCACGGGTCCATACAAATTCGATATAGTAAAGTGGCTGGGATATTTTTAGTCATTTGGTCACTCAATACTTGTAGGGTGAACTACAAAAGGAATTGAGATACCTGAGAACTGCTTCTCTGAAGAGCATTTTGGCGTCTTGAGGAACTCTTCTTGATGGATGTCCTGAGAGCACTTTACAGGCTCTCCGCCACACCGTTGCCTGTGACATGCAGGTTGAGCAGGACATGACCGTAGCTTCCGTAAATCCGCCTCAATGGCAACGCTTTCGGCCGTCGTGGAGGGCAAGACTTCAGTAAAGTGCACATATATCATGAGTTATTAAATGATGAAATGTGAAAAGCAGCTCCGCTAGCTCCTCTTACCTTGTCCGCAAAATCATCAATGAACATTTCAAGATGAGCTGGCAAACTGTTTCCAAATGCTCAAGTAGCTGATTTTAGAGCGCACGTAAGGTATAGTGACCGGTCTGTCAAGACTTGGAAAAACTTGGAGGTGAAGCTAGTACACGCTGTTCTGTTCTAACTGCGATCATGCCTTCTGTACCGGACATAATAAAATATTTTCTTAAGTGAAACAGCACTGGCGTCTACAATACACGACTGCCGATTTTAATTACGCAACGCGTGAAAAATATTTTAAGGCAATATAGCGCGCTTCGTTTACTTTTGTCCGCATCTAGAAGCATCTCATATGATGGCCTGGTCGCATTTTGCCCTGGACTACATAGAAAGGAACAACCTTGGAAAATGCTACTCGGTGATGTGCCAGATGGGGCTGGTGCCCCCATTTTTGTATACAGATGCGTGCAGCATTGAGAGTTAAGGCGAAGAAAGCTGACAAGTATAACCCATAAATAACGGTAATACTTCGGCTCAAAAATAACAGCATTCATTAATCAATTAAGCATCAGTGCTCCTTTAGGTTTCGCAACATGGCGATTACTTCACAAATTAGTTAACTCCCGTGCACACCCTCTCCACACTCTCGTATGACGGCCATTTTTATAACGCCCCTTGAAGAACAGTGTACCTCTGTGATGCGTACCAAACGGGTGGCGTATATATCTACCCCTTAGACCATATGATACTAACCGGCACCATGATTACTGCTGCACAGCGCATATTTGCTGTTTCTGATACCGCAGAAAAATTAGGGGGGGGGGGGGGGGGGAGACCTCATAAGTAAAAAATATGTTTAATCAAATTTGAAATTCACTCCTCTTCAGGAAAGCACTGTCGGTAGTGTATAACATGATGGCGTCGTAGAAGATTGGCAAAAACGTCTTTGCATACTTTAACCTCCCGCAACTTCATAGGATTCCGTGTTACAGCGGTATTGCATCCTTTATCAGGAAAGAAACTCTCTTCTGGCGAATCCTGTTGCATTTCTTTTTAAATCTCGTTAAAGTCATTGGCAACATCAACAGCGCGATTTGCAGCCTACTCTCTCCTGCTCCTCACTAATATATATTTTTGTACGCACGTCTTTATATATATATTTTTTTTTCGTGCTACGTAGTCGGCGTAGAGGCCATCGGGGAGCCTCCCCTAGCGCCCGGGTCGATCACACCGGCACGAGCCATCGCCCCAATCGGCTGTTCAACTCCGCTCGCAACATGGAGCTCTCGCCACGGAGGCTGCATTCCGAGCTCAGTGCGCATGCTTCGCCGCCGTTACCGCGCCGTTGAACGGAGGCACATGCTGCTGCTGCTACAGGCAGCCTTATCAGGCTATGAATAGCTCCCGCCGGAGGAGCACAGTGGCAGCTTCAGCAACCAGCGCCTGACCAATGGTGGAGCGCGAACCGCGGTGGGGGCAGGCGAACGCTGGCTGCGCGGGGTCAAGCACGTAATTAGCGACGATCGGATGATGGGTTCAGCGGCGGTGCCGATGGAAAGATTTCGACATACCCCCGCTCATGCTCAGTACGGCGCGCACAGCAAACGCGCCGGTTCACTGAGTTGTAGGAAGGCGGATGCAGTGTACAATAACAGAACGCTGTACCTAGACGGTATAGCGGTGTGCGCTGTTATCAGGAGTGAATTTTTGACATGCGCACACGAAGCTAGTCCGGGCGCAGAAAACCAGAAAGATTTTAAAGTGCAGCAAGTCGTTCGGAGACTAATGCTCTGCCACAGTGACTGACCTCCAAATGAACAACTATAATCCCCTTGTAAACGAGACGGCGAGTCACTAAGCCACACTTCTCCCCACATATTTATAACGTTCAGTGAGTCCTATTTTAGATACAGCTGTACACATGAGAGTTATGGCGCCCTGTAGTCTGATACAGGGTGTATCACATGCAAGCACCCAACAAGCGTCAAATCGCTAGTAGGAAGAAGCTGAGGAGGGTGAGCCGTATAGCAGGTATAGCACTGAGTGAATAGGAGTTAAAAAAGATCAACAGTTCTTTCTTTTTTTTTCGTAGCGTGCGTACTGAGCCCACAGTGCGAGAGGGATACTGGGTATAGTCGCCTCGAAACTCAATCGAAGTGACTGCAGACTCAAGCTTGTATTTATTTATTTTTTATTTGGAGGCCTTAGCCTTCTTACTGGCTACCACTCTATAAAGTTATGAGCTAACTAGGTGTCAAATTTCGTCTAACTGCGTTTACTTTCTTTGTCACACCACGAAATCCCATCATGGTCAACATGTTGCGTCACAAAATCTACATATTTGCGCCTTGCAATTGTGTTTCCTCTTGCCCTCCCATCTCCCCATTACCGCCTCTACCTCGCTTTTCATCTGCAATAGCCTCTACTACTTTTCTCCTTATTTTTTTTTTTTTTTTAGCCTTGTCGGCTCGTAGCTTTTCACTCAACGACACAGCCTGGACACCCTCACCTTCCCTAGTATCTCTCTGCTGGATACTGCTGTAATACCTGCATGGAGCCAAGCTGGTATTCTAGTAAGTGACTATCAATACAGGCTCACGATGACAGTTCGATACAAGCAGCCCGCAAACATTCGCTCTGATGAGTAGCAGTAAATCGAACCCTTGACCTCGAGCCAAGTTAACTCTCCTCTGATATCTTGTAGAGACCTACTTTTTCTAGATGTGAAACGCAACACCACTCATCCGCTGATTAACTGTATGCGAAATGATATTGCCGGTGAGACTAACGGTGCTTGTACCCTTGCCATGCGGTGTACGACCGGCGTCTATATTCCGTGGTGATTTCCATTTATACAGCTAAACTTTTCATGTCATCGGCTGCATAAGGCAAACTCTTAAGTGTGCCCTAAGTATACATAGTAGCCCAGGAAAGAATGATAGCAGCTTTCGAGAGCTCTCATAGCAGCAGTCGGCGAACATGTGAATTTATTTCCGATATAGTAGCTCCTTCACAAAATAAAAATGTCCCTATAACTATTCTAATAGACTTGTTTTGGGAGGTTGGCGTGACGCTTTGTAGGAGACCAAGTGTGGGCTTCGCAGTCGAGTTGACAGCATTGCGAGCTATAGATATGGGCGAGTGTTTTCGTTTAGGAATGAAGAGCTGAGGGATGTCAGGCAAATCCTTACTAGGGACAGTGCAGTAGCAATACCCAATTACAGAACTACGTAATCATGCCGAAATAAAGACTCGGAAAGCGTAGGCCACAAATAGCGCAATAGCTTTGTTTACCCATATTGAAGAACGTTACTATAGTGCGCAAACAATGACGCGGCCCTCGAAAATGTCGGCCGGTGACGTCACAGCCTGCTGCAATTTGGAACGCCGCCAACTGACGCGCCATGTCATCACATCAACGCTCTGAAGGACGACGATTCTTTTGTAGAAAGATGGCGCTACATTAACAACAGCGTTGTTGGGTAGTGCCTCAAATAAATTGGTAGCAATTAATGAAAAGTCTCACTTCTGAATTTGGCCTGTGTCATACATGCCTGAACATAGTCCCTGAAATACAGTTATGGGCAGCGAACATAAATGTTCTCGAAATATTGAACGCTTAATTGCTAAGGATGTGTATTTTGTTCTTTGTTTCGTTTTTACTTTTCTTTTCTTTCATTCTATAAGCCTCTCCACTCGCCTTTCGCACGCGAACTATAGACGTTTTGAGTTCACAGAGGTCTCGGTTCCAGCTTCTAATTCGCAAAATGTAATTATGAATGACGCACTGCGTCTTGTATATACGCCTTTCCGTCGACATACCGTCGCGCTCACAGAGCATCATCAAAATATGTGGTACCAGACCGTAGAGCTGCTAGTTATCGCCGGAAGCGACAAACCAAGATCACTCCACAAGTTCCTGTTAACTTCCATATTTCTTTTAAAACGGGAGGGTGGCTTCAGCGGCGCTGTAGTAGCAGTAATGGCGGACATCAGAAAACACGTGAACTATGCTATTTATAGTAAACTGGTTAGCACATTTCTAATAGTCAGCTTTATACCTACTGCAGTTAGGCGCCGGTTAGCAATGAAAAACTTGTAGCTGGCCAATAGTATATATCGAGTGGACGCCATGGAGCAAGAATTTGTCGTCGTCTGGCACCTTATTCGAGAAGCGCATAGCTTCGCCTTGCATCAAAGTGACGTCAATCGCTACGCGTAAATGCGGCCTCTTTCTCAAATCATCGAGCAGCGGCGAGCACTGCAGCGCGGGTGGGGAATGGCAGACTACGGGACAGGTACGCCAAGGAGTAGCTCCGCAGCGCGCGCTTTATGAAATGTGTGTGTGGTAGAGGAAATTTGTCGAGCCACAGCGCTACATTTTCGATATTTGAAGAAGTGATATGGTGATCACTAACGGCCTATTACAGATTTATAATTACATTTAAGCTACTCAGTGCAGCATCTAAAAGCAAACTATCAGACTTTAGTAAATCAGCTCATTAGCATTATTCACCTTTTATCTGATACTTCTAAAGCCCGAGGATATTTTTGAAAATTCTGGTTCAATTAAAGTGAAACTTATGTGTGCCGTGTACGCGAGGTTAGCGGTTCGCGTCATCCCAAATTTCACATGTGCTTCACGATGTAGAAATTAAAAAAAAAAATGCGGGATTAGCATTCTGAGTTACGGCGAGATTCTTAAAGGTGTTGCCTTGCCTCTAGATGGATAAAGCAGGTAAGTTGATCATGCTTTCAGCCATTCACTTTGCAGTATACACCTGCGTCTATGGCGCTATATATCAAAGCCGAATACAGTTTCCGTCCCAGTCTCGATACTAGATTACCCGGGCCCACGGTGCCCGGTGTTTAACAGACGCTGCAGGTCACTAAGACAAAAGGGAGAGGAAGCAAGGCGAGCAGTACACCTCGATTTAACGTCACCTAAAGACGCATATGAGCCTTCGGACAGCATAACACGTCTCTATTAACCAAGGATTCAGAGCTGCTACCCTGCTCGACAGCAAAGACGAACCACATATTGGCCGCGCACTTTTGACAGAAGTTGCACGTAGCTGCCGCGCATACTTCAGCTCGTCGGGATAGAAACACAGGCAGCGAGCAGCCCCGCCCGGAACGAACACCTTCAAATCAGCCATGCGCAGTCCGTACCCGAGACCCAAGAATAACACTGCAGTATGAAGCAAGCCCTGATTGTGGCTTACCCGGGGACCGAAGCAGAGGCCAGAGAAGGGTACGCGACCACGCATGCTCACTACGCGGCGGCAGAGGATCATTGGGCATAGGGTCGTAAGGGGGTCACGCCCGCCCCGCACACACACGCACGCACACAAAGCACGACGCAGTAGCCACATATTGGTGTAATAGAACCTTCGGTGGTGTTCATTTATTGCACAGTGAGAAGAGGCTGGCAGCAGCGGCGGCAGATCAGGCGGCCGGGGTGCCAAGGAGGCCACCAAGGGGCGGCGCCACGGGAAAAACAGGCGCAAACACCCCAGGCCCTTGTTTTTTTCGCGCTGCGCCACTCGTCTTATAAACATCTCTCTCTTTCACTCTTGTCTTTATCGCCTTTATCGTACTCTCTTTACACATTGCGGCGAGGCGACCGAGCCGTGCGGTGACGATCACAGCAGCATCAGGACGGGCGGCCGCGGCGGAGTCTGCAGCGGCGACATCGACGCAGTGGCGGGCGCCGAGGCGTGGGCAGGCGTGCATGTCGGCGCGCACGCAAGCGTAGCGAACGCCGCGGTGATCCCCCGCGGTTTTGTCGGCAGGCAGTCCGTGACGGACTTGGTCGTCGTTCGCGCTGGCGGCGGCGTGTAGTCTACACTGCCGAAGGCTGCCACCGCGGCGCACAGTCGCGCGCGCGTGTACGCACGCGCATCGGCTTGGCCTGTCTCTCTGTACATGCGGGGTAAGGCGCGCGTACACACGCACGGACACAGACACGCACACACGCAAACATCACACACACTCCAAGCGGGAGGATGAGGCTCGACGTCGAAGAACCACGCGTCCCTTCACAACAACTAGGGTCCGCCTCACGACATGATGTGCCTCGTCTCGGCCAGCGCCGCGATGATGCCCGCACCGGGTTCCTGGTGATGTAGTTCGCCCTGATGATGACTATGGTGGTGGTGCGTAGGGTAGATGCCATACGCGTGGTGGGGCTGTGGCGGCATGGTTGCATACTCGATTCCGCACGGTTCGGAGCCCAGGGTCTCATATGTGGCGTGCTCCGAGCCCAGAGGAGGAGGACCGAGCGCGTAACCGCCCGCTGCCGTGGCGCCCACAGGGGACGCGGCCGTCGCGGCGTCCAGGAACTGGACCAGGTCGCTGTGCTCCAGGAACGTCTCCTGCGGCTGCGGCGCGTACATGTGCTCCGGAGGGCCGTAGTAGGCGTCCTGGGGGAGATCACCCTGCGGAGGACCATACGGAGATGTTGCCGCGTAGATAGGCGGGTAGTACGAGGCCGGAGGCGTCCTCTGGAATGAGTAGCAGCTCGCGGTGGTGGTCGTGGTTGCCGTCGTGCCGATGTGCTGTTGACTGAACGTATGCGGCGGTCCCAGGCCCCTCTGCGTGTGGGTCCGGTACGGGGGCCGCACATTCTTGAGGAACATGGACTTGTCGTTGAACTTGCACATTAGCTGAGACAGGTGGCTGCCTGTGCCGTCGTCTATTTGACCGCAGCACTCCTCGGGTTCCATTGGAGACAGCTCAGGCGTGGGCGGCACGGGCGTCTCGTAAGGCATCTCGGGAAGTAGCCGGCTACTGCAGTCCGGAGGGCTACCACGGGCAGGACTCGAGTCTGGAGGCGTCTGAAGCCCGCCGCCGTTGCCGCCGGCGTCGTCGGGGCTCCCGGGCTGCGAAGGGCTACCCCTGCGCGATCCGCGCTTGGCATGCTTGCGTCTCCGCGGCCGGTACTTGTAGTTGGGATAGTCCTGCATATGCTGTAACCGCAGCCGCTCGGCCTCCTCGACGAAGGGCCGTCGCTCCTGGAGTGTCAGGCTGCGCCACTTCTTTCCTGCATACAAAAGATGTGAAGAGGCCATTTAGTGTACTGTATCTTATGCCTCGTTTTCGCTCATTTAAATTGTTACTCTATCAAAAAAAAAAAGGAATACAATAAGGCCGTACCACTGACGTGTAACTTTATAAAGAAACTTTAAGAGACGCACACAAAGAATACAGGTTGTATGTGTAGTGAGACTGATATCAGCGCTGCTTCATCAAATGTGAACCAAGATTGCTGCAATTCTTCGGTAAATGAACGTAAGCTATTTTGAGCTGGGTGAAGAGTGTGATAAAACATTTTCTCTCGTGGTTTCCGAATAGTTGCTAGTATGCGAATACAGTTCCAAACTATACAGGCTCAGTGAAGTATGATCGTCAGTCACTGGTGCTTTTTCACGGGAGATCGCACAGTAATGTACACGTCACTGCTAGTGCGAACACGTGATCATGCGGTCGCTTTTTAAAAGCGCGTTGCCTCTGATACAGCCGCACACTGAAGCGAAGTGATGGGCCATACAAAGCATATCACCTCCATGTCCCTCTGCGCCTGCGCCACCCTATGTGCGGCCCCGTCGGACGATATGACGCTTTGAATATAGCTACCTGCGCACGTGTTCGCTCTATAGGAGTGGACGACCCTGTACATGAAATGAGATATAGCATTCTGAGGTGCGAAATATAACGAATGTGTGCAAGTGCATCGAAGAGAATCAAACTGACATCATTTGAAAAATCACTCTGTAATTTCTGCCTCCATGCCGCAGGTAACGTCGATGGGCGATAAAACAACCGAACCTACAGACGTCTGCCCGTCACAGATTTATCAGCGCGCTCAACATCGCCGCTCAGCTGACGAGCCACAGGTACTTAGCGTGTCAAGCATGAAAACGGGTGATAGACGTTCAAGGGCAGGGCATTCGAGCTCAGCTGTAAAATGTAAGTGGAGGGCGCCGTCATGGGGCAATCCAACACAAACTGCTCGCAACAGAGCATTCGTTAAGTTGACAGGAAGAAATAAAAAAAATATATTTTCGCGAGGGTTCCGTGTGCAGCAGTTTGATTTAGTGGATAAATCATGCATTGATATTTTTCTTTCATATTAGTGTACAGCTTCAGCACCACGTAACACATGTTGTCATTGATATGCAAAGTGCGATATGTCTACAAATATTGAACCCCGCGCGACAAGCATGCAAGAACAGGGGTGAAATTTCCTGTGATTTTGTTGTTGTTGTTGTTGTTGTTGTTGTTGCTGTTTTCGTTTTTCTCGTTTCTTTCTGCAGGTTGGGCGACGAAGCGCGCAACAGTGCATAAGGCCTCTTAAAAGAACGTCCCTTTAACCCGCCTCCAACGGACTGCTTTTTGCTCCGAACTAATGCAAACACTGGAGGGGTGCCAAAGACAGCTCCCACCGCGTGCTACCGGAACGGCGAAAAACATATCAGAAAAGAAAAATGCAGGGCGAAAAAGAAAAAAAAATACAGAAAACGAGACGAGCCAAGGCTTGACATGCGCTACGTGGCGCTATGGTAACAACCGTATTTGGGACGGCTCCCTCATTATCGCGAGCGCCAAGGGAGAAGAGATTACGCCGCGGTCGGGGCTGCGACGGCGACAGCGGCGCGGAAAACAACGCCGGATGCCGAGAAGAGGAGGAGGAGGAGGAAGAGGCTCGGCCAGGTAACGATAAGCGTGACGATAGCCGTGACGCAAGTGCGGGAAGGCCGCCCGCGCAGGCGCCTCAAAGAACGCCATGTAACGGTAAGCACTACTAAGCGGCGACACTTCCACTGACATTTAACGAGTTTATATCTATGACGGCTATAGCCACCTATATACAGGTTTGACCCTGTATTTCTGGCTATATGAATCAGCCTGCCAAACTGTGACTCCTTTATGCGGGTCTTTAGAGTTTTAACCGTTTTCACAGTGTAGTAAAAGCCGCACTTCTCTATACACATTTATCGAGGCAAAGTCAAGGTATTAGTGGAAAAATTTGCAATTAGGTCCATACCGCTGCATTTGCAAGCAGTGGAATAATTTCAAAAATTTATATTTAATAATCACATTCCGTTGATTATGTAAAACTTGACATCGTTGACGCCGACCAAAAATACAAAAGAAAAACACAAAGGCGTCAACAATGTCACGTTGAACAATCCATCCCAACCAGACAAGTTTTCATCCAACTCTCGATTTCACTGATTGCGTAAGTGCAGACTTACGATCTTTAGAAGTTGAAAATTATTTAAATTGACTATTTTTATCTGGCCCCGATGCTTGCTATTTGCATTTCTTGAATGGATCATACCGACGGCACACAGGAAGTATACATCCTCAATCACTTCAGAAATGCTCATTGCATGAACATTAAAAAGCAGCAGTTGGAAAGCATAGGTCGTGGTCTTGGCTGTGTGCTACATACCACAAAGAGAAGAAAACGCAGCATAGATGAGATCAACAGCCCAGTGATACGTTATACTGTACAGATGAAGGCGTCAAGAGCCTTGCGGTTATGTATTTATCGCGTAATTAGGTTTTTCTCGAAGTAACTAGAAAACGATTGATAATAGATAGCTTCAGCATTTTAGACTAACACTGGGCGCGAGGGCACGGCTTCCCGACAGTAGTGCGCGAGGGCGAGGCTCTGACTACAACGCATTGCACGCCTAATGCGTTGTCCTGTTCGGGGCATCAGAATCCGTGTACTGAACTAATAACACGATAGTGCGCAAATGAGATGATAGGAGTAGAGCCAAAAACATCACTTCGCAGCCCGCAGAGTATTTATACTCAGATAGCAACGAAGCCCCCAGAGACAGAGGGATCAAAGGACTTTACAGTTCCAAGAACCAAAGCGAGAACCCCAGTGGGCGTCGGACTATAGTAACAACAGGTACGCATCAGATGACATCAATCAGCTTCAGGAGTAAAGCAAGCTCTCCCGTGCCATGCATCAAAAGTAAATTCATCAGATTTCACCGCTAGCCACGATAAGAGGGTAAAGCAGTCCAAAACCCCCCTTGCTTGCGCACTGAGACGCCTATACGAGCGTTAGTGAACTCCGCGTGTCTCAAAGCGTCGGATCAATGTATTGCAGCGAGAGCATTGTGGGAAACGCGCTTGGTAGCGTCGTTAAAATGGTCCCTGAAACACTTTTCGTCGCGCACTTCTGGTGCAGCCGAAGGAACAGTTCAGTTCAACGTCGCTCTCATGAGTTTTCATCCACGCACACGTGTTCCGCCATTGGTGAGCTCTGCACGCAACTTGCGAGGGCCTCAGCAAGGCGGCCAACGGAACGAGCAGAGGTGCGCGGTGAAAAGGTCCCCGCCAAGTGACTTCGCCGCTGACAGGCGAACAAGCGCGGCTCGACGTCCGCGTGACCATCGTTCCGGCCGGCGGCGCCGAGGGCGCGAGGGTTGCGACCGACCGACGCGCTAAGGCCACCTGCACGCACGCTTGGAACGCACACGATCTTTAGGTCGCGCCAACACTCGGCTTCAGTCGACCGAGCGTTATTCTGGAGCTGGGGACGGGGCGTGAAGCTCCGTGACGAGGCTGCGAAGATTGCCGTTTTCTAGGCAACTGAACATTTGGCTCACTATGAGTACAGGGTGACGATGGACTACACTGTTTTCTTTTTTTTTTTTTTTGTACCTCTTGGACAAAAACAAATAGTGAAAGTGGGATGCTTATAACAAGGTGTCGTAGTGTATTTGGCCGCAATTTAAAACGCGAACCGGTAAGCACCCACAGTAATCGTGCGAGACGACGTGTACGAACGCGGTTTGACGGATGCCATAGGAGCATGGATCCTAAGTAATGTCGGAAAAAGAGAACGAAAAAAAAAAAAAAAAAAACTTCCTTTAAGATACGAGGCGCAAGCGCGGGGCATTTTGTGCAGCAGCTGTAGAATGGAATGTCACCGTTTAAGCGGCGCAGTTTGAAACGTTGTACGCAGCAGTTGTTCACGCCACTGGCAAACTTTGCGTATACATCTTAGGCTCCGCACCCCTTTGAGAAATGTCAGATTTTTCGGCCTGTTTACCTTTGTATCTGTGAGGAGGGGCTTCGCTTCTGAATAATGTACCCAAGAGCTGGCTTAATTTATCAAATTCCCCTTAGCTCCGCTTAGCTTACGAGGCTTGTCAGAATTCGTTTTCATTGCCAGTCATGTTAGACCCAATGTACGATAATAGTTTCCCAGAATGACCTTCAATTAAGACTGTCCTGGGAAAACTGCAATCGCTTCCTCCTCAGAAAATACCCTCATCGCCCCACGTGATTTCTCTACAATCCCTTGGTGCCTCAACCTGCAATTCGAATCCATTCCGTTGCCATTAACGCTCACAAGCTATTTGACATGCCCGATTTAAATATCCTCTACAAATCCATTTCTTCCCCTTAGGTTGCGCTAGGATAAGATGTCTCAATGCTATTATAAACAACCCTCTCTTTCTACAGCGCTACCGCTCAGAGTTAGGTGTTAATAAATAAAGTGCACCACACCATGGTACAGAAACGTAGCCAGATGTTTGGCCAATTTCGGGGAGGAGTTTTCGAGTGCGAATATTTCGCATATTGTATAACTCCACAATAACAATCACTATATGCGCATATCGTCCCTCGACAAACTTGCTGTTTTTATATTTATTTTAAAAATGCACACTTTTGCTTTCTATATGACAGTTATATACAGTTACTTACTGTGACCGCATAACAAACTTTAGGAGCTAGATTTTGCTTCGCTTTGAAAGCTTAGGCCATTTTTATACATCAACAATACTCCTTAACTATCCACAATTAAAAGGTGTCTTGAAAACTGGACTTAAAAAGCCTGAAAATTGTGGCAGTTGTTTTCTCAGAAAAAAAAAAAAAAAGTCTCCTTGCGTCCCGTCTTACTACTCTGTCGCCAATGGACTAAAGAAGATGAGAGAGAGAGAGAGAGCTGCGTAGATAGTTGCCACAAGCGAGCACCACACGACTAGGAGGAACACATACTCACTGACGAAGAACTCATGCGGAAGGGCTAAGTTTCCACTCGAGAGAAGATAATCACTTAGTTTTGGAGTTAGGGCGCCACAGAGTTTTGTATGGCAGTTTACATGCTACTATTGCTGCCGAGGCAATGGAAATGGCGCAGTCTCCAGAAACACTTTCCATTGGTTGCATCTATTGCTCAACAGATGCTCAAACACCCTTTAACTCCGATAAAAAGGTGCCTACCACAGAGGCATAGTGCTTTTTTACTTTATTATTTCTTTTACTTTTCTCAGCACTTGCACCTTATTCGGCAAACGCTAAAAGGAGGTACAAGCCCGTTTCTTTCAAGAACTCAAGCTGGCCTCGATGATGGGAGCTATGTGCCCAAAGTCTCAAGCGCAGTGTTCCAAGCTTATGCTTGCAGTGTGGCGGAAAGCGGTTGACATGACAGCTCGCAAAGAGGCTCCCGACGACCTGAAATGCGCGGCCTCCTCTGTGCCCCGATCCATACCGCAGCTCTCGGTATGCACTTACCACTGTTTGTGAACACACGGCTGGCTACGCGCGCCCATCATCGTTGCCCGGCGCTTATATCCCTACAGCAATACTGAGCTGTCTTTAAAGTAAGGAACTATGGAGGGCCAAATGATGTCTCCTGGCGTAATGTTTTGTCTGGGTCCAACCTTTATGCTAACTGAAACCACTGGACACTATAGCGCAGCTGGAATAGAACCAGAGGACGGACCAGTTTTTAAAAGGCCAATAATTGGAGCTATCACGGACACGAGCGCCGTGTTTCGTGCAGTTTGCTTTATCTCTACTATTTCACGCCGCCGAAAAGGTTATTCACTTCTTCTCTGTCTTCCTCCTCGGCCTTCTCCTCTCCATTCCAAATCGCCTCCACGGCAGCAACGTCCGCACCAGCGGCATCCGAAGAAGAGGAACTTTCGAGTTATCGTTCACTGCGGGGCGGTGATAGTCGAAACGTACGCGCAGCGCGGCGCCTCTTGTTAAGCCCAAGCGTCCGACGCAGCAGCGGCCGGAGCGGGGCCAACCCGTTCGGAGCGCCGCCGAAGGTTCCCGAGGTGGTGGTCGGCGCGAGTGGCGGCGGCGCCGGCGTCAGCTGAGAGCGCGGCCGCGCACTGCGCGTCGGGCCCTCTTTCCCACGCTCGGGATGTAGGCCAAGCGAAACGGGTCCGGCCTCTGACTGCTTCCACCCCCCCCCCCCCCCCCCTTCCTCTTCTTCTTACTACCGGCGTTGCTTGACGCTTCTTTATTTCTTGCTGCTCTCGTGCTGCCCTGCCGCTGCCCGCTTGGGTATGCTGTTGTTTTCTTTGCACGTCGTCCCTCCGGACGGACGCATGGACGGACGGTAGGCCGACGCTCGCGCTACGGCGCGACTGCCACAGGCGATCTCTGCCGTCGGCATCGATGCGCGCAATATCGCGTCCATTTCTACTACGCTAGCGTTATGCCATGCTTCTCATGATCGCTTGCGCAGTCTCAGCCTCCCGCTACTCCGTTCGGTAAGAATTCACAGTGCTGTAGCAATGTCGTACGGTGGCATCTTCTTGCTAACTTCAACTTCTGTTTTACTCAAGCTGACGTTTCGGACTCACGTTCGCGTACCAAACGCTTTAAGCACGCTGTTAAAAGCAAGAAACCATATTGCGATTTTCCTCCAGAGTCGCTACACGCAGTGCTCCGACACGACCTGAGCGGCTGAGGAGTCGCGTGGAAAAAAAAAATATATATATATATACAGCACCAAGATGCTGAACGTACATCTGCGCCGCGTGTGCTTGTTCAGTAGTGCAACTACCCACCTCAGCCCATGCGGAAAATACTCAACACATACGGCTTGAAGCAAGCCACATCTGCCGGACGCCCGTACAGCGATACTCATACTTTTGGCCGCAGTTTCTTGCTTCGAAAACGTGAGGCGCCCGTCTGCACATGTTTAGAGTGCCTTGTCACCATCCACATGCTCTATACTATCCACACGTCCGCATGTGGTCAGCAGGCCCGCTTATCAACTGCACTCCAATTTGCATCCTCATGTCCACTTAGCATCACAACTCCGGCAGGGCACGTGTTCGTGAGCCCACACTTCCGCTTCGCATCCACAGGCCCGCTTACCCTGCGCACTTCACTATCAGTGTGCAGATGCAGTACAACTTGGGAGCTACAGTTAGGCGTCAGTTGCGCGCAGTCGGATGTCTTCCGTATACGCGCATAAAGATACGGCTTGTTCGCTTAACCCAGTCATGGTCCAAGGCCCTGGCCAATATCATGATATAATATGCTTCGCAGTGTACAGTGGAATCGAAGCTAGACCTCTGGAGACCCCCGGGAACTCGAAATATTCAAACGCTCTCCGCTCTAGCGACATTTCACGAGATATGTAATGTGACTACATAATATACGCTATGTAAGAGAGGTAGTTCCCACATTTTGGTTATAAACCAAATTATTAGTTGATTACCCCCTCTTTTTGTCTGATTCGAAAATGAATGCGCGGAGAAAACGCCTTTACTGCTCCGGCCAGCCCGCGCAGTGCAAAACGACCCAGCATGTGACCGCCGTTCCGAATGTAAGCGGAGAGAGCAGCGGGCGTGAGCAGTGTGGAAGAACGGCGCCAGGAGCCAAGGACCCCCCTCCGTCCGCGGAGGCCGCTGGCTCAGCGAGAGCCGCGCACGGTGCCGAAGCAGGTAAGAAGAGGAAGAAGTGTGCACCACCGAACCAGGCGTTCGTCCGCTCTCCCCGCGTTGCCACCTCGTTTTGTTGTTTCCGACCAGGCCGGCCGGCGCCGTGAGCTGAGTGGGGCGACCGCGAAACGGTCTTGCATCGGCAAATGCGGGGGAGGCGAAATCGAGCGTGGCGCGGCGGCCCGACGGAGCAGCCCCTGGCCGCGCATCGCCGATGAGCACGCGAGTATGCGATGTGTAGCTGCTACATTAATGTACGCTGCTGCGTGCAGTTGGATGTTGATTTTCTTTTCTGTATGTTCATCCCGCGTTATCATGGTGTAAGTTTTGTATATGGTGCGTTGATATACGTTGCTGTTACTTGTATGTAGATCGTACGTCGTACGCGATGCACCCGCCCGCGTCGCCAGATCGGGTGGGCGTAGTACATCCCTACCCCTGGTATACAGTACCATGCGTGCCGCTAATGATCTGCGAGGTATACAAAACCACGGTTGTTAATGCATAGTATGGTTTGCGCCATGCCAGACTATAATTCGTTAGCTCTTCTTACCATGCACTATAAGATGGCACCGATCTGTTTTGTTTTGTTTTTTGTTTTGCTTTTCTTTTTTTTTTCTTTTTTTTTGTTACCTGCGTCGCGGCTGGGTTGTTCCTTGTTTGTGGTCTTGCGCTGCATGCTTTATACAGCAACTAATGAAGCCGGTATGCGTAGAGAGGTGCAGTTCGCTTCTGACGGATCGGATGACTAATAGCCATGTGTTGAAGGCGGCTCCATGAGAAACGAAGAAGGAAGGAGAGATGTGTATGGCGGTGATGATGAAAGATGGGGTGGGATTCGATGAATCTGGGCCCACAGTGGTCTCTGACTTTTCGTGCCTAGAATGAAAGGCCGCGTTGAATCTTCTAGTACTGCAATCACGATGTGTCCATTCATAATCACAGCAGTACGAAAATGCGTTACTTCAGAGTTTATATATTTCAGTGTAGCGGTTTAACTTATGACAAACGTAAAACTCTTTGAGATAGATCACAACGGAGTAGAACTTCCTCCGTAAAGCAGGATAAAATCCGAAGCTCGAACTCCAGCTCGACCAAGAACGATGCTCCATTTGCACGGATGTGTAAGCTGTCTCTCATCGCTGGCTAAATGCGGTCAGTTGCAGAGTGTCATAGCCGCAGGGAACTGGTTCCCGCAAAAGCCAGTGACAAACTGAGCTGCCGAATGTAAGCACCCTTATCACTGCGATCCAACCATGTGCATGTAGTCCCTCCAAATACCTAATGCCCTCAATATACCCTTAGCAAATCTTCAAATAACTAAGCCAAAACGAGCCAGCTGCAAATCAGATTGAAAGCGAGATCAAAGTCGAGAGTCAGCACCATCACGGGAAACGAAACATATGGCCATCCAAAGCCAAGTGGCTGCATAAGTACAGCTTGGCGCAGTGGAGAAGGAAGCGAAAGGGCAAAGAGGAGATCGTTTTGAGTTTGGCACTGCCGAACGAAATCATCAACGATACATTAAATCCAGCAAGTAAAGCTGTGAAATGCATTCCATTATTAAAAGAAGCCTGTCCTGTCCTTTACTTCACTTTAACGGTTGCATCTCAGCCCGGCCTACTGCAGCAACCCGGGCGTAGACAAGAACATTTTATCAATAAATACGAGACGGCGCGACAGTATTGAAGAAGCTGGTAATGTCACAGCGAAACTTCCCTCTCGCCATTTCTTTTCCCCCGTAAATGTACACACAGGGCAAAGAACCCCGGGGACATTATAGACGCGCTCTTTTATGCCTAACGCTTTCTTTCATCTTCGCACCCCCGCAGCCGTCTCAATTGGTTTCCTAATTTGTTTACGTCAGGCGCGCCCAGTTGTGCCGTGCAATGCAAGACCTTTAGAGCGAACTAGTAACAATGGCACAGCGCCGGTTGCACCCCGGCCTTTTCGTCTTTCTGCCTCGCCGCGTTACATAATCATCCATCAGTGTCAAAATCAGCGAGCGCTTTGTTGACTTACATTGATGAGGAAGTAACGGGCTGCCGATGGAGCCCCTAAGCAGTGCAGCCGACAGAACGAAGACCCCACGCACAGGGTGAGATACCCATGCACTGGGACGACGCCGTGAAATACGGCAGGCTCACAGAGTATCTTCGCTCCGACGGAAATGGCGAAAGACGGCTGGTTGGCTTCATTAACGGCTTGTAAACGCTCCGCAAACTTGTTCGTCAGTCGCCAGCCAGCACGCTCCAACGTTGCGAACGGAGACAGCGATGAGCGCGCGTAGACATTTTAGAAAGGTTGCCGATAAGAAATTCTGTGAGGCGATAAGATTGATGAGGCTCACTGCTACTCCAACGACGGTGATGCCGGGCGTTCTATTCTTGGAAGAAGTGGGCGTCACTCGACAAGGAAGGGACGAAAGAAAAGGCTTTGTGTGTTCCTGAGACAGCGCGCAGAGTCCGAAGCACTTGAACTGCAGTGGAGAATCATGTGGTGCTTCCTACGCCGCCTTTCTTAACGGAAACTGGGAAGGAAGCTGCTAGCATTAGTTCACGTCTACATAACAAAGTCAGCGGAAAAGCTTAGATTTGGAAGAAGAACACCGCAACTTGGACAAGGACGGAAGGAAGACATACACGGACAGGCGCTGTCCGTGTATGTAAGGGCGAAGAACCCGAGGGACATTATAGACAGCGCCTGTCCGCGTATGTCTTCCTTTCGTCCTTGTCCAAGTCGCGCTGTTCTTCTAATGGCATACCAACTCGCCCAAGCATCAGTTCTAAAAAGCGTCTAAACGACACGGTATGACTGGATGGATGAAGAGGTGCAACGCATGGTAGCCTGAGCGATATGCTTGCCTTTCTATTCCTGTGGTTTGCACCATGGGGACTTTTGGCCATGTATAGTTAGTTCATCTGGATCATGACTCTTGGCTCTGTCGCTTGTCTCGGCCCCGAATAATGGCGGCAGTACTTGAGCATTTACTTCGCAGGAAAGGTTTGGGAAGCCACCGCCGGCCGGTTCGGGGTAAACGGGCGTTCCTAAACCAAGCGGCCGCTTTTTCTTTTTTCTTTTTTTTTTTTTCAACGTCAAACGTCAAACACGATTTACTGAGTGACGCATTCACTGAGTAGTGTAATAATGGAGTAATGACGCATTGACATCCACCCAAGCGCAGCCATACGGCTACAAAGGATAGCTATACAGCTTTCTCAGAAACTTCGTAGTTAAAGAAAGGTATATTAGCTCTCGCCCTACCATCTGATCTGCTGACCGTCCTGGTTAGCTCATTTGGTAGAGCGACTGCATGCCCCTGAAAGGCAGTGGTCGGGGTTCGATCCCCGGGCCAGGGCGAATTTTCTCGGCGGGCGAATTTTCTCGGCGGCCGCTTTTCGGTGGGGGTGAAAAGCAAGGCGCCCATGTGCTGTGCGATGTCAGTGCACGTTAAAGAACCCCAGGTGGTCAAAATTTCCAGAGTCCTCCACTACGGCGTCTCTCATAGCCTGAGTCGCTTTGGGACGTTAAACCCCATTAGCCAAACCAAACCATCTTTAATTACGAAGTTTCTGAGAAAACTGTATAGCTTTCATTTGTAGCCGTACGGCTGCGCTTGGGTGGATGTCAATGAGTAATTACTCCCGTATTACAAATCTAGTCCACCTTGGGGTTTCCGCTTAATATTCGATCACTGAGTTATGCAATGAGCAGTATAGCAGCACAGCCCGCTGAGTGCGATAGTACCAGTTCTGCTTCTTCTTTTTCTTTTTTTGCTTTCGCTTTCAACTAAAGTTCGGCTCTTTTTCTTCACATTTCTCGTCCCCTATACTCGTTCAGCTGATGACTAACTGGAAAGCCCTCTGTTCTGATCTTGACTGAATCTGAACGATTATGAGCAAATGATCAGCAAGAGGCGAACGGCTAAGATTGTGTGGTGGCCACGTTTCTTTTTTGTTTTTTTCAGCAGATGTGCCCCCATATCATATATGGCAAAATTACTTTTGAAAAGGAATTAAATTACATTTCTAATTACTTTGCTGAACATCGCAGAAAAGTAGTTAAATTACATTACTCATTACTGCTCCCCAAAAGTAATGAAATTACATTACAATTACTTCTACTGAGTAATTCAATTACTTTGAAATTACTTTCCAGTTTCCATAAATGCAAAAACTAAGTAAAGCTATTAAACAAAACAACAACTTGTTCTCCAGAGTATTCTAGTTGACTATAGTTCTGCTCAATTCTGTCTCCTTTTGCCAATCCGTTACGCTGGCTTCGGATTGCAGCACGTCGTTCCTGCTTTCGCGCACTCTACTTTGTTGTCTATTGAAGGAGTAGTGGCGCACTTTAGTAAAAGTAATTTCTAGGGGAATTAATTACTTTGCTGCGAAATTACTACTAAAATGTAATTCACTAAATTACTAAATTACCACACTGAAAAAGTAATTCATGACATCACAAATTACCGAAAAATGTAATTAAATTACAGTAATTTCATTACTGTAATTCAATTACTGTCATGTCTGCCCCATATGTGTCAGACCTTCATATATACTTATGTCCGCCGCTTAATTCCGCTGTTTCTACGCGTGAATTAGCTGCTGACCATGAGAGGAAGAAAAATCCCACCGATTCTCTCGCAACCATCTCGCAACACTCCGCATTTTTGCATCTTCTGCGGGATGGCCTCTCAGCCAGTCTACAGTACGCCGTCGCCGCTCGGTCAGCCCGCTCGAGATGTCGGTGGCGACGGCGAAAGCAGAGCGCCGCTCGCCTCCCCCCACGCCTCCCAAGGACGCTCGGCAGGGCCGACGGGACCGCATTATTTCGCCCGCCGGCTGAGGAGCGAGAGTAGCGGGCTGCTTTCGTTGGCCGCGGAAGGCAGGTGCAAGCACTGCTGCGGCCGACGTTGTTCGTGCGAAACCATCCACCGGATGTGGATCGCCGGCAGCCTTTGGAACCAGATCGCTCTCGCGACGGTCGTCTCTTCTCCCTGGATCGCGGGACGATGACGAACCGACGCGGGAGTCTCGTTTCAAGCGAAGCAGGCCACTTACTGCTCTGCGCTCGGGAATGTCTCTGTAAGAGGAGAGTCGCATAAAAGCCGCAAGAGAGAATGCACTGACGGATGTGCAGGTGTATGCGTGAGTCTCGCGACTCCGATTATGTGCACTGATTTCCCTCGCAATAACGACAGTTATTCCGATTCGGAATTTCACAATTTTCATACTGTCCAATTCGCTGAAATAATATATCCAGTAGCCATCAATTTTCCTCTGCGCAGGCCGTTATAAGCGTTTCACTTACAGCCAGTCTTCAAACAGCCATTGAAGCCGGGTTCCCCCTCCCCCCCCCCCCCCCCCCCGCAAAAAAAAAAACGAATTTTTCGAACTCAAAGATCCCCCTGCAGTCAGTGGCGTCGACAGATTCCCCTGCTAGCCTGACGACGCAAGGTGGATGTGGGAGATATTGTTTTCTCCACGGCTTAATCGGATTAACCGCAGCCGCCCGAGAATTGGACGAAGCTATTGGTTGCACAGGTGTCGTTTGAAGGGCATCTGCCTCTTTTCTTTTTCTTGAGTAGTGTCCGACTACAATAAGGCTGCGGAGAAAAGCTTGAACCTTCTCACCTATTCTATTTTTTTTTTTAATTTCCGCAGAGCGCCTGAGGTGTCCGTCAAGAAGTGAGAAAGTCACACGGGCCTTGATTTTGTAGCGAAAGCTACACTGTGCTAGGTTTTCAAGCCGTCGACGTAGCACCGGGCCACGTGACCGTCGCCTAGCAACTGTCACGTGGTATAGACCAGGAGCTGGGCCAGGAGTTGGAGGAGGAAAGAAGAAGAAAAAGAAGAGAAAAAGAGGAAGGAGGAGAAGAAGACATATAACTCGGCAGTTAGCAGAGGCGAACGACAGCGGAGTTGCTAGGACAGAAGATTCGTTCGAACGTTGTGACGGCGGCACATTAAATCCAGGTGTCCGCAGAAAAGTTCGCTGCAACACTCACAGCTTTCGCTCTATCACTATAGGTTCAAGCCATGCTTAAATCCCCACAATTTTTTCTTTTCTCTCTCTGCCTTTTCGATTCCATTCTGGCCGGAGTCATGAGTAAACCAAAGTACTTTTGCTGGCCGCGACGATGATGTTGAAAGGGCGCCTGCTCGAAATGTTGGAATTAAAGACCAAAACGCCAACCTTGCGCGGCACCTTGTATCATGTAAGTGTAGGGCAGGATTTGAGAACACGCCTAATCTGGGCAAAAGCGGGAATAAGGTAAGGCTTCTATTACGCATATCATATAGATAAGCTATCCGATCGTTGGGTTAGCGATACTTCTATCCACATGTATTCCGCGGAATGTGCCTTTCTGGACATGTTTTTGCGTTGACTGCTACTGATATCTGCCCCCTTCTGCGTATGCTCGGTTTATTCTTTATATCTGCTCTGTACTTTGGCATGAATAAAAAGTTGTTAGACAGCGCTCGTCGATCGTCTTATGTGTCCTTCTCTGTCCATTGTTTTTTTATTATAATTTTTGCGCTAAATTCTTGACTTAATGGATCACCAACTAGACCGGCAACATGTTCTACCCATGTGCTGTGCGATGTCAGTGCTCCAAGTGGTCGACAATATTCCGGAATCGTCTACTAGTGCACCTCTTTGTATCCGAGCTCCACCCCTCACACTTTTCTCCCTTCCCTCACGGAGCTGGGGTGTCCATCTGAAGCGAGAGTCACTGCACATTTCACTTCCTCAAAACCGATTTCCGTAAGCTTATGGTTTCCGCAGTGTGGGTCTCTGTTCGCTACTTTATACGCACCAACAGTTAGTAGCTGTCCCCGTGGACTGTTGGGACAATGCACTTTATTCCGCACCCCCGAAACGCGCGCACTACATGCAGAGAGGGCAAAGACTGGGCCTACGTCTGGGGTATGTCTGAGGAAGACTCCCTGCAAAATGAGATATATACGTGTGCCGCGAACGACTCGGCTCAAGTGAGTGCGGAGGCGAGGTGATGGGATGAGGTCCCTGTACTTAATCGTCCCTGTTCTCTCCCCGTGGATAGCTCCTTTGCATTGCTATGTTAGTTGATTTTATTTGCTCCGCAGGTTTCTTTCTCTGTCGAATTGTTGCCAAAAAGTGCAAACAGAAATACATCATTGGTTCGCGTCAGCCTATAGAACGGAAAAGTAGACCGTCTGCCCGCCTACCATGATTCTGCGCCCTTATCAAGTACTCGATTCGGAAATATTTACCTTTTGGCAGTGTGTAGTCGGGAAACGATAGCACAAACATTTTATCATTTATTGCTCGCATGCCCCGAAATGGGTAAATGTATGTATTATTTTTTTCAGTAATAAAAAGCAAGTTCTGGGTCAGAGCTTCGGTGTTTTCTTGTGCCGTTTCTTCGGGTTAATGCACTTATAATATTCGAACACCTCTACATTCCACAACAGTTACTCAGATTCATCGTTTCAACCGCCAACGTTTTAACGAGAAGTTCAGCTATACGCGTCATGCAAATAGGAAAGAAAAAACAGTTCCACTCGCACGCGACCAATCCCGTCGCTTCAAAAGTGCGAAGAAGACCACACCTAGTGAAACCTTGTTCGCATATATTCCCCGTACCATTAATTGACCCAGGCTGCTCCCGAGATCGCCTGCCCTCTCACTTTTGTATCAATAAATGTTGTTCATCATCATCATCATCATGCTCATGTAGAATGAAACCTACACACTCCACTTCAGGAAGCAAAGACTGCGGTAGCCCGCACAAGTTCCTCACCAAACTACAACAGGATAGAAGGCAGCTCCAGGCCAACATGCTCACCTAGTATGTAGAACGTGCATGTTGTGAGGCTCTCCCCTCCTATACAACAAATTGATGGTTTTCACCACTACCACCACTTTACTCCTCCTTGACACTGTACCCGAGGCAATGTATAGGTATGTACTCTGAGCAACCTCATCGAAAATACAGTGCACAAACGATCTGCTCCCAGGTCGTACGTGACTCATTACATATCGCCGGCGTTCCACATGACTCGAAAACAAGATAGCTGTCCTCCTGCACTTTCCGGAAATTGGGACACTTCAGGAGGGATGCTAGAAGGGCCCCGGCAAACGGTTGGAAGCTAAACTTTTGGCCTCTGTACTTTTGACAAACCCTGTACACCCCCCCCCCCCTCCTCCTCTCTCTCTTCGGGGCATAGCGGCGCGTGGAGGCACGACGGAACCTCTGTGTTCGACCGCGCAGCAGCAGCCAGAGACGCGCGCAGCGAGCGGCAACGGCAGCGGGAGCCCTCGGGGCCGACCCGCGAGCGGAAGGCAGCCGACACGCTTGGACGGACTCGTCAAGGCGACCGCCGCCCCACCCGCGCTCCGACGGCGATGGCAGCAGTACGTGCGCACATACGGCCCGCTGCGGCGGCGCCGCTCGGCAGATAGACGAGCCAGATAGGGGGCTTCCCTCTTTCTCAACCTGGTCCGTACACGCACGCCAGTGTTTCCGAGGGTCCGCGCAATCGTGATATACGCCGCGCGGTCCTGGACGACCGATCGTCATGGACTCGTCTTCGAAGCCACCCGGAGACACGCCCCCCTTGAGTGAGCGCTCGCCAAGGGCGGCAACGAATAGGTCCCGCATAGGCACGCGCGGGCAATCGGCCCGTGATGACTACGCCGAAGGCTACCATGTCGGCTTGCACGACCTCGGAACGAGAACGACAAAAACAGTGCCCCGTATGAGTAAATCGGGTTCCATGCTGGCTTCCTAGTCCTCGCAAAAGCACCTGTTAATGGTCATTAGAGCTTCAGTGCACATCTATCCACAGCCAACATGATCTCGATGAAAATGCTATAGTAATTTTACTGTCGCTTGGGCAAGATGTCCAGTAATGGGCAATACGTACGCGATGCAGTCGATACTTCCTGAATCCTTTCTTTGGCGCTATAGGCAAATTAAAGGAGCTTGCCTCCTCTTAGCAAGACATTCGGTGTTGAAAACCGACACTGACGCCGCCCCACTCAGTGCCTCCTCCCTTTCATTGTTTTATGGGAAGAAATCTTAAGATGTGCACTGCGTTCAAGTGGGCCTTTTCATATATCATCACAATCAGCCTAATTGCCTTCAGAAGAGGTCAAAGCCCCCCTCGAAACCCCACTAGTTAACGCAGTCATGTGCCAGATGCGCCCATCAACCATCACGCGTTTCATCAGCTGTAGCGCCCTTCCTCGCTCTGTCGACTTCAATCATTGTATGTCTTCCGGACACTGTTTGCGTAATAAATAATGAAACAAATGCCTTGACTTAAACTTTGGCGGATCTTCTCCACGCGACACACGTCATGATCCACGCGAACTCTCAATGTAATAACGCAACAGATCTATACATGCCGAAACGGGATATCCGACGTCTACCGGTGGAATATTTCCGAAACTTTGAAAGATGGACGAGGCGGCACGTATAGTAAGCGACACGTGACAGGCCGTTTCCGCCTTACGCCCAGCCTTTATACACTGACGGATCGGCCTCAGTCAAAGCAACCATGCATGGTACGTGAGGTGAGCGAAAGGAGGTGGCAGTGGGTGCTTTTGTTATTTTAAGTTCTAGCCTCGTATTTGTGTACCGGAAATGCGAGCTGAAAAAAAGAAAAGAAAAATGAGTGCGCGCAATCTGAAGACTGCGGTCGATCGCGTTTGCGAAGGAAATTTGATAGGCACAGCCTTCTTTATGCCTATTATAGTCGCCACTGCAAAACACTGCTCGCATCTAAAGCTTACCGGAGCTTATTCCAACAGCGGATGATAAAACCACCATGATTTGTTCCAAATATTAATACATTTATTAAAAATCGAGCAGCGTACCCTAACTAGTAGACACTTCCTATGTAGCAGTTTCATATCCTGCGCCGGACTGTGTGGCAGAACCGTCGCTGAAGCGCTGGAGTGGCTTTCACGGATGGAAAACTTAAAGCCACTCCCCGTTGCTTCATTTCTTTACCACGGGTTCAGTAAAGTGCTCAGCGACCAGGTTTTTTTCTGTCTAATGTCACTTCTTGTTTTCCGGTTTGGCAATAAAGGAAAGAAAACAAAGGTTGGTGGCCCAGCCAGTCGAGCGCACCCCCCCCCCCCCCCCTTCTTTATTTCACCAGGGGTCGTGAGTTCGAATCATGGCGCGGTTTCGTTCATATCTGAGTAGTGAGTGAGCCGGTTCTCTTAGCAATAACAGCACCCAAAATTACCCCACGTGCAGTTCGCATTTTGTGCTCTTTTTTAACGCCTGCTTTTAACTCAATCTAGCTCGGATGATCTTGGGTACCAACCAGAAGCACTGTGACCAGTTTTCGTTCGCAACGCGGTGGGAGCGTGGAAGGAAGATATCGAAATAAATTCTGTCATTCCAATGAGAAAGATCTCCACCCTTCCGAGAAAGATCTCGTCAGACAGGTCTGAAAATATTTCATAAAGGCCCGAGATGGGTGCAATGTCTTTTCGGTTCCATGATCGAGTGAAAATAGGGCTGTATAAGATGGCGGTTCTGAGTGATGTAGCTCTTTCATTCGCTGCTTCGTCTGTAGGCCGTTATTTCATTGGGTAGTTTCTGTATTCATTCACTCAGATGGAGGGGGAAGTGCAACTACGAGATCCCAAATAACAGGATGGAAAAAATACTTAGAACTGTCTCAGCCGGAGCTCCTCACCTGACAAGCGTGGAAATAAAAACAAAAAACGAGCGCACCACACAGACGAGAAAGAGCGCGAAGTACAAACAACGCTGCGCATGCAGTGAAAGGCGATGAAAAAAACAAACAAGAAAACAAAGACCGAGGACAGCCTAAAGTTACAAGTCTATAGGGATGGACTAGGCGGCGGAACCTTTTGCGAGAGGTTCCCACGCCGGCTGTGCAGACAGTTCGTCCACGGGATGGCAGAGACCGGCGATTTTGGCGCCACCGGTTGACGCCGAAAAGCAGTGATTTTCCCCTCACCTCCAAGTAGAAATGAGAGATCGGACACCGAGAGCGCGGTCAGGCTTCTGCATGCATGCTGGCGACATCTCGCACGCGGTTGAGACCTCCATACAGATTTGTATGCAGTTCGCGACAGTGCTTCGGAAAGGACGCTTTTGGGTGAATGGTGCGGCAGCGACGGGTGGCCGGGAATGCAAATTGGCCGTCGAAGAGCAACTTCCCTGTAACACCCGGAGATAAACACCTGTCATTCGCGAAGCTGCATGTGGCAAGTACAGGACTTTGCTTCGCTTTCTCCGTCGGTTGGGGATTTAAATAGCGAGAAAGATGGCGACAAGAAACTATAATACAAGTGCTTTATACCTACAAGTGAGCTATATTTCAGCGGGGAGACAAAGTTCAGTTGTAACCACAACGCTTGTCTCGTCGTTTCTTCTTCTCGTCTAAAGCTGCATGCACAATGACAGGGTATAAGAACTATCGCGCCTCTCCTCTTGTGTACATCAGTGTCAGATCCACAGTGGCGGATCACTGTATCTGCACGTGCCCAAAATGCGAGCGCGTCAACTTTATCAAGGGCTTGATATGGATCGCGAGAGTTATGGCAAAAATACGCATACAAAATTTCAGTAGTAAGGTATGCAGAAGCTAATAACACACCAGCGGCCGACGAAGTGCTCAAAACCCCACTGCGCACAAGGTATCAACACTGATTGTGCGTGGAAGTCATTATGCGCAAGCTTTTTTTGCGGGGGCCGCTGCTGCAGGTATTAAAAGACCACGTGCTCTGGTACATGCAATTGGTACGCACCGGAACTAAGGAGCGTCAGCTAACGTGAACGGAAAGCCGAAGCGCCATGTTGAACTGTATGTACCAGGTTCAGTTGAGAAGCTTCGCATATGTGTGAAAATAAAAATACGAAACAAAACGTCCGCGGAGAAGTGAGTAATGCATCGCTACGCTGAAGATGTTCGTCGTTGCTCAAGGGAGCCAGCTAAGCAGTTTGAAGAGCCACCAAAGGATAGACATTAATGATGTGAAAGTGACCAGGTAGACGTGCCTAGGCTCAAGCCCGAGTTATGAATCATAAGATAATCTGGCTCGTCACTCTTTGAATGACAAGAACTGGGCAGCTGTAAGAACAGGGTGGCCGTGAAGTACATGTCTTTAAGCAGGCGCCTGCACGGGCGGATCAGTAGGGTTCAGTACTAAGGCTTGAAGGGCATAGCGATATGAAAAACAAATATAGGCTAATAAAGCACCAGCTTCGGCGGTCGTCGAAGAAACCACTGGTGTCTATCGCTCTCCCAAAGGGGCTCTAAAAAGCATAATGGATCCCTCACACGTTCCGCGGCAGTGTATATTACCCGCAGACGCGCGACTCTATCAGCAAAAATAGAGTTATGGTAAAATAAATAAACCGGAAAGTGTGCGAAGGCCGCCGACGGAATAACAAACGGGCAGATTATGGGAAAGGGGAGGGATTACGTATGCACGTGTTTGATTGAATAGAGCGCAAGTGAGTATGCGACTGTGCGAATGAATGAATTCAATCGATCAATCAATGCGCAAGCAAAGAAACGAAAGGGCGCGTTGTACTCGCAGTCCACCGAATGCGAGAGCGAGCAATAACGCAACGCTCGATAAACAAAACGAAACCAGACAGGAAGGCGTCGCTACCCTCCAGACGCGTAACACGCGGCACATCTAGCCAAGAGCGGACCCCCAACAAGCCCAGTTAAGAAACCGGTCCGTCAAATACGAGCGGTATCTCCGGTGACGGCCGGCGTCTACACACGTATACAGAGGCAGTCAGCGCCGAGGCCCCAGGGCCCCTCCTTTTTGCGGCGCGAGAGGACGACTCGGATTCACCGCACGACACATTGCCGGTGGCGAGAGGAGGATCTCTTTAGCGGCAATCGACAGGAAAACGTTTACCTTCGACGCCGCAACGTGCGTAGAGCCGCTGTCTCTTTTTCTTTTCTCGCCAGGTGAACACACACATAACGTGCTCCCTCCGCGGACTGGGGCCACATAGGCGCATAGGGAGAGGAGGGAGCCGCGCAATCGCCTATCGGCGGCACATATGCATTCGCCGCCTGAGCCGGGAGGCGACCGGCCGTGACGAAATTATTCGGCTTCTCGGCCGCGCCGGAGACCGGCTCTCTCTTTCCCCGTCCTTCTTCTTCGCTGCTGCTGCTGCCGCACGCGGCAACGGCGGCGCAACTGAAGCGTGCAAGCAACGTTTCCGCGCGGCCACTTTCGGTGGCCGTTTACGCCAACGACGGGCGGAGTGAATGGCGCGGCCGCGACGACGCTAAGGGAAGAACGGGATCCCGCCTCACTCCCCCCTCTTCCACGAGTTGCGGCTGAACGCTGCGAGAGGAGGCAGGCGAGCAGGAAGAAAATACGCACGCAACCGATCAGTGCGATGTAGTGCAGCGAAATGTGGTGAGGTCAGTGAGCTGAGGTACAGTCCGGAGATTTGTGAAAGGAAACGCTTGCAATGCTCATCGCCATCACTGCGTTGACGTCAGACCCGGTTACTCACAGCCACCAGTGCACAGGAGCCTCTCACATTTTGTGAATTTTACTCAGAGTAGTAGTAGTAGTAGTAGTAGTAGTAGTAGTAGTAGTAGTAGTAGTAGTAGTAGTAGTAGTAGTAGTAGTTTCGGTTTGCGGGGTTTAACGTCCCAAAGCGACTCAGGCTATAATGAGAGACGCCGTAGTGGAGGACTCCGGAAATTTCGACCGCCTGGGGTTCTTTAACGTGCACTGACATCGCACAGCACACGGGCGCCTGGCTTTTCGCCCCCACCGGAAAGCGGCTGCCGAGGCCGGGAATCAAACCCGCATCCTTGGGAACAGTAGTCGAGCGTCTTAACAGCTGCGCCACCCCGGCGGGAGTGGTAGTAGTAGTAGTAGTAGTAGTAGTAGTAGTAGTAGTAGTAGTAGTAGTAGTAGTAGTAGTAGTAATAGTAGTAGTAGTAGTAGTAGTTTCGGTTTGCGGGGTTTAACGTCCCAAAGCGACTCAGGCTATAATGAGAGACGCCGTAGTGGAGGACTCCGGAAATTTCGACCGCCTGGGGTTCTTTAACGTGCACTGACATCGCACAGCAGACGGGCGCCTGGCTTTTCGCCCCCACCGGAAAGCGGCTGCCGAGGCCGGGAATCAAACCCGCATCCTTGGGAACAGTGTCGAGCGTCTTAACAGCTGCGCCACCCCGGCGGGAGTGGTAATAGTAGTAGTAGTAGTGGTGGTAGTAGTAGTAGTAGTAGTAGTAGTAGTAGTAGTAGTAGTAGTAGTAGTGGTGGTAGTAGTAGTAGTAGTGGTGGTAGTAGTAGTAGTAGCAGTAGTAGTATATATAGTATGCCTATTAGAAAACTCAATGAGGCTACCACATTACACAGAAAGAATCCAGAGGTGCCTTTGACGTCTCACAGCCAGTGAGAATGTGCAATCCGACGTCGCATGATTCAGACATACTGTCAGTAAAACTAAGAGCAGCTTCTTTGAACGGAAATGAGGTATAAGTGAAAGCGACTATATTGATGTCGATATTTGGCCCTGCAACTGTGTCACTCGAGCGCCGAGTTCGGCAGAGTAGCACTGTATGAAGGGTACCTTTCCACTATAAAAAACTGATTGGAAAACATCAAAGAACGTGGTGTGCTCTTTTTGCACCGACACACACTGACGAGTTGTTTTTCGTTTCGTTGCTCTCTTCCGCAATGGGCCACGCCGCTCAAGGCAGGGTAAAAAAAAAAAAAAAAATAGAACAAGAACTGCGAGAACAAGAACGGATGCAAGTGATGCACATTGATCTATTTCCTTTTCCTTTTTTTCTCATTAAGGGTTGCCTGAGATACTGAGGTGAACGATTTTAACATTGCAGATTTAGTGAGATCCTCATTGTCGACGTATGTAACGATGGCAAAAACATTTTCTTATGTATTGTATAAAAAAAGATATCATAACAAATGTGTTGACAGTGCATAGAAATACGTCGGTAAAGCCGTGTGAATCGAACCCGAGACCTGGCAAGTAATGCCTCATTAGAGCATGCACCGCCAATGAGGAAGAGGACGCGGAAGTGGGAGAGAAGAAAGGGTGTTGGCCGCCGCAGTTGAGCGCCGTCGAATTCGTACCGCGATGGGGCGTGACATCGGGCGTGCGACCGGAAGGTCCCTTTTATATATTTCTCTGTGTGTCTCTCACTCGGTGCCGTCGATGCACCTCCCGCTTCGTTACGACCACCCTCTCCCCTTCACGCACACTGGACGGAGACCGCTGCGGTTCAACATGCGCGTATAGGTGCACTACCTCTACTCCGCGTCCAGCTAGAAACGTGCAGCATTGTGAAGAGTGCGGCTGGAACATATAAATACTGGGCACGCTACCGCATTTTCAAGAAATCAGTGACTGATAACGGTCTGTGAGGGTACTGCAAAGGTCACGACTCGGATTAGTAGTGAACATCACTGCACAGTGGTTCTTGTCTATATGTATGTATCCGTCTCGTGGCGATGCATGTGACGCTGCTTTTTCGTGTTTGTTTTTTTTTTCTCCTTTTTGAGTTCCAATTGTGATTGCCGGGCTGATATTTCATGCTGGTGAACCATGATGTCCAATCAATGCCTCTGTCGTCCACGGCCACGAATTATTTATTGACCGGTCACGATGCCTGATGGAAAGCAGTGTTGTTGTTTTGGGCCGTATTTTTGAGCATGCCAAATTCTCTCTCTCTCTCTATCTCTCTCTCTCTCTATCTCTCTCTCACACACACACTAGGTCGGCCTCGTTACGTGTGCCCTCGTTTCTTTGAGCTAATCGTCGTTTTTTTTTCTTCATTTTTTTGTAGTGGTTTCCTCGAAAAGACGGCTCGGTCCAGTTAAACATCCGGTACATTCACGAATCACGAATCGTTCTCACGATCTTGTAATAAGCCCTCGGCGTCTGGACGGTGGTCACTGGTTGGTGTCAGTTACAATTACGGCACTGCTGCATGGTTCTCATAAGATATATTATACTGTATGTGCAAATGCGTGCGTACATGGGCTGTGTAGGGGGTCTACTTTCCACTGCTGCCACTCGCAATCAAACTCCCAACCTATACCACCGCGCTACTAATGCCGTGCACGGAATTAAAGAGGAGCGGGAGAAGGCGCAAACGCCGGCGGCCGACACTTGTTTTCCGGCGGCGTTATTTATGGGACCCCGCTGAGGAGGGGTGGCCGAAGCCCCCCCTCGTCACGCGGCCAGCCAGGGGAAAAAAGGGGCAGCAGCGCGGAGGCTGTCGACAGAGACGTTCATCTACGGACAAGCCTCATCCCACTTCACACCAGCGCTGTCTCCTCGGTTGCCGCTTCAAACGTCACCTCACACAGCAAACACGCTACCGAGGACAGACGCGCGATGACGCAAGGACGAACAAACACTACCACGAAAGGCTGCCCGCTCGAAAGCGAGCTAGCGAGTGATTGAGTTAGTGAGCGAGTGAGTGAGTGAGTGAGTGAGTGAGTGAGTGAGTGAGTGAGTGAGTGAGTGAGTGAGTGAGTGAGTGAGTGAGTGAGTGAGTGAGTGAGTGAGTGAGTGAGTGAGTGGTTTGAGAAGTGTCCGCCTTCTAAGATGGCAAAATTACTTTCGAAGAGTACGTTAATTAGACCACTGATTACAAGTTTTACTGAAGTTATGTCGAATCTTACGATTTAATATTTCATCTTGTATACTGGAACCACTACCCTTCCTCTCGCTACATGAGAGGCTTTCTGTTCGTGCATACGCGGTGCAGCATTCCCTGTTTTACTCCTCAGCTCTCTTCACTGCGACTTCTGCGCCTCAGTTTGCGCCTCAGTCGACGACGAAAAGACAACACCCCAAAAAGACATAAAGCGGAACGACCGATGCTATTCAGTACCACTTAGTTTTGTTGCAATTATTTTCTTCCGGGTGTAATGGCTGCCCTTTAAAGGAATAATTGCTGTCGAAGGACTAACTGGTGGTCACTTTAAGTTCATTTGGGCTTTTTTTTTTTTTTTTTTTTTTTTTTTTTACTGGTTTTGTTCTCCAAAAGTGCAGAACCTTCATTCATATAAGATCAAAATGTAAGATCATATAAGGTCGCGATGTGAACAGAATACGAAGCCATCTCGGATGCTGTACAGTGATGTGTACACAATACAATCATGAATAGCTCGAAAGAAAACACGGGAAAAAAACGTAAACGTCGCGACGCTCACCGTTACTCCATCGTAAAACAATCCCAAATGACTGAAATGGCAGACAAGGGTGATGCAGTATCCGTTCGTGCCCCTGACGTTTACGTTCGAGATCGCGCGCTTTTGCAATATCGTGAAATGACGAGAGATCACAATAGAACATGGAATGCAAAGGAGGTCAGAATGGAGTGATGCCTCTTGTCTGCTTTTGTCATTATCACTGCAGGTTGTCAAACACAAAATGAAAAGACGAACGACAAAAAGCGACCGCATAGCTTCCGGCTAACAAAATAGAAAAAAAAAAAGAACAAGGCAATTTTTCACGTTCAGCGGTAGCGCGGAAGGTAGTGTGGTCTAAAAGTCACTCAACGTAAAAACTTGATCACTCGAAAAGTACAGGCTTTTTCAATAAGTGCATCTGGGTCCTCGCCATATACCTCACGTACTGGGAAATTGTTCCCATCTGAAGGTGCTGCAGAAACGACAACGAAGACGGTATTGGAACAGCCCAAAGAGACATCTCTCATTCACCCATAGAAGTGAATGTGTATAGACATTAGCACGATACGGTTTTCAAAAAAAGAAAAAAGAACGCACCGCAATCCACACGATTTCTTATTTATTATTGAAAAAAGAATGCCACTGTTTGCCACCATAAGGTAGCGCTGTATCATCTATACCTGCTGATAGAATTGTAACCCTATATATACAGACCTGTCACCGGATAGTGCAACCAAAGTTGCGATATGTCTAGATCCTTTAATAATTCATTACATTGGCTTTCGGACATTGCGTACAGTCCCAAACATGGCGTCACTGGCCGGCAAAAGTACAGAAGCTTGAGGTGCTACAATCGCATTTTACTGCTCCACAGATACATGCATTGTGCTGCTAGAAGAACCATGGGAACATATTGTGCTGCATAAATAACGCCAATTGTGACGAAAACACCAGCTATTCCGCCTTTAGTGATGGATGCAGCAGTGGGGTGAAGGCAACTTGACATCCATGAAAGAGGTCCTCAAAAGTTGCATTTACTGGCGTTCTGAGCACTTCTGTGGAAATGTCCCTCTGAATTCGATTGCATTAGGCGTGCTATACACATTGTGTCGAAAACTGTCCAACGTCGCGGCACCGGCTCACTCTGTGTGAAGCCTCGGGGCGATCACGAAACTTCAACGAGAATAAACCACCGGCTATGCCGCGAAACAGGATACTACGCCAAACCGGCTAGAATGAGACACATTTTAGAGCAAAGCCCATTATGTAAGGAACACCGGCTATAGCAACTTAGCACTGACGCGTCAGTGACGGGCGATAGTGATTAGGTTATAGGACGATAGTGGCTTGCAAGTAGACGCAGCGGTACAGTGTATGTGTCCTACGCTGCAGAACCGCCGAACAATAGTAACATAGAAAAGAACGCTATCGTATTCACGCCAGTACGTCTTATCGATCATCCCTAAATATTATCTGTATTGTTCGTAATTCGTCGTGTCTAGGAACGTATGGAGTATATTTAGGGCTGCTGCCACTTTGGATCGACGCCTAAACAAAAAGTGCAACCAGACAAGAATGCAGGAGTTCGAGCTTACGCACGTGAGCTATTCTTGCTCTTTTATAGAACGAAGCAGCATGCCAGTACGCTAAGAATAGAAACAAACCAGATCCGCAGTTTGGGATAAGCTAGCTTAAGACTCGTAGCTCAGTATTAAGAGACACCCAGGACAACTGGCACTGATCTCAACACTGAAAAAGGGCGCAATATAATACACCGTGAATGCCGGTATATTTACAAGCTTCAGGGATCCGGCACCGAAAAATCTGTTCCGACGCCGCTCAACTGTACCTTTCGCAATTGGCCGCTGGTAGCGGCACACGTACCTAATTTTTGATCGTTTCTTGGTTGTACATGCGTAGCCCCCTTTCCTTTAAGGGTAGCATATTTTTATAAACGGGCGAAAATGTGCCTCCCTTCAAATTTAATTTGTTTCCAGTGCTTCTTTAGGTGAGAACACCCTTGTAACAAGGGCACGTCTTGCTCCAGAGAAATTAATACTTTGTGTTTCTTCCACTGCATGCAGAATGACCGCGAGGATTCCTAATGCCCGCAAGCAGCCAGCTTATAAATGGAACTGCATCCTTTCATGCCCTACTATTCGTGTTTACGTCTGAGAAATAATTTCGAAGATTAGGGCGAAATCAGTGCGACGCATCACGCGGCCGGACTTTAGAAGAGACTTCCAGTCGATCGGAAACAGCGAACGTTCTTAAATGGGTTGCTCAACGCAAGCTGGGACATCCATAATTGACTACTATAGAGATCAAAACCCGGTCCAGATCACATTGTTTCCGTTTATTATAGTCCACCATGAAAACGTGAATGCCAAAATGAACGCGAGTGCCCTCGCATAAAATCAGCGTGTAGGTGGGTATAATCAAATTTCAGGTCACAGCACTGGAATCTTGACGTCAAGACGAGATACAAATTGCAAATCAAACTTGAATGACATCCCTACATGCTGGAAAACGTCTTAGATGCTGGTTTGGTGCCGACGGGGTTATACTAACGAAGTTTGCTTTTTCTTTGTTTTAGAATTTGCAGTGGTCGCACTATTGCAAACCACTTATACCAATTATTGAAATCCCTCCTTCTCTCCCACCTCTTTCAAAAAGAAAACAAAAACTCTTTGGGCCTCTTCCCATGAGATATGACAGCTAACCGAGCATGTCTGGTTGTAACGCTCCTGCTTCCTTCCGCCTGGCTGCACTTCCGTATCTCAACAATGAGGCCCACAGCCCAGCAGAACCGGACATAGGGCGCTACGAAGAGCCCTCAGATGGCACTAGCGGTAGGACGTCTTTGACTATGGACAACAACTGCGGTTTTCTACAACTGCTGCTAGATAGAGGCGAAGCAAATGATAACACACGAAGTCAAGTGAAAAATCCAGAACAAAACATTCACACACTGCAAGCCGTCTAGGAGCAGTTATTTTTACAGTGATATGAACGAAGCAATGGGATACGTGAGTAAAACCATGTGTTCAAACAGTTAGCCTCCAGTGGTTATAATCTCGGATGATTGCAATGCTTGTTGAGTAAGTCAAATTAAAACCGGCTACAGTCCAACCTCGAACCTTAATCTTAATTAACAGAATATATAATTTATTTTCGCTTAGAGCGAACCGGGAAAGAAAGCTATACAAGTGCATCTTTGTTAGTTAACAAATCCCCGCTTAATGAATGGTAGCCGCGAAATAGCGATTAAACCGAAAATCAGCAAATATTAAGTCAGTAGGAAAAGTCGTGCACTCAAATTACAGCTAACCTGCTAAAAATACAATTTTTCTGTCGTATTCGCATGCGTTTGAGGGGAATTGCGAAAACACCTCTTTCTTGTACGATGTCAGTGCAAGGACTACAATGAGTGCAAATTAATCAGCGTGCCCTCCAACAACGGCGCCCCACTTAACCTATGACTCCATTTAGGAGGTTAATTCCAATGTTATATGACGGCTACCTATACCAACATATATATTCCTCATTTGTTCATAATTTTCTGTTATATTAAATTTTCTGTACAGCGAAACGTCACAGTTAATACATGCGCAAGCAGAGACTGCAACCGTCGTCGGTGAATTTGACGTCGCAGGGGATGACGATAACCGCTCACCCGTGCACCGACGACGACTTCTCTTCTTCCGGCCGCGGTGGCTGTGACGCGGTCGCTAGGTCGTTCTGCTACTGAGCATGAGGTCACCGAAAGTTCGACCCCCAGGTGTCGCGGCGGACGCACACCGAGCGGTGCGTGTGGAACGAAAAGAACAACTACACTACAGCGCATGTACAAGAACTCGTGTGCACTGGATAATAACAAACAAAAATAACAATACAAATAGGGTCGACCTATAGCTTTCAAGTTAACATAACAATAATTTTCCATCAAATAATAATATCCCCGAACCATAAATTGTCTCTGCATTGTGGGCCTCAACGGAATCCTAAAAAAAAAAAATAATAATAATAAAATAAAATATAAAGTCATGTACCTATAGATTTCAAAAGCGTTCCCAAGCATCCTATAGCGAAGCTCTCCTCGACGCCTATAACTTTAACACGCCAAAGAAATAAAGAAAGAAATCATGTTTACCAGAGAAATCCATTCTTTACCTAAAAACTGCAATATAAAGGTGACCTGAACAACTCGAAAAAGAAAAACACGAGAACCTATAGAAACACGGGACTCTTCCCATCAAACGGCATCTCTTCCAGTGTATTTCTTTTTCTTCTTCTTTACGGTTCCCATTCGAAACAAACTTCACAAAAAGCTAGTATATCAGCTGATTGTCGAGTCATTCATGAACGCAGACGCAAATGTCCCTCAAGAGAATTTTAAGCCCTGCCATTTCGGTCGACCAGAAGCCATAACATGTTACTCCATTCGAAGTTTAGCGCAATATCTGAAAAACCAGGCATGACACTGCGATTGTTGGTTGGTTGGTTTGTGGGGTTTAACGTCCCAAAGCAACTCAGGCTATGAGAGACGCCGTAGTGGAGGACTCCGGAAATTTCGACCACCTGGGGTTCTTTAACGTGCACTGACATCGCACAGCACACGGGCGCCTTGCTTTTCGCCTCCATCGAAAAGCTGCCGCCGAGGCCGGGATTCGATCCCGCGTCCTTGGGATCGAATCCCGGCCTCGGCGGCAGCTTTGCTAATAAGTTTTCAACTAGCAATAGTCACTCCTCAGTCGAGACTTCATGGAATGCGACACTGCCTCTGCGCTAATCACCCGGATCAAGCATAATGTGACGACAGTTAGTCGATGAGTCCATATATAGGAGAACTACCGCTTTACATCAACACTGCGGGATACGATGCAGTCAGTCTAAGCCATCGGATGTGGACAGCCTATACAGCAAAATATTTTAGGGCCAAATGAAGCGCGGGAGTACACAGCCTTTGGCGCCACCGCTACGTCACGCGAAGCAGTCCTTCAGGTCACGCAACCGAATTTCGGTTTTTGTTGTTCTATGTTGAACTAGAACTGCGTTGCAAGTTATCCTACAACAAAAATATTTACTGCAACAAAAAGAGGGGACTGAACAGAATATATAATTATATACAGACCGTGAGAAGCTACCGTGAAATCCAGAGCTGCCCTTTAAGGAAAGCGTGCTTTCGGTTTTGCAATCCCTGCTCGCCATCCGTTAGCGCGAATAATAAAGAAATACGCCTTATTTCCCTTGTTTTGACGGTAGATAGAATAAATTCGATCAAAGAGCCTGCACTGCAATGCATGATAACATGCAGAACTCACAAATTAAGTGAAGAACAGGAAATCGTGCGAGGGAAAAGCCATGGGAATCGAAACGGAAAAACTCTCGTAAAGCGCGATGGGGTCGAAATGAAGCGAGAAGCCGTACAGCCGCTGACAGAAAAAAATAAAAATAAAGTAAGAAGAAAAACGCTGAGAGCGCCAGCGCCTGCCACTTTGAACACCAAAGATGATCATCAATCACAATCAGGCGAACGATAAGAACACCATACCAGACGTTCAACACGACGGCTGCAGTACAATAAACGCTGCTTCCAGCAAGCCACCGCAGGGTTGAGCATGCAACGTGGAAGATGGGATTACAAAAAAAAAAAAAAAAAACACATGAGAGCAAAGAAGCCGAGGTACCTCCCGAACCGGAAAAAAAAAAAAAAAAGCAGTAAATAAGAACGCGCTTTGCGGCTTTCTGTTCTGCGCATGCACGCTTTAAAAAAAAAAAAAAAAGACAGAATAAAAAACAGCGTGATTTTCTTCCAACCTCCTCACGTGCCTTTCACGCAGATACCGCAAGAAGTGCTCTTTATTTATATTTTTAGACGGCTTATTCCTTTCCGCTTTCAGCATGTGTTTTTCGTTTTGGGCAGCAAACGCGCCCGATCGCTCATCATGCATGCACGTCCTCACTTTGTTTTCTTTCTTTCCTTTTTTTTTTCGTGAGGACGCAGGAGGGTTATTTCCTAATTATCGATTCGAAGGTGCATACAAAACGGGTAGGGGCACGCACTGAAATAGCGCGTCTGTCATGTTCACCGAGTCCAGCTTTCGGAACGATTTTCGATTAAGCAGCTGCATCATATTAGAATGAACCATGGGGATGATGACGTCACTTGCAACCGTAGGAGAGGAGGAATTGTAGACAATTTGGTTTTGCCGCAGGCCACAGGGTTATTCAAATTAAGTGGAGTTCTAATTAAGAGGAGGCCTTGTTGACAGAAACGAACAGAAGGGACCCGAGCGACGGATCAAATAAGTCGGAATGTCGGTTAAGCGAGAATTTGGGTAAAGTAGACTATAATGTACCTCTTGAATGCTACATCGACTTTTCGTAACTCCGGAACTCCGCGTAAGTGGGGAACGCAGAGTTCTCTCCGTCCCTCAACCTACCAAGACGTCCTGAAAAAAAGAGAGCACGCATAGCGAAAATTACATAAACGGAGTGTCATCTCCGTGCACATGGATTTCTTGCAGCCACAGCACGCGCTATCACAGGGCTACATAACTGGGAGAAAATGCTGCAGAAGTCAAACGCTGTGCTCCAATATATATATATATATATATATATATATATATATATATATATATATATATATATATATATATATATATATATATATATATACATACATACATACATATATATATATATATGCATGAACCTAGCATGAACCTAGCACCTCGCTGAGAGCAATGCTGCCTGCCTGTCTACAGATGCTCTGCTGTCCGGCATTCCATTTTTTACGCACTGCACCTGCGAGCTAACATTCTAAGCATGCTGTTTTGTCATTGTTAACCTTCACCACAGACCAGCCATCTATCTCTATAAATTCTACATATAAAAAAAGAGTGATTAAATGCGCGACAAACCGATTGTCGCGCGAATGTTGAAAACAATCACACGAGCCAGTCGTGAACTATTATAATTCGTGTGGCATTTTCAGCTCTCCGTTTTGACACCGGCGTATTTAAATTCGCAATCGTGCACCTACGCTTCGCAATAAGGCATCCGATTCACGCGTAGCATTCTATAAGGCGCGTGCAGTGCATAGCAAGTGGCAGAGGAAACGCAAATAAACAAGCAAACTCGGGAATCAGTTACAGGCGTGCACACGCCGGCTAAGCGTCCACCTCATAAAAGGGCGCCTCGCATGGACACGTCGCACATGTTTGCGCTCCTCGGAGTCAGTCACGCGATAAAAGCGCTCCGCTCACTGCGGTATCACGGCTCACGTGCTTTTCATACGGAACAAAAAAAAAAATAACGAAATAAATAAAGACGCCTACTCAGCCAGCTGTGGCTATTAGCGCCGTGTTTGCACGTGTCAAATGCAAATACGCCGCGAGGATAGACCAGAATACTATACGGTGGGCCAGGCATATCAGTTGGACAAGTGCTCCTTTTTTCTTTGTATTCTTTTTTATTTTTATTTATTTATCTATTTTTTATTATTTTTTTTTTCTGCTGCTGCTGCTGCTGCTGTATGTTAGATGCTTTTTCAGGCTGCTTGCATCGTACGCGAGTACTACGGAACGTTATATACCTATACGGACATTATAACGCGGCAGATCAGCGAGCACTGCTGCCCAGTTCCGATTATAAGGAGAAATTCGGCTGCATTTCCAACCTGAGCTGGATATATCCCACGCGGAACTTCATACATGCCACGTCACGCATTGAATTCATAACGGGGTGTAAAAGGTGACGACATTCGCACTTCGCCGGCACAGGCATGTGCTTTACTTCTACCCTTTGGAGTTTTACTAGCATACCGACGCAATTAAAGTAACATATAGGTATAGTTACCAAAGTGAAGTAATTTTCGCCTAACCGATATACACGGATAGAAAGTGTCCGCACTGTCTGTATAGTTATACGTGTAACGGTATGGCATGTGCACACTATATCATTGTGATGTTGCTGAAATAAGCCTTTTAATGCTTCTGCGCGCATTTGAAGAATTCCGCAAGGAAAATCAGACCTTTCTCCCCTCGCCCATAGTGGTTAACAGGCCCATACAGAATGAGAATGTTACGCGCCTTTCTTGTTATTTTTTAGAGCTCCTCCTAGTCGATGAAAAGTGAGGAAAGAACATGACGGTAGAGGAGGTCCTGTCAGAAATTTTGCATCACACATTTCTCCAACCAGCGAGGCTCCGCCATCATTCTGATGAGCTAGTGAAATTCACATTTGTGCGTACGTGATATCCTCATGGAAAACACAGCGACGTCTTCATCGACTATTTTCATGCATTGATTCGATCGAAATTTGGAAACCTGTATAATGTTAGCAGATTTGATTTCGCCGGATGAAAAGTTCACCGAAAGCGAAAATGCGCGCGAATACGAGCAGCGGGTTGATGATGCCGTCAGCTGCTGCGCGCGAATACGAGCAGCGGGTTGAGGATGCCGTCAGCTGCTGTTAGAGGGAAAACTAATAAACATTTGTGACGGTGACTTGCTGTTTGGGCTTAAAGATAATGACGTGAAAACATAGGTGCGTACTAATTAGAAGAAGGTATACGCATAGGTGCCACCGACAGTTTCTCAGATTTCATCAGCAGACGAAAAGCCAGCGCTCGTGGCCGCCTCGATGTGCCTTGACTGAGTTGTTGCGCGCAAACTTAGTGATGCGATATATTTATATGCATGTCCCTAGCTCTCTAAATGCGTGTTTCCAGGAAACAAGCAGCGTCCGGTGCCGTGCGTGCGTGCCAACCTTCAACATGGACCTGGATTCATAACCCAACTTCGATTCTTCAACGGATCAATTGTTCGATCAGTCCCGAACAGCTCGGCAGGTCGAAAAGTGTAATGCTGCACTCACCCCTTCTGGGATGATCAGATATCAAGCCTGAGTAACGCCGCAGTTGCGTTTACACCTGGGCTGAGGGCTAAGCTTTCCTAAACCAAATTTGCACGTATTCCTAAAACAATGCACATCTTGATGAAGTACACGAGCAACTGCTGCCTTTGAGTACTGCGGCAACGTTAAAATTGCTTGATGTGGCCACATACTGCATGCTGCACTTCCGAGACCAGGTGATGGTTGCTGCGGTGCCAGAGACCTATACCATGTTCTGTACACATCCCCGTCAAATCTATAGAGCGTGTCGGTAACGCCGTTCGTTTCGCTATCTCCACTCGCTGCAGCTGGTTCAAGAACGCTTCGAGGGATCAGCCGCTGGAGGGACAAAAGGTAAAAAATGGGCTTGCGCACTTGTGAAGTTCTCGGTGTTCATTGCCCAGCCTCATGGCACATCACGCGCTTCCTGCCCCATATGTTCCCACGAAGAAGAAAAAAAAAATGCGTCTTCAAAAGGAACACATATAGATTTCACACCTCATCACTGCAGCGCTGCGTCATCCACAAAAATCATTATGAAGACATTGACGGATAACGCTGACTTGATTATTATTGCCATAAATAACCACTGCTTGGTTAAACTGTCCATGCTGATTGAGCTAATGAGATGGGCGGCCAAGGCAGCATATGCAAGTCAACGTGATCAAAATGACGCCCGCTTTATCATAAGATAGTGAACAATAGCTGACGCGAGCTTGAATGGATTGAAGAAGAGCTTTCACACTTAGACAAGGAGAAGCAGACGCGTGTCTGTTTTGGGTGTCGCTTGAGCATATTTTTAACTCCAATCAATTTTATTAATTTTCGTTTTTCTATCGCCAGTCAAAATCAAACTTCTCCGAGAAACGCGGTCCAGAGGAGAGCAACGGGGACGTAAGCTGACGGGACAACAAACACATGTTGCTGTATTTCCTTTATAATTTATTTATAGTTTAAAACTATACATGTTCCCCCGAGTGTGGCCGTATAGCGGGTGCACGCTCTCACTTTCATGGCAAGCCGTGTGCGGTCGATAGCGGTCGACGATTATAGCTGCTATACAGCTTTCCTTTGTAGCATGCAGCATAGCTGCGCTTGGGTGGATGTCCATGAGTAATTACTCCCTTATTATCATACTGATATAGCCGGGGAGAACTTCAAAATGCAGCGACCTATCACGTGGGCTTCCCATGGGATATACGGCATATATGTATACAGATTGGAACGAAAGCAAAGGAATGTCAGGATTCCACGCGCGTAATACTACTTGAATTCCTAAATCGCGGCAGTGGTGGTAGGGGGGGGGGGGGGGGGGTGAGCTATAATTTGTGTGTGTGTGTGTGTGACAGAGAGAGAGAAAATCATTTAAAATGCCATTTTTCTTCGGAAATGAGATACCCAAAATGTATCGCGCAAACAAAAGCCCCTCTCAACAGATACCCATAAGGCACCCCTGATTCATGGTATATACTCCTGCTATTCAGAGGCAAGCTTCCGAAACCGCGGGCACTGACTTTCCTTCTTCCAGATAAACACATATTTTACTAAAAAAAAACACAAAAACAACAGCAATATCAATAAGCGGACCGTTAAGCTCCGCCTTTAGGTGTATGAGTGTGACGCCGTTAATGACGTCCGTTTGCCAGCACGCTCCCCTTGTTCGCAATCATCGTTCGCACCCAATCACTTCGTTGAATTAACATCCTCTCAATTTGTGTCTCTCTCCACACACACTCATTGGCATGTTGGTCGTAAGCTACAAATCACGTGAAAAACCACAGGACGTAAAACCCCCGTCTTAACCATGCAAATCGTACGAACGGGTCATGCGTGGTTCGACAGTTCCGTTGTCTGACTCCGTATCGAAGGGTCCCAAAGGGCTTGATTTTCATCTCGAAGGTGCCCGAGTTGGCAGCTTTTGTCATGCTCTAATGACATCGCACAACCAACCGCCCAATCTGTACCTGAGCATGTTACTTAGCCCATCTACCACTGGCCTGCTAGAATCATGATCGCTATTTTTCCTCACAACGATGGATTTTCTGGGGAGCAGGGCATTCAATGATTAAAAAAAGATCGCGTTAAAAATTGAACCATGTTTCACAAGCGTTAGCCATCGGCAACAATCGCATCGATCTTAACTCGCTTCCTGTCTGGCATGGCTGCGATCTCTGTCTTAAGTGAGATGGCGCATGTGTGGGGCTTACATATATGTTAAATGAAGGAGCGGCGAAGGTTCGATGCAGAGCGCAAGAGTGTTTTGCAGGTTCACACCAGGCTTGATCGGATGCGGCGATAGTGCGAGTGAGACGGTTTGCTGCACAGCGCGAGAAGAAACATGCGGTGCACGAGTAAGTGCCGCCATATGGGGCAAGCATGAGCTGCTATAGGTGCAGGAACAACTCTAAACTTGCAAATGAACGCTGTAGAGATAACACTCTAAAAAGGAAGCGCGATATGACAATTTACCCTCAGTGACCATTGACCAATCGTCATGATCATTACAGCCTGCATGCGCACTGGGCCTCGGTGCTTTCGTATACGCCTCCATCTAAGTTTTTGTCCGGCCGGTTAGCCAATATTTTCCCCAGTTAAAGCATACTGCCGAACACCAAGAGAAAGATAGATGCAGATATTGTAAATAACCACAAAGATACGCCTTTTTATCGCCATTAAGGTAAACGAATACCGAGCACAACATGAAAAGCACCAAACTCATGAAAGCGAGTTCCTGACAGCTGAACACCAGTTCTCTTCAAAATACATTTTTCTTTGAGTTTAATTTTCACACATTCTGAACAATTGTGGGAAGCATGGATACTGTATACTTATTGTTCACATCATCAAAAAACTTGGATATCTCTGGCAAACGGATATAGTTTGGGCCTTGTTTAACATAACTAGCGTTGGCGGATCCCTTTTCAAACGAAAGAAAAAAGGTGAAATGAGCAAAAAGAACGACAAATAAGCAACTGGTGATTTTGAATGGTTAAAAAAAAAAGAAAAAAACATGTCACTCCACCGGCCATAACATATTACCGTCCTGACATGAGAAAAGCAAATGTTCCAAAAACTGACATAAAAAAAAATATATACTTAGTTATTCTATATATGTGACTACATTTTCCCGTTGTTTTAGAAAGCGTATCTGAACTGTTAACAGGGATTTTTTTCCATTGCTTTATAGCGATGCGTTTAAAAGGCTAAGATTCGCCTGTTAAATTCAGATTTCTACAGAGAACGAGGGCTCATGAATAAGTTGTTTCTCGTATGCTGGTGAAATAAAGCGCAGGCCCGTAGCGGGTGATGATACTTTCTCCGAGTTTTAAAAGGACAAAAGACTTAGAGCTCAGGTCATCCATTCGAGTTCCCAATTACAAACCCGTGAAAACGAAGTGCATTGTATCGTTCCCAGCAATGGCAGGTTGGTCGCTCTGCATGTACCTCGACGTGATAGAGCAGCGTACTTCCATTAAAACAAGCCAGCATTAAGCGTCGTATAGGAAAGCTGCATACATATGTGATATCTGATATGTGGTACGGAACGTTTTTGAGGCTTCTGAGAAAAAAAACAACAACAACGTTTGAGATCACTGCAGCCACCCGCATTCGAGGAATACGTCAGCAGATCACTTTGGACGTAGACATTACCCCGTTGGCTATTTCGATGTCTGATTGACGTAATTATCTTTACATAACTAATTACTCCACATGCACCAAAATGTTTTATTGGCGACATTTTTAATACCCTTTACACACTTTCACTCTTTATTCGGCTCTTTCATGTCTAAACACGTCCATTTCCTATTTTATGACGTCACATCCAACGCCGACATAGCTATGTCAATATTACGACGTCCTTATAGGTCACGAAGTATCACGTGATCACTTTGGTTGTTGAAATTACTCCTTTTGGCTATTTCTACGTCTAATTGACGTTATTGGCTCTAATTAATTAACTAATGACTCCACATGAACCATATTTTTCCTAACGACATTTTCTCATCTTCTATACGACTACAACCACTGGCTTTTTCCTGTGCTTCCACTTCGACGCAGTCCATCTGGTGACAAAGTCCTCACAGCCACTTAATGCTTACGCATTAAAAAGCACTGACAGGGGTGAAAGGATGCTTCAGAGAGCGCCAACTGCAAACAACCATATTTCAGAAGAGAAAGAGAAACCCGGTTCCACAATCATCACCTGTGACATCATCTCACCCATAGTCAAAGCAGGATTAAGGCTGTGCGCACCACTTTATAAGTAGTCCGCGGCTGCTCCACACGCACATACGGAGAAATTTCGAACGCATTCTAGGAATTGAACGTAATTTTTCACATAGTGTATAACTGCACCATAATAATCAACATATCCGCAAACTCGTATAGAGTATCACTATTTACTATCGAAAACGAAACCCACTGCTTTCCTATGGTAATTACCAGTTGTGAGCGGAAGACACACTTCAGAAGCGAAATTTCGCCAAACGTCTGAATGAATTAGACCACATTTATCAATACGTTCATCAAAGAAGCTTGCTTACGGTATTATATAGTTGATTTACAATATATTCTAAAAAGGCAGCTCGCTTGTTTTTGCTATGAAAATTCTAACTAATCGGCGTACAAGCTCAGGAAAAAACTTAAAAACGCACGCGAAGTTAGACCATTACCATCAGCATGCGCGTAATCATGTCTTACAATATATTGCAGTTAGCTAACAATTAAAATGCCCCATAAAGCTGGACTTGATTGACTAAGAGCCTGTGTAACACGTGGTACTCGTGGAACCCGGTTATGTATATGTAACTGCGTGTTCTTTAAATAAATACCCTTTATGTTCGTAGCGCAAACATAACACAGATGGAAAACACATTACACAAACGCTATACGGCAGCTGTGTGGTGTGTTTGCTGCGCCTGCCGTTTTTTTTTTTTTTTTGAGCTTGCGTTCAAAATCTTGCTGCAGGGCAAAGAAGATCATGTATAACTGAAGACAAATTCGCGTTGCTCGTTGGTAATCCGCGTTCTGTGGCATCTCTCCATCATTTCCTGCACGTCTTTCGCGTTAGCTTTCGATATGTACACATGCTAATAAACTCGGTCCCTAATGAAATGTCTTGTGGTCGCAGCTCTGTATAAACTGTCGCGAACCTTTCTCGTGAAAGCCGAGCTGGCGAATCGCGAGGTGGTTTGGCATTTGAGCGATGCAACCTGGCGTCCTGCCTCCGCGCAGCAGCACGAGGTGTTCTAACCCTTGCAGACAGTCGCGCGCTGACATTTAGCTGGCGCGAGAGCTGCGAGACGCAAACGGCGAAGACTTCTTCGTGAGAAAACGGAGCGTAGGTGTTTCGTACGAATAAACCGATTCAAAACAAACAAAATATGAGAAAAGGATGAACCGAACCGGCTGCGTGCAGAAGTTAGCGTTACACTAGGAACACTCGAGGCAAGCGCCACAGGAGCCTTAACGACCTCGGTCTTGCCCCAAGGGTGAAGAATTTACCCTAGCCAAAGTCAGGCAGAAAACATATGTGCGGGACTTGAAAGTGGCAATGCCCCGTCTTGCGTTCAGAGCACTGACTTGAAAAAGCACGTGACCGACGAAACACGTATACGTCGATTCCAGAAACAAAGAGTTCAAAGGAGGCAGCCAAGGAAAGAAGTCAGGCCACAGGGTATATAGTTTAATTTCTATATTTACGGTCAAAGATTTAAAAAAAAAAAAGGAACAAGCAAGTTATTTTCCAAAGACCCTTTGATCCAACGCTTTCGAAGACTGTGAAACATCTATAGCGCTACATGTATACATATAGTGTGATAGTCTATAATGCATTCAGAGATTCCATCTGCATTAAGTTCGTCGCCTAGAGAGCGGCCATGAAAGCTGCTTAACTATGGAGCAATATATTCACGACTGCGTCATATGATCGCAGAGATTTGAGTTGCCACTCGGCGCATCAGTGGTCACTTTCGAATACATTGGCCTCAAAAGACTGCGAGTGTCCAGTGGAACTTCTATCTCTGACGTTATCCACGCGTGTCTAAATTGTGTGGGACGCTACAAAAACGCGCAAACAAGACGTACTGATTGACTGATATTAGCAACTGTGACATGATGCACTGTCATGGGATTTCGCTGAAGTCGCGCGTACAGCTTCACCGCCATGAAGCGCACAGCAGTAAACTGCGAAATCACACGGACTTTTGAATACACCTAAACAAGCGAAAATATAGTGATCAGGAAAGAATGCGATAACGCATCGGATCACAATCACATCATAACATGGACGTATGGGATGGAACAAAACATGGCTACGATGAAATGGGGTAATGTAACCGGTTAATGTTCCCAAATCAGGTAACCACAGCGCATGTCAGCTCCTTTCTTGTGTTCTATCGGATAAATTGCCATCTCTGAAAGTGTCCCGACTATGTTCGTGCGTGAAAAAAGTAAAACTACTCTCTGAACCACCTCTGCGGAGCCTAGAAGTCAGGACTTTCCTGCTGCAAATTGAACGAGTCGTATGGGCCCATCACGCGTGTTCAACACCCATGAAGCCGAGAGCGTTATACTGCTGCAGCAGTGTTTCCGAAACCATTCAGCGGAGTGCAGGAGAACTAGTTACACAAAAAACATAGAAAGGAAAGCAGTGATGGGGTCTAGTTGGTTTAACATTCTGCCTGTGCAATGAGGTTCTGAGATTTCTTTTATCAGAGGGATGCGCGTGGACTGTTTTAAATGTAACCACGAATAAACAGTAGTTGTCATTGCGCGCTTGTCCTGTGTACGTTAGTTCTCCTGCTTCCTTGAGTGTCTATTGATAGAGTAGTACGTAATTTTCTCAAAGCATATAGCAGTGTTTCGTAAGCGACTAAAAGGCTGCACTTTTCACCCTCCTTTCATAAAGAATGAAGCAGAAGTTAGCTGCCATCTGTCCAAAGGACTCAAAAGTGAAATTTGACAACTATTATGTGGAATGTATACTTGTTATGGTCAACGGTCGCCTCGACGCAACGGCGTTATAGCGGCGAACGTTGCCCTCTCCCACCCACCCCTAGAAAAAAAAAAACGCTAACAATAAATATACAACTATAAACACCGACAAACCAATCGATATCAAATATCCGCCATTTTCGAAGCTCTTCGAGGCTATTGAAATGAATCTTACACGTTCTGGCATGGGACGCCAAGGAAATTATCTGCTCTCTATTAAGAAAAGGAAAGCAAAAATACTTCAAAATGTGAATGCATTAACAAAAAAAAAAAAAAAGACTCGTATTTTAGACGACGATGCACAGTTCGCCGCGGCAATGTTGCGATGGAGCTGCGAATGCGTTGTTTGAAAGCGTTAATTTTCGGGCCCGAGGAACTCAATGGCTCATTGAGGATCAAGATCTCATCGAACACCAGACCCGGATAGGTTTAGTACCGTAATGCAGGACAAACGGTTGACCTACAGCTTGCTTGCTTTGATGGAGCCTCATCGCGGGGTCGAACACACGCGCCAAAGGACGGAAGTGGTCGCGATCGAAGTGTCAACGAGGTCATCAAGACATGGAAAAGGGGCGTGGGAACCAGCCGTTTCTCTCCGGTACCGCTTCACGGCAACCGCGCGGCGTAGACCGGTAGATTTCACACACACAAAAAAAGAAAGATATCGCTGGCAGTTTCGATAGCATACTACGGGGCTTCTAAAACCTAGGTGGTATCTGGGGAGGATTGGCGAAAACAGCTTTGAAGCCAGTTGTCTCCAAAGCTAGAACAAAAACAGTCTATACTGCAGACGAGAGTTTAATGAATGAACATAGGTATGTTTATAGTAAGATGGTGAAACGGTATCTCAGGGAACAAAAAAAGAATAGTATTTCAAGGGCAAACCGCTGCGAGCTTACGCGTTATGCTGCTTTTTTTTTCCCCAGGTACTCAACGTCATCGCAGCCAATGCCGCATCCGTACTTTTTTGAACGGCCAAAACGACGCAGCCACAACGAGGTCGCACGTGCAGACAACCCAGCCGACGAAAGCATTCCGAAAGAGCGCCAGGCCAGGTAGGGAAGAACACCGTTATCGCGACACTGCAGCAGGTAGTGCAATCCGGCGTTTCTGAACAGAAGGCAAGGCCCGGCCCGCTCTGCGCCGCACAGGGACACACCGCGCACCTCACAAGGCACAAGGGGCGTAATCTCACGGCGCACGCGGCCGTGCCCCAGCTGACAGCCCCGTGACGACCGCGCAGAGCCGGTGAGCCCAAGGCTGCTACAACAGGCACGACGTCCACTTGTACTCACCGAGCATCTTGCTCAAGTCGGCGTTGTGTAGGTCCGGGTTCTCGTCGGCGAGCCGCTTGCGCTCCCCTTTGGCCCACACCATGAAGGCGTTCATGGGCCTCCGGATGCGCTGCTCCGATGGCCTCTTGCCTGCCGCCAGCGCTGACACCTGTTGCACCGCCGTCGGGCTCTCAGGCGCTGGCGGCGGAAGCACGGCGTTGCTTCTCGGCGGTTCGAGGGTCCAGCGCGACGCCCACTCCCCGCTGGCGGCGGCCGCTGCCGCCGCGGCGAGCTCCAGCTCGCGCGGGTCGTGCTGCTCCCGTTGCATCCCGGCTCTCCGCTGGCGCGCAGCGTCGACCGCGCGGCCATGCTTCGGCGCAACGCCAAGCCGCCCCCCACGAACCCAGCGCGACCAATGGGAGGCGCTACGGCGCCATACGTCAAGTTCACGTGACGCGCGGCCAATGGGGGAGAGTGTGGGTTGCGCACGCGCAATCGCGCTCAGAGCGCGGCGGCAACGCGCCGTCGCCGTTGTAGCAGCGCCGGAGTTGCGGCGCTACGTCGCGCCCGGTTCGTGCGGGGGAGGCGGGCTCCCCGACCGCGTTCCGTTGACTGGCAGCTTGACAGTGCGCTGTGCGCGCGCGCCCTCATGCGCTGGAGCAACGGCCGCGCTCTCTGCACGAAGCGCAGCGGAGAAAGGCCTACGTTTTCCGGCGCAACAGCTGCGCCCGACCGACCCGTGGCTCCAACGCCGGGTCCGCGACCGAGTCGCCGTTCTGATGGATCACGGCGCTCCTGCGCGCAGTTGGACGTCCCGCTGAGATTTCGCGCTCCACGGGGGGTTTTCCGCGCCGGTGTGTTTGTTCGCGCGCGTCTCCCGCGCACAGCTGGCTGAGCGCTCGTTGTCCCCGCTCCGGCGGCACTACTCCGTTCCCTCAGTTTATTCCTAGCCCACCCGCTTCCAGCTGCACGCTCGAACCAGAGCTCTCGGCTGGTTGCGGCGCCGCTGACCCAGATGGCCGGCCCAGATCGCCTTATCGGCGACGCTTCCGCCTTCGCCCCCGCCGTCCGTGCATTGCGCGTAACGCGGGCAGCACAGAGCTCGGCTTCGCCCCCGATGATCCCGGATCCGCCATTACCGGCAAATGGTTCCCCTACTTGCGCGCGTTCTTTTTCTCCGACTGCTCGTTGAGCTATCGCAGCGCGACGGTCGTTAGGCGCCGCCCCCCGCGTGACCCGGGTCCCTTCTGCGCTGGTCTGGGATCCCAAGGACGCCACCCCCGAGTCCCATAGACGCGGGGCCGCCGCTCGATGTGTCGTTAGGAGACGGGTCGTTCACCCGAGGCCACGCCCCCGGCCACCGCCACCCCTCGCTCGATCCCACCACTGCCTCGTCCGAGGGACACGCCTCCTCCGGAACCCGGGGTTCAGTTACTCCGCTTCCTTCTTTTATTTTTTAATTTTTCCAAGCAGCGAGAAGGGCGCGTGGTCACAGCCTGGCGTATTTAAGGGGCCGGTCGGCTACACATGCGGTGTCTCGTTTTCGCTTTGATCGATGGGCGGTGGCGGAGAAAAAGAAAAACGGCGCACCCTGCGGTGTCATAACGCGCTAAAGCCGCTTAGGAAGCCGGGCAATGAGCATTAGAAGGATTAAAAAAATCACTTGCTAGTCCTCATACGGCGCAAGCACCTCACGCAGACGCAGTCGAACCATTGAATTGACGAAGCAACGTGCAACGGCTTGGAGGAAAAGCATCCAATGGGTAAACAAGACGACCAGTAAACAGTTACTACCTCAATTCAGATGTGTGTAAAATTAGCAGAGCGTAAAGTCAGCTTGTGATCGCCGTGCGCTAGTTCACGGACAGCATTTGATTTATCGACACTCACAGAACTAAAACACAAAACTGCCCGAGGCTACGCTGTATGGTCTATAACAAGCTGGAGCGGACACGCTGCACCATATTTGTCAAAAATTACAGCTCAAGAGGTTTGCTTATACCGGGTCTATAGGCTGCAGGCTCCACCTTCTCTAGCTTAGCTATTCCAGAAGTGCTTACAGAAACTCCGTTACGGGGCTTAGAAGCGAACCCTGTGAGTTGTATGTTTTTTGATAAAGGATATGTGGCAGGGCATATGGAACGTTTCAAGTTAAGCCGCTTAACATCGCTTATTTAACCAGCAATCGCTATAGCTGTAGGCTTTTCCTTAACGATAGCACATTAACCATCTGCGTTACTCATCGTATTATTGGTCTCTTGACAATGGTGCATTCGTTAGGTAGGAGTTCCATTGTCTCAGGTCTGAAATTACTATTGCAGTTGCCTACGCTAGTCACCCGTCGGAACGCAGCACGTCTCTGCTTATTTCACAAGTTCTTTCACAACTTTCCAGAAGCCAGCCGATTAATACCACGTGTGCATCGCATTTCCTGCCATAACCACCCGAACGCTGTTTACCCTGAACGTGCACATACCACCACATTCCAGCAATCATTTTTCTTAAAAAGTGCCCTGACTGGAACGACCTCTCCGCTGAGGTGGCCACCATCATGAATCATCGACTGTTCAAGACCATTATCGAGGAAGCCTATTCATGAACGTAATTTTTGTCCATTTTTCATTAATGTATATTATTTTTTGGCGTGATATCCCCACCCCTCATGTAATGTCCCGAAAGGGACTTTTGAGGAAAAATAAGTCAATAACTA
>NC_139352.1:8086763-8514263 GCF_055883805.1 Amblyomma maculatum
CGTGGAAGGCTCGCGTTGGACCTCACCCAGAAGGCACTTCCGCACTGCTTGCGGCTATGCATCGTCACTTGCGTTTATTCCGAATTGTTAGCGTGACCCTTACTCTCGAGAGCAATGGGCACCATCAAGGTCGGTACACTGTGGACATAGCTCACCCACAGAATAACCGCTGCAGTTACGGTCACGAACGTAACGACACGACATGTGTCCTCCCAGGCTAGCCATGAGTAGCAACCCGAGACGCACTGCAGTTAGCAAGCTCGGGAGCAAGCGTATCGGCAATATCGCTGAGTTTCAAAAGCGTCTATAGACGGTTTTGAAAAGTAGCGATATTGCCGATATTGAGCTCACTATTTTCTGGAATGTTTGAAAATGTTCGCTGAGGCACCCAGTACTTCGGCATGTGCATTTACCCCAACTGCTCATAAGCAAGAACTCCATTTTGCGTCGTCTCCCTCCTTAGTGATCCTTCAGAACTTTACCTGCGGAACAGTCGCGTCTACACATAGAAAACCCGCTAGAAAAAATGACCCGAGCACATAGGACATCAAGACACGCACTTCATATTAATTCGGTTTCTTCTTGCCATTCTTTATGACGGCCCAGGCTTGCCGCGTGTTATTCCTGCTTTGGAGGCTCCCAGTGATTATATGTATAGTTTTGTCTATAGACAAAGAGCTGTGGTGCATTCTGCAAAAGTTATTTTGAAAGGAATTAATTTTGGTGCAATATTATTCACCACCATCACCATCATCATCAGTAGACCTATACTGCCTACACGGCAAATGACTCTCCCATATCCCTCTAATTAACTAATTACTGTGCAGCAGTTACTGCCCTGAAGTAATCCATCACATTACTAAACTATACTAAACCAGGAGTCTATAATTTATTAGATTAGAAATGAATAGAAAAAAGGTACAGAAATTTCAGATTAGTATTTTAAATACTGCAGTGTCTGGGAGCCCTCATCCTCTATGGTGCCTCTTTCTCTCCTTTCTTCTACTTCCTTCCTCATTAATTCACACATGTTGAGGCATCCACGGACAGGTGTGTGCCCCGCCGGGGTGGTGCAGTGGTAAGACGCCCGACTACTGTGCCGGAGTTCCCGGGATCGAATCCCGGCCTCGGCGGCTGCGTTTCGATGGAGGCGAAACGAAGTGGCGTCCGTGTGCTGTGCGATGTCAGCGCACGTTAAAGATCCCCAGGTGGTCGAAATTACTCCGTAGCCCTCCACTACGGCCCCCCTTTCTCTCTATCCACTTTCACTCCCACCCTCATCCCTTCCCTTACGGCGCGGTTCAGGTGTCCACAGAGCAAGTGTGACAGATACTGCGCCTTTCCCTTCCCATGAACCAAAACAAACGGACAGGTGAGATAGTTACTTCTCATTTCAATTTCCGCAAAGTCAGTTAAAGGGTTCGAAGGGACACGAAGAAGTTAAGGCAGATGAAGTAGGAATACCTCTGAGCCGAGCTGGTGATGACGATAACAATTTTATACATTTTTGACGAAGGCCAAAATTGCACGGAAGTCAAGAATGACTGAGAGAATAGTCGATTGGATATTAAGGCGAAAGCCTTTAATGGCTCATGCTATCGTGGACAAAGCGTGTCCCACTTTTGCGGCGTTCTGGTTGGCCGAGGCGGGATATGCGTTCCTGCCATCTTCAATGCCACACTAGCCTGCCACATAATTTTTATCTGTTGTAGGCCGTCATTGCACCCGCCACCGTTTCGGTGGTGGACGAAGGCTGTTGTTACGGCGCGCGTCTTTCTCTCCCTCTTCCTTTTCTTTCTTCTCAATTTTCTCCTCTTTTCTCTTCTGTCTGCCCCGCCGGGGTGGTGCAGTGGCAAGACGCCCGACTACTGTGCCGGAGTACCCGGGTTCGAACCCGACCTCGGCGGCTGCGTTTCGATGGAGGCGAAACGAAGAGGCGTCCGTGTGCTGTGCGATGTCAGCGCACGTTAAAGATCCCCAGGTGGTCGAAATTACTCCGTAGCCCTCCACTACGGCTCCTCTTTCTCTCTTTCCACTTTCATTCCAACCTTCCTCCCTTCCCTTACGGCGCGGTTGCGGTGTCCACAGAAAACAAGTGAGACAGTTACCGTGCCTTTCCCTTCCTATAAATAAATCAGTTCTCTTCTGTCCACACGAGGCAGCGGAGGTGGCTCAGCTACAGAGCCAGTAGCAGGCCCGTGCATTTTCTTTTCCTTCTTCCTACAGTCACAATAACGCCACACTTGAACGCGCGCCAAGGAACGCCACGCGACAGGAGCGGTGGTGTACCGTCTAACTCACACCTGCCGGAGAAAGTGTGATAGATACTGCGCCTTTCCTTTCTTGTACACCAATTATAATTATACGTAGCACTGCAACGAACGCCGATATAAAAGACAATGAGAGGCAAATGATAGGAGAGGAAGGGTAGGCTTTCGCCATTCTCCTCTTAAGAGACATCTAAGAGACCCTCTAATTTTTATTTTGACAATTCCTTCCGCAACGGTTCTCAGCTGTGCACCTCGCCGAGCAGACAGACCGTGGTGTCGGGACCACGGAAGCGATATTCTCAGAGTCCCGCAGTCAACGTCAGCGTGCCGGTGTCATCAACACTGCGCTGAGTAATAGACGCCCACGGCCATGGCGTCAGTCGGCTCAGCGCTGTAAATGCAGAGTGCGTCTCCACAAGTGACCGGTTCAGCTCCTCGTTCCTCGCTCAGTGGTCAAGGAGGGAAGGCGTATACAAGGGCGAGTTGGAGGGGGAGGAGGGGGTTGAAGATAAGGAGGACAGGAATTACGAACTAGAAAAATGGCTCAGCGGCGCGCTCAAACGAAAGGTTTGTTCCTTCAACAAGGACGTGAGAGCAGCGGCGTGCTAAACTGAGGCATGTCTGTGCGTACGAAAAGGAAAAAGTGGCGGAAAGGACGGTGGAGGGAGGGGTTGATGAAGAAGAGAGCTGAGAACACGGTGCTACAAGCATAGAGCCTAGAATATATTATAGGCCCTATACTACAAGTACGCACAGAACAACATATTACCGAACCTTTCTACAAAGATAAGGCATTGCTCCAGTTCACATCCATGCACATTCATGCACAACTATGTAACCTCACTCTGTTTAGCGTCAAATCCTCGCGCTATACTTAAAAACATGCAGCACATATAGACAATTAAGCGACATTAAGTGAAATACTGCAACTGCTCAGTCTAACCTGCACTACTAGCAGGGACGATAAGGGGACGCGTTAAAAAAAAAAAAAAAAAAAAAAAAGAAAACAGGCGAAATATGCAGGGATACATTTCTTCAGCGAAATCAGTCTGTGGAACAGGAAATGGCTGAGCATGTCTTTTTCATTTATTTTCATATAAGCCTACCAGCCACCTTATTTTCTTTCTTTTTTTTTTTTGCGACAGTTAGACACGATAATTTACAGTTTGCTGCTCAATGTATTTGCTTTGCTGCTTCTCTCTGTCGTCTCGGTCTGAGGGCGTTTATGATGAACAACTCTCGAAGGGGACACGTATACTGCTTGCACAATGCATTTCTTGAACTTTATCGTGGAAAAGAAATTGGAGATAGTGCTGTTTCTAGCACTAAAAATTGATTTTTTTTTTCCTTTTTCTTGGGGGAGGGGGAGGGGGGCAGTGACCTCGTCTTCCCTTTCCATTCTCCGTCCTCACTTTTGAAGCTCATTTAAATACTTCAATGCGCCGTCGCTCTATTGACAGCTTTCAACTGACAAAAACGAGGACCAGAAAAAGCAAACTCATCGCTAAGAAGGTCATTTCAAGTAGTAGTAGTAAGTAGTATAGTAATAGTACGTGGCTATTTTATTGAAAATCATAACAAAAAGAAGTAAAAATATATTTTCCGGCCCCTGCATCTGTTATCGCGAGCAACGGAAGCACCCGAAGCCCATTGATGCATGCCATATATGTCCATCCCGGTCATCACCACGCTACCATCAACGGCAGTCGATCAGCCCATACGCATTCAGGCGCCCCGTTCTCTTAATTCTTCCTTGACGCGCTCGCAGCTCTCCCCTCTGTACAGCATGCCGGCGGTAGTCCCTGCTCGCCCCCTGCGGGCACGCAAGAGTGAAGAGCGCACGTAGCGGTCGCGCATCATCTTCGGATGCCGAGCCACCGCGGATCCCACAGATCGATTTCTCCTTTGCGACTTAATTGGAGGCCAGGGGAGGGGCAAAACGGAGAAGTACTTCCGGCGTTACCGTAAGTGGCGGCGAGAGGCGCAGGAAAGGATAGTCGATAGCGCGCAATCGAGAAAAAATAAACACATCACCCGGGCGCTTGTGACGCGGTGAAGCCTTCGCTGTAGGCGCTGAGAGGCGCCATGTAAGCAGGGTTCTTTGATAGTCGAGAGCATTGAAGTGCTACTGATGGCCGAATCTGGTAAGGGTACCTTAACTTTATGAGTTGGCTTGTGCTAACGTTAATGAGTAATTACTTCCTTATGAAAAATTGTGTTCCATTTTCGGGATTACAGCATACCGCAATATATATATATATATATATATATATATATATATATATATATATAGTTTTCTATTAGCGTTTGCAACAAACCATCTGGTCTGTCGTTAAACATGAGTCAACCAGCCACACAGTCAAGATGACTTCGTGGCTGGTTGGCGCATGTTTAACGACGGATCAGTGCATAAAGCAATATACGCGACAGCGCAGGAAATGCAGGTGGGATGAGTGAATACCGTTATTTCCTCTATGAGGTTGCAGTGTATTGAAAGCTGTCAACATCTAAGCGGTCCCCCCCCCCCCCCCCCCTTCATCTTTGATCCATTCATGGCCTGACTTCGAGGTTCCCTGCGATCATACGGTGCCCTGATTCCGGTCTGTTAAAAATCAGTCATATCACCTGGCTGATCATCTGGCCCATAGCATTTGACTGACTCTACATTGGGTTAATCCTTCAGATAAATGAAACGTAAGCGTCATTCCTCGCAGAAAGCGAGTTTTCCCATTTGCTAATCACTGTAGGAAGCAAAATAAAACACACTATATTACAGCATGCTAATGATGTTATACGTTTAGGTCAGTGGAGACCTTGGAAAGTTGGTAAATATTTGATAAAGAACACCTTGTAAAAACGAAGAAAAACAGGAGATATAAGCACACAACGTCGATATCGTTGCCTTCTTTCCCTCCTTTAATTCCTCCGTCTATTTGTCCCCTGTTCTGACAAATTCGGGTTAATGTTTCGAAAATTACATTTGCCACCGAACAGTCTCTCTATCGCACCAAGAACGAAAACCAGACAACAGTGATAGGGAGTATTGCGGTTAACTAGGGGCTGATAACAACCTGCAAGTATAGCTAGGATATTGTATTCTTTCCAATCTCAAGTCGCTAGAGCTCATAGAGTTATCCTCAAGCTATCAATGATCATGATTGTCACTGCCCCCCTTCTTATAATGTGTTTTGTGCGTGCAAACAGCACTTCGAGAAACAGCGCCCCTGAGAACAATGCGCATCGCGTGTCCGGCTACCCGATGGATGTTGCGTCATCGTGTTGATGCACGGCTAACACTTGCCCGCGCTGAGGGTGCCAACCATGGTGCCAACGCACTTCCCACAACGCCGCAGACAGCCGCTGCGTTAAGACCGAAAGGCGAGCTGCCGTCGGCAGCGGCGGGCGATGCACCTGTTGGCTGGAGGAGGAGGCGGGAAAGGGTGCCCAAGCACCAGGAAGAGAGATGCCCGGGAGCTCGGAAGTTGCTTCCCGGCCGTTTCCTCCTCCTCATACCAGGAGACGAGAGAGAGAGAGAGAAAGGGTGAAGTGTTTTGTTCCCACGGGTGGCGCACGAACGGAGGGAAAGAGTGGAAGAGAGATGGAAATGTGCCCGGAGTGGAGAGGATTCACCGCCCGCGGCCAAGCACCTCGCGCGGCATCCGAAAAGAGAAAGCGACCGCGACTCCTCCTGGTGGTAGTGCCGGACCATAGTAGAAGGAGCGCCCCGCGGCTTGCTTGCACGGCTCCCCAAAACGTGGCATAGTCGAGAACGGACGGGTTGAAAACCCTGCTCGTCCTCCCTCCCCACCCACTTATTTTTTCTGCGTTCCTGGAGATAGCGTTTGCGTTTCCTTTGAAGGCACCGCCCGCCCTGGAATGATTTCGGCGGGCTACCGAGCTGAAGGAAGACCGAGGACAGGCGGCGAACGTTACTTCTCCACCTCGTTATACAGAATAGCAATCCGGCTTTGTACCCCCCTCCCTACCCTCGAACCGAAATTTCTTCGTTTCTGTGATGAATGCATTACATGTGCACGTTACGAACGGCAATGGTGAGCTCGCAAGTTTACAGCGCAGTGGGCTTAGCTTGCTGCACTTTGAATTTATGAACAAGGAAGACGCTGTATTTTTGTCTTCAAAAATTATACTTCAATGCTTTCAAGTTATTCGTCCTCGGAAAGTTATGTGGTTAACGGACGTAGCGCAGACCGGTAGTTGTGATGCTAAAAGATGGCCATACGGGTTTCGTATGCTCCCCTGTGGTTGGAACTGCAGACCTTGACTTAAAGCACTATTCTTTTTAACATATTGGAGTAGAGCGAGCAGTTAGGCGGACCTTAAAACTGCAGCACGCTAACCTCACAAGGGTAAAATCAAATAAAGTTACATAACTTTCACCGGATAATGAAAAAGTGATAACGTAGCGATGCTGGTTGTTTCCTTGCAATCATTAGGCTGTCTGTTTCCAAAAGGGTCATTTCAAGAATAAAGAGAATATATTACAGTGAACATTACGCCGATAAACATATTATGCAGGGTGCAATAAACAAATCATATTTCATCTATACCATGAAGCTGAGAGGAGAGGGAACGTTAAACGACTTCCGTGGATTAAGCTGTTTAAATTTTAACCTAGGTTTAACATTGTTTTGCGGAGGGTTGAGCGCAGGAAGAGACAAACGCCATTCAAAAACAGCCATTTGTGGTTGCGATCTCATGATGAATTAGGTTAGGTACAGAACAATATCTATGGTTGGGAAGACATACACCATGATTTTGAATTTTTTACAGGAACACGAATTTTAAGGCGAAAACCTGTCTCGGCTCATTAGCGGTGTAGCCAGGGGGTGTGCGCAAAAAATAAGTGCGCATGCACTAACTTGTCGCTGGGGAATCTAACCACAATCTTCCGCTCCTGAGCCGAGTGCGCAAATGACTACGCCACGCCGACCTCTTTTTTTTTTCTTTTTTTTTTCTTTGTTGACTGCTGTGACATAGATGCAGCAAAGCCAGCAAGGAACAGCTCTGTTCCTTGCTGGCTCTAGTTGAATTGCCTGAAGAAGCTTTGAGTTGAAGAAGCTCTGATGTTATGTGAAAACGGGTGCTCGGCAACATCCGTTTTCACATAACATCAGAGCTTGTTCAATTCAGCCAGTTTGTCAGACAGGTTCATCCACTCGGTCGGCTTGGGCTGAGCTCCGAGAACGTTTCGCGGATATCTCACATTGTCAATTAAATTTGCACGCATATAGCGAACATTTTCGCCGGCCTGAGTGACCTGCATTCTTGTCCTCCAAAGACTGTGGAGCCTCAGAAGCATTACCATGTCGTATGGTACCTGACCATTATTTTTACCGGTAGATAACGAATGACATGAGGCATAACGGGTAAATCTTTTTTTCAAGGTTCTCTCCAGGTCGTCACAGTGAAAAATAGCTTTCAAACATTCAATAAAAGCTTGCTCTATTGTTTCAGGTTTATTGCAAAATCGCAACTGGTTGACCAAGGGACGAAAATATCTTTCTCATGAAGCCATGTTTTTACTGATTGGGTGTTTTTGTGGAGTTGAATGCCTTTACAAAGGGTTTTACTGGAATTTTATTTACCCTTTCAAGGGCATCATGTGCCGAGCCATGAGTGTAAGCCATCGTGTACAGTAGAACCAGCATCAACATGCTTATAAGAACGCGTTTGTAATTCTCCTTGTCTAGCGTATAGAACGCTAGGGGGAACTGAAAGGACAAGAGTACCTATAACAAAAAAAAAAAATTAACAAAGTAGTCCCAGAGTATAGGTTATGGCGCACAACAAAAGCGTCTGCGCATGCAAAATTCAAAAAGAATCACAGAAAAAGAATCTACCGTTAGACAGACGCATCGCAACATCTGGCGAACTTGACGCAAAAGGCCAAAGCACAGCAGTCTCATGGAGCAGCAAATTGGCGGAAGAGATGTTCACCTCGTAAGCAGTCTTAAGAGCAATCCTGTAATTTTTTTCCCGTCATCATTTCAACATCCCATGGAAACTCCGTTATGGTTTTCCGTTTACAGCCAGTGGTCTTCTCAAGTGATGCATGACTTAGGCACCTCAGTCATGTTAGACAACACTGTAAAAGCGTTTTCACTGCTTTTCCTTCATGTCTGCTATTTCTCTTCCCTGTATTATGCCATAGATTATGTATAGTTACATGAGTCGGGTTAATGGGGGTAAGTTCCCACCATAAGGCAACCTATAGAAATCACTGTGCTCTGACGTGAAAAACTTTATTATGGAAAAGCCACTATGCCATCGTTACTACTCATCATCACCGTGTTCACATTGTGCTAGTGGCATGAAGCCCTCGTCTCATGCACGTGAAATCACCAGCCCGAATGCATTGACTGCAGAACAAACTCTTCGTACCCCCATTGATGTCCATTACATAACAGTATATGCCGAGCATGCACCAGCCACGAGCACCCTATCTTCACTAGTTCTTTAGTCTCATAAGGAAGGAAAACTGGGCCAGTTGTCAAAAACTATATGCGTTCTAATAAAAACGAAGGCGTGGCGCTTGTGTCGTCTCTCGCTGAATTTTCGTCTTTTCGTGCAGTTTTGGAGTATCTGCTCATCCGGCTCTCCGCCTTCACCTCATTTTTACCTTGGTCTGAAACCCGCGATTAGGTTCACAAGTAATAATTAAACACCCATGCCTTAAAAGTAACATAGTGGATCGCTATTGCTCTCCTATATTTAAGGAAGCATAGAATGTTCCTCTTATATGGGTTGGAAAAACTACAAAATGATCTCATTCATTTTAGGAAAGAAGGAATCAGGAGCCTCTCTCTAATATAAACAAGGAGGTATGCACTCATATATAGAAGTTTATACTGACATAGGAGTTAAACACAAGAGTCAGGTCGACCGGATATCGAAGCCTGCTTGAGGAGAGTAGCTAGTGGTCTTGTGTGCTCCTGTTAGGTAAGGAGAGAATCCCGGAGTGCAGTTTCTTGGTGCGGAGAGCAGGAAGTCCCGTGTACATCCTGTGCATAAGGCGAAATGGTGCTAAGGGCGTAACTTCTATAAAGGAGGGCACGACCTGAGTAGCTCAGGATTCCGAAGCGTAGCTCCTATATCAGCTACTCAGGACAAGCGAGAATAGCAGCATTCCGAAGCGTTTCGCAAAATTAAGGAGAGCAGGGTTCCGAAGTGCTCCTCTGAGGAATGCAGGATTAAGGGGTTCACTTTTTATGATGATAGTATAGGATTTCTTAGATGGATATAAGCCTTATTTGAAGCCACAAGACATGCACGGCTATACATTGGGCAGAATATAGCGTGACAAGCCTGCCCGCACACTGCACACAACAGCAGCAATTCTTCCGTTCGCAGAGCCCTGTTGGTCTCTTCACTGGCGAGCGGCGGCCGCAAGGACGGCAGCGGCGCCAGCGCGGAGGGCGATCTGGCGCGGGGCTAGTTTATGCCGGCGACGGCGGGAGAGCCGCTGCAGCGCGCGGCTGATCCCAGCTGCAGCGTTCCCAGACAATGCGCCTTTTTCATATTTCACGCCACAGTCCACCGTCGGTGTAGCGGCCGCCCTGTGTATAGCTTCTATTCCCCGACACTGCATGCATGCGGTTCGAAGCCGCAGTGGCTTTGCACGCCGGGGGGTTGCGTCCGTCCGGCCCGTCTGTAAACGCGGACGCGTAAAAAGCCGTCCTCTTCCGCGGACAGAGCGTTGGCCCCGCGGCCGATCGTAAAGCCGAGGTCGAAGCCGCAGCACAAGACGCGAAGAAGAAAGGAGACATAATAAGAACCGCGGACGACAGCGGTATACAGACCCTCTGCGTCCTTTCTGTGCCCGGTACACGGCCGTGCACAACGACCCTCAGATCTTTTGCAGAGAAGGTTCAGCCACCGCTCGTCTTGCGCAGTGTCCTGCACATTGTGTTCCCACCTTCCTCAACGTGGATCAGCTACTAAGTAAACCAGCTAAAAGGCAGAAGAAAAAAACTTCAAAATTTTTTTTTCTATTTCCTGGGGAGAAAGAAACGGCATTTTTTATAAAAGTATTCCATTCGAATGGTCCCTGAAGCATGGTTGAAATCGGTAACATATATATGCATCAAGTCAGAGGAGCAAATTAAGTGACAGTTTTAGTGCAAAACTCTTGCAACAGAAACTTCATTATGATCGATTTTTTTTTTTTTTTTTTTTTTTTTACTAAAGTAAATCGCGCCATAACAATAAATATATTTGTGGATTCTCCTTCGAGAGCCTGTAACTTTCTTCTGTTTATTGTCGAAAACGCTTCCTATGGCAGTTTTAACTATACCGAGTTCTAGAGCAGGATAAATTTTGAAATCAACATTTCGCAAGGGGTCGATAGATTGGACCATTCCCATGAATATGTTCATAAAAGTACCTTACAATATTCCACAGTTGCATCCCAAATACTGTCAAAAACGCACCCATTGGGTTTGTAATGGCGCTCGTAGCGACCTCAGGTCAAATCTTAAAAGCAAGTTTTTGCTAGCATCGTACACGGCTGCACTATTACCTACAAGCATAGAGGACGTTAACTCCTTCGCTTAACGATGCAGCTGAAACATATACCACATGACTGCGTCGAAGGTCTTGCGTGTACGGCGGCACGCACAGAATGGAGTTGATGACGAGTGTGACGCACAGCCGCCGTGAGTTGACGTCCAGCGTCACTGGTGGCTATTTGCGCAGGATGAAAGGACAGTAGAAGAAAGGCTCTCGAGCTTTTAGTTATCTTCCATTCCCGAAAAATAAATGACGTCTTAACGCTCTCCCATATCTCTTGTGTCCCCATGACTTCGAGTTCAGCTATTGATTCACCGACCTGGACGTCTTTTGCCTCATCCCCCAAATAAGAGCCGAGGCCTTCCTCTTCTGATAAAAATTCATTCATTCATTCATTCATTCATTCATTAAACAGTCACTGACGCCCGCAGGGATCTTGAAAGGTATATATTTTTCGGCTTGTGGTGGAGCTTGAAGAGCAGGTCACTATACTAGACTGGTCCTCTTCTGGCACAAGCAGAGTGATACCTATGCACACCAATATAACCTGCAAAACTTCTTGAGAACGTCCGATTCTCGAACCAGGCAATCTAAACATGAGTTCTTTCTCACATACTGCGCAGTGATCGTGCACTCTGATTGCAAAGGCGAGGCTTGAGCGTGGGTTAATGACTTGAATTCCTGGGACCGAGATAAACGCATACACACGCACGCGCGCAAGATGTCGCTTGGAAATATTGCGCGGTTAAGAGGGGGCAACGACTCCTGCGTTAACGGAATACCCGCTAAAGGAGACACGTAAGACAACTGGCGCGTAGCGAAAACCGAATGATTCATGCGTGTTTCGGCGGATGATAAACAGAAGGTGCAAAGGCGAAGAGAAATAAAGATGGAAAGAAATAAGCACCTTCTTTCTCTCACCTTCCCGATCGGCTTCGATGGGATCGAGCGTGACCTCCCCCTCCCCTCCGTCCGACACTTGGCGCATAGAGAGTGTGCCACGGAAGCCCGCTTGACTTTTGATTGGCGATGATTTACGCCACCAGGAAGAGAGCAGTTCCCGGGGCAGCTCAGGATGTATGGGCGACACTCGGCATGTGAACGCCGCGTAGGAGGACCTCTTCACTTCACACCGCTGCCACGTACATCGCTGTGATGGCGCTTCTCGCAGCCGCCGTTGCTTTTGCTGTTCGCTCTTCGCATATATACTGCGACGTGCGCTTATTACGAGGCCTAGATTATGGGCCATTCAATGACCGCAAAGCGACAGGCCTGTTTTAACTCTACCGCATTCCACTGCGGGCCGTGTTGTTCTTCGCCTCCTGTCGCTTTTCGTTCAACCATGTTTCTCTTATTTATTTATTTTTGCGTCTCTATCAAGGTGTAATCCTGCACCGCTATGCATCTATGGCCGCGGAGAGGTTCAACCAAGGTCAATTTTACTGTCGCTACGCAAGTAGAGATGCGTGAGAGATGGAACTGCTTCGGCCTAAATTCCAAAGCAATTTGCAGCCCCAGTCCGATGACCACACATCACGTGTACAGGGAATGGTTATTGATACTTGCGCTGACGATCGAGATCAGCAGGATGTAGAATTTGATATTAGCCAACGTCGTTCGCATTTCGTTTCCTTAGTGGGAACCAGCAGGTATAGATATAAGCAGCTGGTTCACGAGTCACGACTACTAAAATTGTTCCAAGTAGCCCACAAGAAATTCAGATTTGTCAGAACAACCTATCAAATATGTTAACGTTTGAGTCGCACTATGCATGGGGCGGTTCTTCATCCGTGGAATAATTGCGGAACTCTCTCCCTCAGTCCTGTGTACGGCCAGAGCTCCTGGGAAGCCGCATACGCCCCATTTGGATATAGCCAGTAAAGCCGCACAGCCCTGACAGACTACAAATATATATATATATATATATATACGTGTGTGTGTGTGTGTGTGTGTGTGTGTGTGTGTGTGTGTGTGTGTGTGTGTGTGTGTGTGTGTGTGTGTGTGTGTGTGTGTGTGTGTGTGTGTGTGTGTGTGTGTGTGTGTGTGTGTGTGTGTGTGTGTGTGTGTGTGTGTGTGTGTGTGTGTGTGTGTGTGTGTGTGTGTGTGTGTGTGTGTGTGTGTGTGTGTGTGTGTGTGTGTGTGTGTGTGTGTGTGTGTGTGTGTGTGTGTGTGTGTGTGTGTGTGTGTGTGTGTGTGTGTGTGTGTGTGTGTGTGTGTGTGTGTGTGTGTGTGTGTGTGTGTGTGTGTGTGTGTGTGTGTGTGTGTGTGTGTGTGTGTGTGTGTGTGTGTGTGTGTGTGTGTGTGTGTGTGTGTGTGTGTGTGTGTGTGTGTGTGTGTGTGTGTGTGTGTGTGTGTGTGTGTGTGTGTGTGTGTGTGTGTGTGTGTGTGTGTGTGTGTGTGTGTGTGTGTGTGTGTGTGTGTGTGTGTGTGTGTGTGTGTGTGTGTGTGTGTGTGTGTGTGTGTGTGTGTGTGTGTGTGTGTGTGTGTGTGTGTGTGTGTGTGTGTGTGTGTGTGTGTGTGTGTGTGTGTGTGTGTGTGTGTGTGTGTGTGTGTGTGTGTGTGTGTGTGTGTGTGTGTGTGTGTGTGTGTGTGTGTGTGTGTGTGTGTGTGTGTGTGTGTGTGTGTTCCCACTGGAAACCGATGGATACCCAGCGAAACAGGGAATGGAACCTGGTACCGCCCGAACGCGAGCCGGATTATTTACCACTAGGCCACCGCTTCGGTGTAAAAGGGGATTATTTGGACTTGCCCAAAGCCTAAAGGTTTTTGGTCAATGACCCCTTTTCGAAGCATTTCACCCCAGAGCAGCTGAGCACAAGGTCGGGGGAAAGATTGTGCCCATTGAAAACCAGTGGACTGGGTATACGCGGCGGAACTGGGTATCGTCTGGAGCCTGGCTGGAGTTTCGCAACGGACACACCCGCGTTTAACATTTCCTTATCATGCATCTGATGCCGATGTCGGCCTCGTCCCACTCACAGCAGCAGACAATCTCTCAAGGCAACCTGCATCACACGACCGCAGATGATTTACATGGAGAGCGTTTGCTCCTTGAAATGCATGTCAGATTCTTAATACATACCATTTCTTGGTAAACGTAGCCCGCATTGTACGCCATCATCCGCATCAAATGAAGCGGAGGAAACTTTCTCAAAGAACACTCAAATCCCCAGTCCTGCAAAGATCTCAAGATGGCAGGTTCTAAAATATTTTCACACCCTTGCCCATGTGGCACTTCTGGCGCAACGTATAATACATAAATAGTCTGCCGTTCTTTTGCACAGTACATGCTCTAGAGTCCTCACTCTCTGCAGCTTTAGGACCATAGCCCACAGCAACCTGGATCCAGAATTGCACATTTTTTATATATAGTCTCCCCATACCCTGCTTCATAATAGACTGTAAATCACTTAGATCAGATCATCATAGGCAGCGCCTTGAAAGCTACTATTCATCGGTTCATAGGCTTACAGATAATATACCAACCCGACATGAACAATGTTGTAATTGTGTAGCTTGTATACAAACGGCAATTTTCATTTATGACACCAATGGCAACGTCAACGCTAAAGCAGTTTTCTTTTGAGACGGTCCTGGACACACTCCTATAATATGATCACAGGAGATGTTTTAATGGTATGTAAACCACCTATTAGCAACGCAGTACACATGCGTTGTACAGTTTCCAAACACTGTATGCAGTGCAATTCCTCCTTTAGATAGGAACCCGTCGAGTCCGAAAGAGGTTACGTCGGCATACTCCAGTGGTTATGACTGCGAATGCAGCATCTTATCGTTAGTGATTACACTGGTCCCTCCTGACAAAAAGCGGTAGCGCATCAGGTGGACGTTAAATACGCATACCAAGAATGTATCCTATATTCTTGCTTGGCTTCATATGAAGGTCAGGTCCTGGCGCTATATTTTGAAGAGGTCCACTGTTGAGCAAATTTTGTGCATAGCGGCACTGCGTACTTATCGCCACCCTCGTTATATTTTTGCAGACCCCCCCCCCCCCCCCCCTTAATTAGCGCTGATTGGTCGCGTAGCTAGAGAAGTGTACCTCAGGCCAATACTCTCTTCCTTTTCTTCTCACTCAGTTCCTCTCCTCACCACTCGTTAGGCGGAGCGCCTGCAGCTGCTGGTCTATACCGCCGACTGAAATGCTTCTTCAGCTTGTCCAGAGGTCCAGATTGCTCCAGATATATCCCGAAACAAACACCTCACTTCGGATCCAGACAACAGTGTAGGAGGTCATATCAGCCCGGTGCCGCTGCTGCAGCGCCATTTAGTTGGGGACCCCACACGAGTGAGGGCCTCCGCCGTAGACTAGGGGCCGGAGCCTTCAGCGGACGCGAAGGTCACCCGCAGCCAGACTACGTGCTTCCATCTCGCCTGCTTAGGCATACGAGAGCGGTGTATGGCGCAGGCACGGAACCTAGTGAGGCGAGCAACGTGCTGCTGCGTCGCGTCGCCGTTGCCCGCTCAGCATTCAGAGCGCGCTGTTGCGCGGCGTTTCGTGCGACCGAGCAGCGACTGCGGCGGCGGACGAGGGGGGGAGGCGGGGTGGTGCGCGCGGTGACACTGACGTCAGGGGCGGCGGCAATTAGGGCTCGGGCCAGCAGAGCGTGTCCGGCGCAGGGTCGGGGGTCAAGGGGACCCGTCCCGCTTCTCTTCGCTGCTGCTCCGCGCGGCCCCCGGCCGGCAAGAAAATCGCCGTAATTGCGGGTGCCCCCTCTCCCTCTTCCCACCACCACCTCTTGCTTCTTCTTTTTGTTTATTGTAGTAAGGGGCGCGTGCTCTTCTCCTCCTTCAACCCCCCTTCTTAACTCCAGTGGACGGCACACCGTGGCAGCAGTACTCGTCCTCATTGAGCGTGCTGCAGGAAGAGCGAGACCGTCGCCGTCGGAGGCCGAGGAGAGAGATAGGAGAGCGAGATGGCGTGCTCTCCGTCGCTCCAACGCCGGCGGAGACAACGACAACGGGCTGGCGTCGGCGGAGGGCGCTAGGCGACGCGGGGCGCGTAGCCGACGGAAGGAGAGAGGAGTATATATCTCGGCAAATGTACGGAGCGGCAGTCGGACTTTTCGCACATGCACTCGATTCATCTTAGGAAACGGTCAGATTTAGGCAGCAGCACAGTTCTGCGTCTTATCCTCCGTATTCGGCGCTCTTTTAATCCATGGAAGAACGCCAGATGGCCTGAATTCTTCTAATAGAAGGTCTGAGCCGCGGCTTTGTTAATTTCATTTCATGAAAATGAACAAGTGCTAAATGTCTGTGCATCTCTTTTACTCGATAGAAGCTCTTACTCGATCAAATCTCTCTCACGTTAAATATTAAAAAACGCAGATCCAGAACGTCAAAGCTCTTTTCCCTGCAGCCAGGAGCTCATAATACAGCAAGCGCTTCCGCTATTCAATTCTCCTTCACGTCCCTATATGAAGCTTCGGCAGCATTGCATGACCAAGGATAGTTAGGATGTAGATATAGCCTTTTATCCAAAATCCTCAGAGAAGCGGGGATGATTCACTTACAACCTAAAACAGGCGGGCATCTATAAACACAACACCGGGAACGGAATGTTTTTGCGACATGGAAAGCTTTCCCAGGATTCTAATTCGAAATGTTAGGCTTATAATAGTACCACCGGGGCTCACTAAGTATTTCATGTCAGAAACCTGTATTCTGTGAACGCCTCTTTTTTTTTTTTTTTAACCATTCCTAGCTGTTCCGCTGCAGGCGGGAAAACTTGCACGCGATTATCTACGCTGCAAATTACGGACATTGTTATTCACTCTGCAAAAAAACAAAAAAATACAAAAGGAGAGGGGTAATAGAATTGTTACTCCATTCCTATACAGCCAGTATCCTTTCCTCTCTCATGACAGCGATAGCACACCTAGATGTATGTATGTATGTATGTATGTATGTATGTATGTATGTATGTATGTATGTATGTATGTATGTATGTATGTATGTATGTATGTATGTATGTATGTATGTATGTATGTATGTATGTATGTATGTATGTATGTATGTATGTATGTATGTATGTATGTATGTATGTATGTATGTATGTATGTATGTATGTATGTATGTATGTATGTATGTATGTATGAATCCCTTCTTCATTTTTACTGAAAAGTATCAACAAAAATTCCGAGCTTATTTGTAATGGGTCCTCTGTTCTAGACGCATATTAATGGCGATCAAGCGCCCTATAACTGCGCGTGTTATACCGGACGCAGGTAGTTGAAAGAACTACACAGTACCTTTTGTGTTTGCTCCTCGCCCTTCAACTCGACATGTGTGAAGAGTCGCGTGCCATGTGGCACGTGTCTTCACCCTCCTCTCCCCCCCTCGCAAACAGGGGGTCCTTTCTTTTCGTCTATATTGTCTCCGCCGCCACGCGACGCTTACAATAGAAAATGCACGCACACTGGCTTCAGACAAAGAGCATATACAACGTAACGACGACGCGGCTGCTGCGAGCTAACAAAAGAGAGGGCGCGAAAAAGTGGGGAGCATTAAGTTGTAACGGTGAACAAAAGAGGCGTGGGAGAGACGCGCCAAAACAAAGCAAGCGGGGAGTGAAAGTGATTAGGTGCCTTAAAGAAAGGAACAGACACTGCCACAATTCCGCACATGTGACACGAACACGAGGTCGTTGACGTGGATGTGGTTATAGAGAGTTAACACGAAATATCGTCCCGTATTGAGAAGTATAAGGGCACGTTTTTGTAAACAACGTCTGTGGCCCTGTACTGACTTTTTTAAACAAGGAGCGATACTACGTAGCATAAGAATGGTATCGACCATGCATTCAAAGACGACGACGACAACGACGTGCATTTAAAGACTGATTCGCTTTTAAATCTTATTCAAGCCGTAAAATGGCGGCAGTTATATTCCTTGAAATGTCCAAGGCTGTTAGAGCCTTTACGCAGGCTCAAGATGCGTTTCCTGTCTGAACACAGGCATCTATATAGTACCACTCACCACACCCTTGCCTGCCCTATCAAAGAGCGAAGTTCGCGCACTTCAAGTTGTTTTTGCAGTGAGCGACCTAATCTTTTCTTTAGAATGTATAGGCGCCGGTGGTAATAATAATAATAATAACCAATTCCCTCAAAGCGTGAAAACGTGCGCACATGACACCATACACCGCCCCTGCGGTTACATACAATGAAATAGTGTCCTCAAATAGGGCAGTCCAGGCTCTCGGAGCAATGAACTATAGGGTCCCAACCACCTGCCTGGTTCATGGGTACCTTCATCTATCAGAGAAGATAAAATGTTAAAATTCATTAATTCATTGCTTTTACCATTAATTTGTGGTCAGGGGCACAGCAGTGCGAGCAAACAGAAATTATTGTGAGGTTTTAACGAATAAGAAAAAAAAAAAAGGAGTTCTGCCACTGCGCGCATACATGCAGTGAGCGTCAACCGGTGGTAGTGGGGAAAAATACAGCCAACCAGGAAGAATTTTCTAGCTACTCGCTCCGTGAAAACCCATCGACGCCCGCTCCTTGACCACCTCACCTGATGCGCCAGCTAGCGACTTTCCGCAAGCAAGGTATCATTCTTCTTAATCCGCGTTTTCTCTTGCTTTGTCCGTTTCCACGTCATTACTATTATTCTTTTTCGTGCGTACGTTCCTCCAAGTTTGCACGTGGCGCAGAGTCGCTTTCCAAACGAGAACACGGTGTTGTGGACTGCCCGGCTGTCGCAAAAAAAAGACAAAAAAAAAAAAAAAAGAAAAAAAGGAAAAGGGACAGAAGGCAAAGAAAAAAAAACGAGAGACGGCAAGCTCGCCATCATAAACGAGCGTGCGCGCCGCCCTTGGCACTCACGGGCCGCCATTGGCCGGAGCTCGGGTCTGAGCTCCGCCTCCATGTTCCGATGACGTCAGCAGCGGGGGGAGAAGTCGTGCGCCCGATAACACCCCGCGACCTCCGCCGCAAGGCCCGGAGCTCGCGCGCGTGCCGCCAATTTCAGCAGATCTGTGGTCGCTGTCGAGTCGCCACGAACGCTGGCGGGCCTGCGGATGCCAATTTAAAAGATACCTCGGAACTTGTCGGGCTTGTCGCCATCTAAGCTGCGTTGTTTTTGAGGCTTAGCACTGCTATAGACTACTGGAGACATAGGCAACCGAACGTTTGAAGGAATACTATACTGGTTGAAGTGAGGCAAAATAATAAATATCTCACAACATATGAGCCGAGATTAATTCTGTCATTCACATGCAACTAATGTAACACGTCGAATACGCAGCAAAAACAACGCACAAATTCTTGGTGATTTGACTGAAGATAAAGCGCACGGGAAGACGCACACAAGAGAAGAAGACACAGGACACGCGCTAACTCACATCTGGTTTATTGCAGCAATAACAGCAAATATATGCTGAAAAGGGTTCATGCGCAGTACATAAAAATCCCATAAAGACAGAGGAAAAAAATATAAGGAATATCACAAAACATTATCAAGGAATATCACAAAACCCGATCAAGAAAACTGATCTCTGCCTTCCAGAGCCGCACCGACGTATCGCTGACACACCTATCTCCCCTTTTCCCGATATGGAATGCCTCCAACAGCTCACGCGCTGTCTTGTCACGGCCTCTGCCCAGAATCTTAATGTCAGCCAGTCGCGGCTCGCACGCAGTGCAGTTCGCGCAATGCGCTGCCAAATTTGACCCTCCACTCCTTAAAGCCCGCAAATGATCCCCTGCTCGATCATTAATACAGCGCCCGGTCTGGCCAATGTAGGCCTTCCCACAGGTCAGCGGGATCTCATAAACGACCCCCATGCAGCAGTCGACAAACCGCTTGGCATGTTTTTTCTCACAACCGCTCGGTTTTCCAGCACGCGAAATGCGTGAGCAAAGCTCCGCCATCTTCTTCGGAGCGGAGAACACCACCGGCACGCCATGTCTGTTCGCCACTTTCTTCACGTGGTGCGCAACCTTATGCATATACGGTACCACAACAGGTTTAGCCGTATTTCTCACCGGAGCAGTTTTCTTTCCAAACATGGCTCGCTTGGTTTTCCGGAGCAGGGCTTCCGTCACTGACATAATGACCGCGCAGGGGTACCCAGCAGACAGCAACCGCTGTATTTGCCTATTAAAACTCGACTGCACAGCATGCGGGCACGACTTCGTGAGGGCAGACCCTAAGCATTGGCTAGCGATAGCTCTTTTAACAGTTTTAGAATGTGCCGAAGAGTAGGGCAAAAGTTGTTTCTGTGCCCGCGGAGCGTACAACCAACAAACATGATCATTCCCTAAAGTAACGTTAATATCTAAAAACTGCAATGAACCCTGTGAAGGAAGTTCATGAGTGAAAACCAGACCTCTCCCATTCTGCCGAAAGTTGTCCAAAATCCCACCCACCGCGTCAGTGTACGTCGAGTTTGGTAGCTTGTTAAGAACAATCAGAAAATCATCCACGTACCGGAATACCTTTAGAACACCTTTCCCATTAAAGCTCTGCTCAAGGGCGCGGTCAACAAAAGCTAAAAACACATTACAAAGAACCGGGGCAACACAAGAACCAATACATATCCCTTGTTTCTGGCGATAAAATCTGTTCTCAAAAGAGATAAACGTAACACTAATATAAAACTCAAGCAAACGCATAAAATTATCCACTGTTAGACCACTAGAGTTCTGAAATTGCACAACCCCACTTTCTTCAATAGCATCTCTAACAACAACGAACAGGGCAGCATGAGGCACAGAATAATATAAATCTTCCACGTCTACAGAGAATACATAGCCAATCGACTTATTATCCTCGAGAAAGCTCACCACTTCATTCGAATTCTTCGTTAAAAAGGGGTCTTGAAACTGCAGTGAATTTAAATGCTTCTGAAGGTACTTGCTTAAAACATGCTGCCAAGTACCATTTTCACTAACAACAGACCTAAAAGGCACATTCAGCTTATGTGTTTTAGCCGTAAAAAACACTGAGAGGGCATTGCACCTAGTACTAACAATATCATTTGCTAACCTGTCGAGAACCAAGTCTTTGCACAAGGCAGCCGCTTTACCCTTCACTCTAGTGGCGCTGGACTTTACTTCCTCGAAATTCTTGACGATAGCATCTTGCGCTCTCCTGTGGTATTCCTCTTCAGTCAACACCACAAAGCCTCCTTCCTTGTCAGACTGAAGCAGTCGTAACTCATTATGCTGGAAGAAGGAAACAACCTTCCCCCACCCATCCTTGGAACGGCCCGCGGAGGTCCTGGCAGTTTTCATCAGCGCGTCCACACCATCAAGAAGGCATCTTTCTTGGTCTTCTCCTGCAGCCTTCCTAGCTATTTGCCGATTGAGCGCAAGCAATTCATGGCCCGGTACACTTGGTTCCTGGCAGAATTTGGGACCCTTGCTTAAAATATTGGAAATGTCCCCCGGCAACACCGCATCACCAACCACTGCCACATCAGTAGCCCGACGAACACAGCTCTGCCTGCCCTCAGTCGATTGCAAGGCTTGGTTCAAGGTCTGGGCCCAGAGGAATTTTTATGTACTGCGCATGAACCCTTTTCAGCATATATTTGCTGTTATTGCTGCAATAAACCAGATGTGAGTTAGCGCGTGTCCTGTGTCTTCTTCTCTTGTGTGCGTCTTCCCGTGCGCTTTATCTTCAGTCAAATTACAATGCACCATCTAGCCCAACTTCAAGTTTTGTTAAATTCTTGGTGCCTAACCGTAGAACGAAAGATTACAAGTTGATTACTCTTTTCTAGACAAAATTATAACGGAACGGACATCCACATAATGTGGGTTGCTTGTCGAATCAGGCGCATTTCTTGTCACCAGTCATAGCTTTCTTAGAGCTGTATAGGTCATCTAATTTTGGGTATTTGGGGCTAACATATTTATCCGATTGCTGCCTTCAATGCGAAATAACGTCTTCCTTAGCATTCTTGTCTTGTGTACTAATAATAAATACATAAATATAAAATTAAAATATACAGGTCACGTTCCTGTTTAAGTATACTTATTCGCAATGAAACACTCACAGCTGCAAGCGTCCAGTGTATAGCCCTTATAAATGTCTTTTATTAAATATTGGATAGAACTGCTTGATATTTCTTCTAATTTTATTCAATGTACAGTCTTTTCCAAAAGTGTAGAGCCCCTGCTTCTAGCTGAGCCACTTCATGCGGCATGTAATGCATTTCCAGTGTTCCGAACCCCTTGTGGGCAGGAAATTGAACAGATAACTTGAGGCGTCTGCAAAGCAAAACATCATTACGTAATAAGTTGAGCAAGCGAATCGCAGCTGAGCCCTGGAAAAGTACAAGTGTCTCTAGTATCTCAGAGAACGGAGACTATAAGCATTCAGGGAATGGTTTGCATAGTTATCTGTAACAAGGGTACCTTTCCCACTTTCTAATTTTCCTCTTGAGGTGCAGTACCAAAACTTTTTCAATTTCGCAATGAAATTACAACAAATTTGTCTTTTTGTGCAAACTCCGCTTGGGGACCTGTATTCACACCGTAGCTAAACGCGTCAACTCTAGCGCATTAAATTTTTTTCTTCTTTTTTTTTAACTGCGTACGTAATCAAACGCGAAAAGATGATTTGCTTTCAGGTCTACGTCAAACCAAAGTTAAAGAGCCGCCCGCAAAAAGAAAAAAAAAAGAGGAAAGAAAGAATTAAAGACTACATGGGGAAAAGGGATCGCTGAAAAAAAAAAAGAAGCTAGAAGATAACGAAATTGCCGCTGGTCACACGATGGCTTTGTCTGTTTATTCGTCTTTCCGTGCAAATGCAGCTGAGGGGAGAGCTGTCGGCAGCCCATGGGGAGATGCTGCTGGGATAATAGCAGAACGAAGAAACAATTGTTGTGGCATGATAGTATTCTATTTAGGTGCAATTGGTTTCGATGCAGCATCCTTGAATGGTGCGATGAGCCTATTGAGCGCTCTCATACGCAGCTACACGAGTGTCGCCTCAAAACTGATGCTTTGCGGCTGCCCTCGAAGCGAACTGCCTACCGGAGAACAGGGCAAGATTATGATTTCGGGCACGCCGAGGCAAAGATAAAGATAGGCCGTGGACGCTACCGATAAACAAGGTCCTCTTTTATCGGCAGCTCGCCAGTGTTCTTTCAGAAAATGCTACTGGCCAGAATGCGGGGCGTGCTGCAGCTAGCCGCGGCAGACCCCTTATCTGATAAGGCACCGTCGGGGGAAGTTCTATCTTCTCAGGTGTGTTTGCCAAGGTGAGACGACGCCCGTTCATTCGTTATCGGAAGTCACGTTTTCCGGAAGAAGATATTTAGTTCTCTTTTATCGCTTTTCTGTTTGCCAGCTAGCAGGCGGGTCATTTTAATCATATCAAGATGTGGCACTCAGAATGCTCTTTCATTCCCCATGCAAACCTTCCTGGTCAATCTTCCGGTGTCTGGCCGCAATCTGCGGTCAGAGACTCTCTCGGGTTACCTGTGAGCAAAAAAGGAACTGCTCAATACTCATAAGCTTTCGGCACCCTAAAGTTCGTTCGCAAAGCGTCCAGGAGGAGCGCGCGCTTCTTCACTTCGTTGGTGACGTCGTTTGCAACGAAGTAGAATGTGAGGTGCTGCATCCACGAAGACCAATTTTTGATGGTGCCATGCATCGTTCCTGTAGCCATGGCCTGACTTTCAACTGCGTCTGCTCTATCCAACTTCTAGTCGCCAGTGTTATGTTTGGGGCGTGGGAGCCCCATGAGTGCTGGGTAGAGACTGCGTTTATTGTGCTTTAGGAGAGAGCAGAAGAGAAAGGAAAAGAGAAACGCGAACACTTGTAAAAAAGGCATTGCTTCTCGTGCCTTGGTCGTGCACATGGTCCGAGGACGGTCCAGTTGCAAGGCAACGCGCGGCTCGGGTTTCGATGGCCCGCGCGTCGTCGTCGGCGCGGGAAGGGGGGACACCCGCTGGTCTCTCCGAAGCGGCCGGCTCGCACGGGCAAGGAAGCATTGCAACTGGAGCGGCCGTGCGTCTGTTTGCTAGGAGACGGTGTGGCAGTGCGTCGGTTCGCGTACACAGCACCCTGCACCTGTCAGCTCATGTGTCTGTCTCGCCTTCCTACACGTCCCGTCCGTTCCTTCCTTCCATTCAACATGAACCAACCAGCCCGACAAAGCCCTCTTCTTGAATTAAACCTAAGAATGTGCCAGGTGAAAGGGGGTTCGCATTCCGTGGTGTAATGAAAATCAGTCGACGTCGAAGGTTGAAATGTCGGCTTTGAGGGGATTGAATCTACAGCTTTGATCTTGAGTCGTAGCCAGGTGTAATACTAAACCGTTAACTAGTACCGACTGCAGATAATGTACCATCGTAGCTACCTCCAACCTGTGCTTACAATGTAATCACTCTCCGATTTATCATTCCATGCCTCATATCTGCTATACACTTATCGGATTCCCTGCACACGCACTCACCTATTTACTTATATGCAATAGACCCTGGCTTTTCTTCCCGGTTCGGTTGGATAACGCGCTAAAAAGCTCACAGGGAGCCTGCAAGCTTTTGCATATAGTTGCAGAGAAGTCAATAAGCAACGCTCGTTCTGTTTACAAAAACGAAAGCGCGATCATTTCAGTTAGCAGCTGGTAGGTGACGTGTATAGGGAATCCCACAACGACGGAATGTCTGCGACCGCCGCTAAGTCTGAGACAAATGTTAATGGCACATAAGGTGCGCGCTTCTCCGTATATATAATGCAACGAGAGGGCGATGAAACAATGGCATTCAGCCATCGCCTTGTCGGACGCGCCACTGTCGCTGCCTGCCGCGCTCAATATTCTGAACTTTCGCCTAGACAATGCATGCCTTCATGTGTGCAAGCCGGGTAGTAATCTATGCATAAAAATGAATTGCGCAAGCCTAGCGGTAGTTGTTTATTTCGCTCACATAGAATCTGTCGCTCATTCCGTCTTTACGGAACGGCCCGAACTGTCACAAGCTGGAAGCGCGTTTGTCAAAATGAAGTGTTTTTTTTTTTTTTTATCATGAAAAACAATTGCGAGAGGACAGTCCTTTCTTTGAGAAAAAATCACAGTTGCCATCTCAGTGATCATGTTCTCACTGAAGTTATTTTATCCAAAATTTAATCGCCTTCCCTGTATCAGCTGCCATATAGCATGCTCCTTCATAGCACGCGGATGGACATAATTAAGCGCCAGCCTAACCGCTTTTAAATGCAACAGCATTGAACGTTGCAATTTGATACGACAATCGAGTAACATCTCTTAAATGAGGAGAAATTGTTCGTAAAATATTTTGAAAACTGGCCTTAGAAAGAGCACTTCTCCATTTTAGCATCCGCACCTTCCCTTGTGTTGTGAGCGAACGAAGCGTTACCAATAGTTAGGTCGGATTTATGCAGTTTAAGCTCGGTTAGTTTGGCTGCCACCAGGCAAGATTCAATTTAAACTTAACAGAAAATTGTCAGCAAATACTGTGCAGACCAGTGTTAAAAAATATATTTGCTGGAATGTTTCTACCTGCAGGGGTCGACAACGTTGCGTTTTTGTCTTATAAGCAGGCTCCAGCAAAAAGCTGCTATAGTTTATCTGGCATGCTTGTGAACTTGGATAGGTTAGATTTTTTTCAAGTGCGAATATTCTAAGTATAACTCCGTTGCATAAACTGAGTCTCTGTTGCTTTCAAGAACTTCTCCTGCACCTTGAGTCCAACGAAGCCTTCAAGAGCTGTGCCGGCACGTTGAGTCTGACTGCAGCATCACAACCACACGCTTTATGTTAGTCCTCGCCGCCTTCTCGGTTCTCGGAGTACAAAACACGACTTGCTTGAGTTGGCATAGTTTTCCTTTCTTATTTTTATTGCAATATTGTGATCTCTGCATGTATACGCGCTAACCACCGTCGAGCCAGCTCAATATGCTGTTAGGCCTTCTGTTGTTTAGCACGAGGTTGTGGGTTTGATTCCTGACCGTGGTTCTTGAATAGTATGATCATTGCGAATGCAAGACCAGTCGTCTATCAAGATCCTGGTGCGTGCTAAAGAATGTTATCAAGTCTGAAATATATTAAGCCCTATATATGTGTGCGGGGTGAAACATAAATACAACAAACGGCCGAAGACTTTTCATTCTTCTTTGAGAAAAAGTGACACTCACGGACGCGTGATACCGTCATACGTATTCCCAGGTCAGCCCACGCATAAAGGGTCAGCCTTAATCACAGGGTCCGAGGGTATATGAGCTTGGTCGCATAACCTGAGTAACACACTCTCATTAGCCAGTGAATGAAAAAAGCAATACTTCACTCTAATTGGCTAGACTGTAGCGGTCGCGGGATCCGGACTATAGTGACAGCTCTGGGACACGTTAATACCACGACGACTTAAGCTCCTCAACATGTGCACTCATTCCATCAATACCTATAAAATTCGTATATACAGATATCGGTGTTATGAAAAAGAAGGTACTGTATAAGCATTCAGCCAATTACTACTCCGTAAATTTGAGTGACAAGCACGGAGTTTGTTTTATTTTTTCACAGACTTTCTTTTTTTTTTTTTTTTTTGTCTGGACGAATATCGTTTACCCAGACAACACATTTAATGTCCATATACAATCAAAACCGAAATTCGTCCTTGTGGACGTGACGCCGCTAACAGTATGCTATTTAACAATAACAACAGACCCTGCCCACAGTTGAGGCTCGGTATAGAGTCACGAACCCGTGTCACGAACCTTCGCTAGCCATGAATGGAGTGAGCTCGTGAACCGAGCAGCATGTAGTACGAGCACTATACAAAATTTTGAATGGAGTGGAAGAGTGGTACGTTATCTTGAAGCTGCCTTTTGTGAACGGCTCTTCACAATGCGTGCCTTTTCGTCACTTTTATTTCTCTTTGCACTTCAGTCTCTTCAGCACCCGGCGCCGCTTTTGTTCGTCTCACAAACAAAAGACGCGTAACACGCGACATCCAAATGGCTCATCCCGCTAAGAGCTCCGCTTTTCCGCCGAGTAGGATTTGTACACAAAGACGCACTAGACGATCTTGTGTAACAAATCATCTAGTGCGCCTTCTGCTTAAAAGCGAAGTGCGATTTGTACGTCTGTTAAGCAGTCAGTCTCCTTTTATTTATGCAAGGGTGAAAAGGTGTCTAGGGAAGAGGGGCTTTAGATGCTAACCTTTGTTTCAGCCTATAGCAAATTATTAGGTTCCTTTTTTTTCTTCCTGGTTATCATAACATGGAGGTGGCTGAGAGCCTGAGAACAGTGAATCTGCAATGATTTTATGATGCTGCATCGAAGTCTGTCTGAGAAGTATTTATCGCGGTCTGTATCGGTCACCCGTGTGTGCGATGTAGCTGTCATCTACCGCAACACGCAATGCACCCGCTAACGAGCATCTCGGATAGGGACCTAGAAAGGAATCGAGCTGAAAGACGGCCTCGAAGAACGAACGGAATTGCATTTAACCCATTTTCCTTAAATAAACCTTTTCTACTACTACTACTACTACTATTAGCTACTACAGTACAATCACTGCTGCTACTACTGCAACTACTATACAGCCCGTGCTGTTTCCACTGTCATTGATGCTATTACTACTATACTACTACTGCTACCAATACTACTCCTATTATTACTATTATAGCTACTACTGCTACCTCTACTATTACTACCACAACCTCACCACCACCACCACTACTACTACTACTACAACAACAACAACTACTACTACTACTGCTACTACTACTACTACTACTACTACTACTACTACTACTACTACTACTACTACTACTACTACTACTACTACTGCTACTACTACTACTACTACTACTACCAATGCCACCAACAGTACTATTACTTCTAGTACTACCACTACCGCCAACCCTATCACTACCACTGCGGTTGCTACTCCTACTACTCAAGTTGCTACCATTGCTGTTACTACACAATAACTGAAACGGCTTCACGGTGGCCTCATCCAGTTAGGGAGAAGAAAATGTCTCTATAGCTTTCTCAATAATGCGCTTGACGAGGGCTGCGATTTGCTACTTGCGATGCAGTGAAGGTTCTCCACCAGCACCTCTAGTGCGGAGCGCATTCGGGTGCCTCCCATGCATCTTCTGGCACCGTCTCCAGTCATGAGACGTCAAATGGCCGGTAACGTTGCAGTGACTTCGCAATGACGCAAATAGACCTGATATGGTGACGTCACGGTGATTACACACCACACGACGGTACGTGACGCCGCTTCCGAACTAAGTGAGAGCCACTAAAGGCTTTAATGCAAAACAAGGGCCATATATGTTAGTAAAATACTTCGCAGAGTGCACTCATCAGGGCGTAATGAACGAGGTCAAAATAAACTAAACCAGTGCGAGTTTCCTTCTCACTGACCGCACGTAGGTCAAGTAAGGTGTGCCTCATTGTACTATGTGTCACTACAGCCATTCCAGCTGACGCAATGACTCAGTAACGTGCAGATACTCTCGTTAACAAATTCACAAAGAGTGTTGTTATCACATTAATTTGCTCAATGCACTCTGCTAACATGGGGGCGCAGACCGCCGGAAGAGATGTTTGAGGGCCATAAATGAGCCTCTCGTCTATGGTCCTATTCGAACATTATGGCGCATCCTTCCACGCATATATCCACTGGACCCAACTCTCTAAAGACTTGTGCCTAGCAAGCCTTCCGAGGAACCGTCGGTGCCAGGCTGTCGGTCGCCCGCATCACGCGCTGGGTATTTGAGTCCTGGAGTATTGTTTATCCATTGCAGTTCAGGCGGTCCAGCCCGACATGCCGATGCTCACTCGCGGTCTCCTTCGGTCGAACCGCCTCAAACCGCACTGCTGCGGAACTGAGTCTCCAAGGCGGACATACTTTTGCAGAGAGAGAGAGAAAGAAAGAAAAAAAGAAAGAGAAGCGAAGAACACGCGGGAGCCTGTGCAGTACACAGGGGAAAGCTCGCGGTGGCGTCGTCTTCTCGGTGCAGTGTGAGCTGCCGCCGGTCCGACGCGCCGCGGCATGGGCGCGAGCCGCAGCAATTCCTCTCCGAAGCCGGGTGTCCCATGTCTGTCGCGCCGCTGTCGCCGCCGTTGCCTCTTCGGCGCCTGACAGGCGAGTCCTAAGAGCACGAACAGCGCTGACGTCAAGAAGAGAATTGAAGTAGGGGGAGGTGTCTCGTGGTAGCGACCGGTGTCGCCTGGCCGGCGACACCATCGTATACGTGTGTCCTGGCACGTATAACCTCGCATGCCCCTCCATAACAATGCGAGGTAAGGGTTGGCTTGACCTGAAGGTCAAAGTCGACGCCCTCGTGCTCCTACGCGACCACTGCTGTTAGAGATCCATATCAGACAGAGGGTAGGAAAGAAAGTGTAAATCTTTGCAGCGAATAGTCGGAACACTGAACAGTAGGCGGGGAAAAAAAAAAGCATGGGTACGCCGACTAACGGTTAGGCAAGAGGACTTGTCTTCGGCTTTGGAGTCAGTTCCTGACGTGAACAGGGCCTGCTGCCGACACTATAAACTCGGTGGCGAGGATCTTTCCTACCGCCCACTGTTCAAATTGGTGCTGATACTTTCTCATGCGTGTCAGGGACATTCAGGAGCTTCTACGCTATCATCCCTAGTCCAGTGCATTCAAGGCAATCTGCGCGATTGACTCCATGTCCAGGATTTCCAGGAGCTCCACCGACACGCTTAATTCTGCCCGTACATGTACCCCGTACTGCTTCATAATTACGGCTGAGTTGCTTGGAACACTCTAACCACATGCGAGTTGCATTATCGCAGATTTCCTCGAGCAAAAGTTCTTCGGCTTGTGCTGCAGCAGTGGAGCATGAAATACAAGACAAATACACTGATAGCTTTTACTAAGAACTCTCTTAAAAGCGTTTTAATTCGCTTGTCGTGACATATATCTAAAAACAAGAAATTAGGAACAGCATTTGCGTGTACAATATATATATATATATATATATATATATATATATATATATATATATACAAAGCAGTAACATATATAAGCTGTATCCCAGAAACTCAACTTTTTATCTGCGGGGATCATAGAGTTTCTTACTCTTACCTAGAGGGAAAGCTGTGCTGCCGTCTATGGGAGTTTACATCGAGTTTCCAGACGACCAGTTCAGCCACCATGGACGCTCAAAGCATCATGGGCCGGAGAGCTACCGAGTGCAGAACTACAACTTTTGGCCAAAACTAATGCAAAGATAAACGTTGTTCTACCTTAATAATGCCCTAACATTGAATATTGTGACTATAAATTGCAAAAAGAGAGAGAAACAGCATGTAAGTGTGAGATGTATCGAATATAAGCGATGGCTCTTTCTCCTATTGGCTTAGTTTTGAACAGCACAAATACCTATATTTCGCACTTAATAGGCAAACCCTGAAAGAAAAAAAAAACGTTATGAAAATATTTCTAGTTGTGCAATCATTTAAGGAAGTTTTTAGTGGCATTTCGGGAAACAGAAACCTTTTATTGGCGACGTCTGCTTTTGCGCCTTCGCTACTATGGCTTTTGCGGTCTATGTACGCACCTTGAGATGATGATGGCGACGAAAAAGAAACGTCGCAGTAACACCACTCCACGCACCTGAGAAAAACGGACTGTCCAGCATCAAGTAGCACATCGGCCCGTGAGTCTTAGCGCGCCCATGGTGGCCGCTAAGACTCAATAAACCGCAAACTTGCTCTTGATCCTTACCCGTATCTATCCCCTCTTGCAACGCGCATAACCCGCCATACCCATCCCCTTTCTCTTACACCATATTTTGCTAGGACAAACTTATTCAAATTTTCGCTCTTTCCCCGGACTGTTCATGACTGGAATGATTTGCCTGCGTATTGCCTTCACTCGCTTGACTCCATTGACAGTGTGCTGCAATCAAATGATTGATGTTATCCTTATGTATTTTGTTTTTGTAGCACCGCATCAATTCACCAATTTGTTTTTTTTTTTCTGCTTTTTTGTGTGCCCTGATCACGTACCATTGCTTCAGTTTATGTATCTTGTGCTTGTATTTCATCGTTCTCTACATCTTGTATGCCCCTCCTGCCTGGGCCTTTCGCCTGCAGTATCATATAAATAAATAAATAAATAAATAAATAAATAAATAAATAAATAAATAAATAAATAAATAAATAAATAAATAAATAAATAAATAAATAAATAAATAAATAAATAAATAAATAAATAAATAAATAAATAAATAAATAAATAAATAAATAAGTGCAGCGCCCTCAGCTTCCCCTCTAGTTAGTGTAAGAAACTCTATGGTGAGGATAGCCTGACCACTTGGCTACGGCATGACGCATACTATAGTGCGGGCAAGCATTGGTTTATCGTTGTGCAGTTTAGGCTAAAATCTGTGCTATTTTCAACAAACATCACATTTACATGAGTAGGAATTCCGTGCTATATTGGAAGCCATTGTAAAATATATATGCTGGGGCTCTGTATTCTTAGTATCGCGTTCTTTTCACCCAGAACAGCTCTGAATTTTTGTTGTTTCCAGACAGGTTGATTGTTTATATTTCCAATGATTGGAAAAGTTGTTGAATGATGTGTCGACCCTCTGCAGTCTTTTGCATTGTGAAGACCGACTTCTACTGAAGCAGCATGCGTCGCAATGCCTAAAGCGAGCTAGCGGCTATCTCAGATTTCTGATGTCGCAAGACGAGCGCTTACCCCGTTTGCGTTTTAACGCAAGCTTCTTTGTGCCATAGAACTTTATTGCCAGCGATTTCATCACATGTTGCACGGTACAATGTTGCTATGGCTTTTGTGTAGTCTGCTAACGGACACCAAACGACAGCCGTACATATGATACGGTAGCCCTTGTGGAATGCCCCTGAAAAGGGGCCTTTAAGGAAATAAAAATGAACTGAAAGGAATGGCATCGCCTTCATCTCTTAGCAAATTTCCTTTGTAATCTCTGTGCTTGACACAGTGTTATGACACTCATAAGTCGACGAGGCGGTGGAATAGCAGGATGGTGAGCTGGGTGAATTATATTAGTGTGTAAGCTCTACTACTTGGGTGCAACTTCGGATTTCGACTCGCTTGGTCTCCATGACCTCCAGCTGGCTCCAAATGATCTTAAACGATGAGAGATATACCGCGCGCTTCCTTCCTCAAAACCCAACTGAAACAAAAATGTGAAAACATTAGACAGGTTCAACTCTGCTGAACCGAATGTGGAACGAAAGCTTTGAGTTCACCGGTGTTCTAGGCAGAACCCACTTATGCGATGCGGGCAGACATTTTCCTGCTCCACTCGGTCAGCTCTCCTGGACGGCGTAAGCCTCGAGCTATGCCGACACGCTGGCTCACTTCCTCTTGCCCTTTGCCTTCCTTCCTTGCCACCAGTCATCCTCCCTCCCCTTTACCCTCCTCCCCCTCAAATCGGCGCAACGGCGATGATCCCTCATACCTGAGGAGACAGTTGAACGCGCCGATCCCCCTTTCCATCTTCCTCATAAAAACCACTTCTCTCTCTCTCTCCTGGACGGCGCGCGCATGCGCAGTGCGGAAACTACACTCGTCTCCGTGCCGCGGCGCTAGCACCTGCTGGGGTGTAGGGTGCCTAGATGCGTTTTGCCTGAAATGCATCCAGATACTCTACTGGGATGCCGCCATGGATGCCGCTACCCATCTCCTCCTCTCTGTGGTGAACACACGAGTCACCGGGTGTGGGCCCTGGAAGCGGCAGCGGCAGCGCAACTCTGATCTCACGCGCGGCGCACCTGTTGCTAGGCGCATGCGCAGTCGCGGCTCTGGCTCTACACAGTGACCTTGGCTTTCCAAAGCGCAGTGAAGCATCCGCTTCAAAATCGCATGATGAAAATGGGGGTGTGCCCCTGACCTAAATTAATGTGGATATCCAGCAAAAATGACACAGATATATGATGACGTGTTACACAAAATGTGCTGTGCAAAGAACGAAAAACTCGCGAGGACTGCGGTGGACCTGTCTTTTATCACCATCACCCCGACCACTACCATCCCCACCACCTCGCTGCTTGTCCTCGATATGCGAACGCAGAGTTGTCTGTGAAGCAGAAAAGCTATGAGCCACATATCCGTCACTCCTTCCCAACGACACTCGTGCAAGCTGACGGTGAAATCGGTCGTTTCTGTAGAAATTTGCGCTGGTGAGCTCGTTGACGGGGCTTATTTGGTTTGGTTTGGCTCGCGGTGTGATGCTGATGTAGTGGTGTCCGCCGCCTTGAAAACACACGTAGACTTTGGGGAAAGAGCAGGTAACGAAACCGTCCAGTTCAATAATACGCAAATTCAATACGCATAATAGATATGCAGAATTAACTGCCTTTAGATAATAACTAGGTCTTAATTCCTCGTATATTAAGGTGTAACGCTTTTAGTTAACCAAGTTGCCTAGCTTCGTATTATGTCGCTAAAAAATGCCGGGTGATATGAAGCTGGGAACGCAACAACACGTCACATTCTGGCGAATAAACGCGCAAGGCAAGACATGGAATTGAGAAAGGACACCCCTAAAGGAATTGTAAGCGCAGTGCTCACGAGCTGTCGGACGACACAAAGAGAAGCCGCGGCGCGTGCGTCAGCGCGACACCAGAAGCTCGACGGAGGGAAGAGGCACTCGAGTTCGCTTGCATATGCGGCCATCGCGGCGGCGACGCAATCCAATGCTCGCGAGCGTGCGTCGGTAGTTGTTTCAGTGCATGTACCTGCGCACTGCTGTCTTCGTCGGCTCATGCGTTTCTTCATGCCTTTCAGCAACAGCTGTGGCTTCGGTTTGCGCACAGCACACGTCTTCGAGGCGGGCACATAGCGGTTCAACAAAAGACCGCACGTGCGCGCAGGCAGTGCAGCAAACACTGGGGATGTAACGAATAACGGCTCCTTTATCTTTTGACCTTTGGGACCTGCTATATCGCGTAGTTGTAATCATGACGTACGAGGTGTAGCTATCAGTGTATAAATTTAAGCAGGCATGTACGAAAGCTGCGCATTATTTTGGAAGTGCTCTTTCGAAATCTCGCATAACTAGCTTATATAGACGTGCCCGTGAACACTTTAGGCGAAAATTGGGTTTGTGGTTTGGTTTGTGAGGTTTAACGTCCCCAAACGACTCAGGCCATGAGAGACGCCGTAGTGGAGGGCTCCGGAAATTTCGGCCGGCTGGGGTTCTTTAACGTGCACTGACATCGCACAGCACACGGGCGCCTTGCTTATCGCCTTCATCGAAAAGCGGCCGCCGCGGCCGGGATTCGATCCCGCATCCTTGGGCACAGTAGTCGAGCACCCTAACCACTGCCCACCACGGCGGGACCTTTAGGTGAAGAACAAGAAGAAGATGATGATGATGAAAAGTATTTATTTTAGGCTGTGAGGATTTTATTTATTCTCCTCGGGAAGAGCATTCAGTAGACCTCGCTTGTACTTGTCGCTTGTGATCCGAGGCTTTCTTGCTCGTTTTCTTTTTCTTTTTCTTTTCTGAGAACAACGCAGGCACAGTAAAGATTCAAAGTACGGCCCGTCCTCCTTGATGAATGGCATTTGCCAAAGGTATGGGCACCAGATTGATGTGTACAAGTGTCGTTCCACCTCATCCTTGCGCTACAGCACCTGTCATTTCTTAAGACTGCAGTGCTTAATTATATCTATTTTATAGCGCAAAAAGAAGCCAAAATTACTGGTGGTTCTGCGGGAGAGTTATGATCATTCGGAAAGCAGTTATGATCACGCTGCCATCGTTCTATCTCCAATTAAACTCTGTCGCATTTGTCTGCTGAGGCCAGCCTTTGTTTTGCGTCATACACTTGTACACGCGGCTCCCTTCGTATCAGCAAGAAGCGCATGCTTAGGAGATGAAACAACTTCCTTGATTCAACGTGAACCAGCATTTTTCACACTTGCTCATCCATGGTCTTGCGTACAGAAAGCCCAAGCAATCAGGATTTTATACCTGAAACACGCAAAGTACGAGTATGACTAATTTCTTCTTGTACTTGCCGTGATGACACCGTGACTGGCTTTCGATGTAGATCGTATAAGGTAGCTTGGTCGAAACCATGCGGTTACGGCCGCATTTCAATAGAGGCTAAACGCAAAAAGCATGCCCGTGTGCTGTGCGACGTCAGTGCGCGTTAAAGAACTTTGAGTAAACCTAAATATATCCGGAGCCTTCCACTATACAGCGTCCTTCATAGCCTATGGGTCGCTTTGGAACGTCAAACGCCACATACAGATGCTATTTGTTTTGGAATGTTAGTAACAGTAATTGGAAGCGAAAAATTTCGGCCATGACACCAGTAAATGCGCCGTTTACATCAGAAATACCTGTCAACGCAGCTAGCCGGCAAAGGAAGAGCAGGAGCGGATTTTGGGGTTACCGCTTGGAGCGCTGGTCTCACTTTATCTGTTGGGCTTCCTTTAGTCCAAACAATGGCTTCCAGTATGGTTTTTTTAATGCAAATTTTGATGTCAGATGTGAAGTGTGGCAATCTATGTCAAGGACAGTAAAGGACATTTATGGTTCCAATTAACTAATCAATTTTTTATGATTACTTCAATAATAGCAGGCAGCCGGGTACATTGACAAAAAATGGGTAGACCAGGCTATGATCTTGTTAAACAATCGACATGAGCCGGCGGGCAGGTGGCCGACGGCGGCGGCTGTTTCCCGCTGACGCTTTCACGCTGTCGCCCCAGCTCACCAGCACAAGCTTGGATCGAAGCGGCATTCAGAAATAAGTTTTCCGGCAGGCGAAGGCGCCGCTTTTTCTGCTGTGACGCTTTCATAGCCCGAAGCACCGCGATCTTATCACGAAACTTCTCGCCAGGCTACGAGCACAACTTGGCGTTGTCTACGCGAACATCGAGACTCGCGAGCGCTATGAGAGCCCTCAGCATCATCTGCGCCATTTGCGCCTGCTGGTCTCCGATTCGTTACTCCGCTTCCTTGGTCGTCCGTAGGGGAATCTTGACTGAACTCGCTCTCGGCCAGCACTTTCGCTTACAAGTTGCAGCCGCTTGCCTAAGCAATCAAGATATCTAACCGCAGAGCTAGGAGCAAGACAGCGAGGCACGAAGGTACTAAACGTCTGGCGGCACTCATGTAACGATAACACCCAAGAGCGCGGCTCATGTGCCGACAGCAAGGAGCAAACAAGGAGGAAATCCGCTACAGTTATTTTTACCACTTCACACATGACGGCGTTACTCGATTTTCTCACCCTACTTCCCGGCCCTCTCTCCTGACGCTCATCCCCACTACCATCGGCGACCTTGGGCGGATTTCGGTCGCGCGATAACTCATTTGGACCTCGCATGAAGATTTACACAGTAAAATATAGAACATATTGATACGGGGCGGCAATCCGATGAACAGGGGGATGATGACCGGTGACGACGGGATGATCGATCGGGTCTCTCGTCGAGTTTTGTGGTCGTGTTGGTGGCGTCTCGGGTCAGTGGGGTCTTTTGGCTGCGTTTCTCCTTCTTCGTGCCTTCTGGTCGGGGCAGGGGATGGGGCGGGGGGAATGGCTAGGTCGCGTCGGGTCCGGCAGGCTGGGGAAAAACCAGGCGATGCCTCCCAGGAACCCGCTGCCAACGGTGCCAGCAGACACAGGGCACCGGAGCTCCGGGCCAGGATGAGGAGAGGTGACGAGCGTACCTCGCACCTCCAACCAAAATGATAGGGGGCGGCAAGCCGTGAACAGACCAATGATGACCGGTGATGACTAAATGATTTTAATGAATGCCGGCGGGCCTGGCACGGGCACGCCTTCCCGCGCCATTGTCCGTTTGTCAGTAACAATATTTAGCACTGCAGCGCTGCCATTTCTGGTGGTTTTCAACGCTTGGAAACGTAACCTAGCAGACGAAGCGGCGTGATTCCGTTCTCTCACCGGTAGGGTCCTCTAAGCAGCGTCACCTATGAGAGCACATTTAAAGCCCGTCATTCCCGTCGCTTCTGAAAAATTGGTTAGGCTGAAAAAATTATAACCGTGCCAGGACTGCCAAAGCATCGCTGGGCGGCGCTGCGGCTCCTGATAGGCAGTGCCATCTGTGGCAGAAAAACACACACTGGGGCACCGCCGGCTCGGCTCGCGCAGCGAAACTTGAGCTTGGGTTCTCTATTAGCCTGTTTTAGCAGTAGATCTGTATTGTTCGAATTGTTGCCTGAGAAGGCAATAAAGAATAAAAAATCTGAGGCGTAAGGAATTAACACTACCTATCTCAACACTATGTGTTCGAATCTTCCGAGTGCAATTTTTTTCTGATTTTTTACAGCTCACAACACAAAAATGGATTACATCTTTCCTGGAGTGTGTCCCCTTTAGGTTGCATTATTTGATGTATTTGAATCTTAATAACAGCAAAACCAGCCGTGAACAGAGCCAGGAGGTGACGGAATGGCAATGGTTACGATGTGCAATTACTTTCACCGTAATCATTTCTTGCCTTCAGTGAGCGTATGCTACCTTTAGGCTGCATTAAGAGGCACCTCTTAGCAGCAATCGCCATTTAACTCGATGAGAGACAACCAGTGAGGAAAAAGAAGTTGCGCGGGACCCTAATGTACCGTGGCCAATCCCCCACCGTGGGTATGTGCCATTTTGACTGCGGTCATCATCAGCATCATCATCATCATCGTTGAGAGAATGACATTACGCGACGAAGCGCTTAATTAGGCACGGCCACGAGTGACCGGGTGGCAGCTACAGAGCGTGTCTGGCGCAGCGTCATTGTCTAACGGCCGCGGCGTATCTGTTGTCCGACTCTAACCATATAAGCTACCACCGTGGTATTTGTGACGATCGACAACACCGCATTCTTGCTTGTTTTTGGTATGCACTGCCTGAATGGCTGTTTTCAGCGCACCGACGAACTTGTTCAGCACAGTGGTGCGATATTTGAGCCGAATCATATACGTGTAAATCTTTCTTGAAATACGTTCGCGAGCCACACGATCTTCCTCCCAGTTTTACCATGTTGTAATATTTTTTCTCTTCGCGATGAAATGATTTGTTGTATGCGTTTCACTTCCTAAAAAGATATAGTGGCGAGACGTTTGATCACTGCACAAAAAATTACTCTTCACTCATCGTGCGAGGGACGCCGTAGGAGAGAACTCTGGATAATTTATCTTGATCATATTTTCGTGTCGCCGGCGGCACCTTCTTCAGAGTAGACTGGGTGGGAGCTTGATCGAGGTCTCTTGTTCCCACCAGTGAAACCTGAAGGCACTGTCGGTTTCCTTCCTTAGACTTTTTTCGGAGTATCATGATGCCTCTACTCTTTTCCCGACAGGCGGATCTCTGCTGAAATGTTCAAGTTCCATGCAGCCTTTTTTTTTTAATGATGTGCCCTGTTTTGATGTGCTGACCAACCCATCCACCTATTTACCTCCCCCCCCCTCCCCCCCCCCTCCCACACACACACACACACGCACAGTGGTTACGGCGCTCGACTACTGTGCCCAAGGATGCGGGATCGAATCCCGTCCTCGGTGGCCGCTTTTCAGTGGAGGCGAAAAGCATGACGCCCGTGTGCTGTGCGATGTCAGTAGGTGGCCGAGATTTCCAGAGTCCTCCACTACGGCGTCTCTCATAGCCTGAGTCACTTTGGGGCGTTAAACCAACCCCCCCCCCCCCCCCCCCTTCTCTTCTCCCTACACACCTTTCTCGCAAAAAGAATACTTACTAAAGCTAACGCGGTATAATAAACAAGCAGAACCATTGCCTTCGTCTCCTGACTAATAAGATCATGATATAGGTGTATAGTCACGTACTACGGAAGCAGGAAGGAAAGGAGTGGTAACTTCCCTTTTGCTCAGTGAGAGAAGGAGGTAATATTAGATAGAAGAGGAAGGCCAAGTGGTCTCTGCACCTGAAGGAAAAGAAGGAGACGCGTGGCTCGCTTTTCTTATCTGCTAACGAGGTCTTCTTTTTGATGGCGAGGTTTCAGCCAGAAAGGGAACATTTGCCTCTCAGGAACTTGTTGAGAAACTCTCATGAAGTGTTCTCGCAGCCCCATAACTACTGCTCGTTCTGTGGGTAATTTGCAAACACAAAACGCTAGCGTGGTCATTTCGGAATAATATATCACGCATTGCCTTTGGCGGGTTACGCACATTTGAGAGAATTTGAGAGTCTAAAGAGAGATCAGTGTAATTCCGACCGTGCGTATACAAGGGTGAAATCCATCGCAAAGGGCTAAAAAAAAAATAAATAAAAAAGGCGCGCGAACACACAGAAAAAGTACGATTGCATCGTTTCAGCGATCTCGAGAAATCCATGCAACGAAGCTGGCCGCGGAAAATAGAACCGGCATGCAAGCATCAAAACAGCAGCTGGGCAAAAGTCAGGCATTGAGGGATCGCTCGCAGGTGGCATCGAGAAGCAAAATAAGGAACGCAAAAGAAAGGCGAACTGCGAAGACTGCCGAGAGGCAAGAGAGAAAAAAAAAGAAATCGACGCTTTCTCGAGATACTTGCGTAGATCGCAGCCATATGTACAGAGGCGAGAAGAAGAAGAAGATCGCAGCGCCAGCCACGCGGGCGGGAAACGTATATTATTTGGAGTCATGAGCCGTATCGGTGAGCAAAAAAATAAAAGAAAAAACAGGAGAGGAAGACGATCGAAACCTCGACAGCTCAATCGAGAGGAACGGAAAGCAAATAGGAAAACGCTGAGCACGCGATTCCGTGAGACCAGCAATGAAGAAGCCGGGACTTTAGCGCGGAGATGAAGAAGAGGGGAGCCTGCAGGAAGCAATAAGCAGCGCACATAAAATACGGATAAAACGGAGCTGCGCGGAACGGAAGCTAAAGAAGGCAAAAACGAATGAAGAAATGACGGTGATGTGGGAGGTCGATGAGACGGGGGAAGCGAACGGTGAGGCCGAGAATCGGTTCGCGGCGTTGGGCCTTCAATGCACACAGACACTATAGATATACCAGGAAACAAGGGAGGAAACAAATAGTTGCACTCCTCGGGCAACACATCAGTGGTTATACGTTCTTACCGCCTGTCTACTGCCTCGCCATCCATTGACGTGTATATGAGTGAACGGGGAGGCATCCCGTATGTTTGAAATGATATTCTTTTCTCCGCGCTGTTTCTTCATTATATTCCCGCCTTAGCGGTATCATTTAGTTAACATCCCGTCCACTTCGCCTACCTCGCTTGGCATATGAAGGCTGAGGCAAGAACAGTTGCCAAGGTGAGGCACGAAGAAGCACTCGACAAACTGCATAGAGAAAAATAACCAACCAAAGATAAAAGAGAGGAGAGAAAGAAATGTGAGGGGCAAAATGAGCGGCAAGTGTTGTCGTCCATAGCATGCACACTGTTTTCGACCGGGGAGTTTGTTTAATGCCTTCTTCCCTCTCTTACTTTTACTTTTTCAATCAAATAGGCATGCACTTCCTTTTTATTTCTCTTGTTTCTTTATTGATCGCTCTAGCTTCTGAAGCTCAAACGCGCACGTGTCCCTTTCTTTTTTTTTCTTCTGACACTAGCTTACTGCTCCGTCAACGTCTCCGCCGACGGATTCCTCTTGGCGTGCATCATTTCTTTGCGCCTAGTGCTCGCTGTGGTACTCATGCCTCTTTCTCGCTCTCTTCTTCCTGCGCTGTGTGAAGAGAGAGGAGAGGCGACTGCACACTTGAGGCCACTGCCGCCTCGTGTGCGGCGCACCGTGGGCCTATCCATCTGACCGATGTCAACGGCGTCAGTTCCCCCGGAGGCGGACTCCGGTTCCATCTGGTGTAACAGCCATAGTAACGCGTGTCGCATGGCCGGTAGTGTTACGTGGCTGGCGATACGCTTGTGGTATGGGATCTACGCAACGTGAATGGTTTAAGAACGCGTTTCGTTCAGCAAAGGGGTTCAGGTCTGTCTTGGCACGGATAAATCTGCATGTTCGATTACTTCGAGGATGCGGAAGCATGGTATAGCCACAGCAGCATGAAGACCATTGTAGAGACAAGACAGATCGAGACATTCGTATGTCTAGGCTGTAAAGGCAGCAGCACATTTGAAGTGGTGCTGCTCATGTAGCTTGTTCAGTCAGGCTATGAGAGACGCCGTAGTGGAGGGCTTCGGAAATTTCGACCACTCAGGGTTCTTTAACATTTACTGACATCATGAAGTCTCCTACAGAGACAGGACGCATCGAGACATTCATATGTCTAGACTGTAAAGGCAACACATTTGAAGCGGTGCATGCTTGTGTGTAGTTTGCTCATGTAGTTCACACGCTGTTCTTGGTTCGGGTTTTGGGATTTTGAGCGCCCCAAAGCTAATCAGGCTACGAGAGACGCCATAGTGAAGGGCTCCGGAAATCTAGGGCCACCTGGCGTTCTTTAACGTGCATTGGCATCGCACAGCACACAAGCGCATTGTTTCGCCTCCATCGAAAAGCGACCGCGGCGACACGGGATTCAATCCCGCATTTTGGTCAGAGTAAATGTATAAATAGTAAATGTTTTGCAAGCCAGCCTTCATTGCGTAGGCAAATACAAAGGGCCGTGATATGAAAGAAAGCACCAATCTTTACTGGTCACGTCCTTCCAAACGGTACCACGGTGCACCACGGCCACTACGAAAAGCACTTCTGCAACGTTCTTTTATGACATCAAAATACGTAGAAATACGGAAGTGTCCTATGTAGAACAAATTTCAATAGGTGCTGTATAAGTGCACCGTTGTTTACGTGTCTAATTTTTAACACGCTCTCCCTGGCAGTGCAGTGGCACCGCGGAGAGGTTACTACAACCTCCTTTACACCCGAATACCGCCCTCTCCCATTTGAAGTGGGGAATGTTTGGGCCGCCCTCTCCCATTTGAAGTGGGGAATGTTTGGGCGCGAAATCTGCTATTACGCGCCAAGCGCCAGGAACTCGTTCTTTATGAGAAATTGTCGTCGTAGGAAGCGTTAACGCTTGTTTTGTCGCCGGGAAAAGTTTCCTCTGGTGGCCCTTCTCTCATCTTAATGCCATTCACCTCGCGGTACTGTCTCTTCCCACTGCTCTCTCTCGCTTTCCTCCTGAATCCTGCACAAACACATCCTGCACACACCGGGACGCACATAACAAGCGGACTCTGCAGGCTCGACATGTGCGCAACAGCAGGGGGTGTCTCCGCTCGCGAACACAGCGCGCGACTTGAACGATACGTGCAGCCCCGTGCGCTGCTGTTGGCAGCAGCTTGAGGACTGCCGCCATTCCGTTTTCATTCGTCCTTTCAGTAAGATATTCTTATTTTTGCCTTCTTTTTGCTTTGCGCTTTCGTTCACCGCTTTTTCTCCGTTCGTCTTCTCATTTGGCCCTCGCCTATAAGCCTCCGTCAACTAAACCATGGGCTGCGCGGGTTGCAGAGGAGACAAGCGCTCCGTGAAAAACAGAGCGCTTTGCTCAGACATGCACACGAGTGTACGTAGCAGCAGCTGCCTATCGTGCTACAGCCTGACCGTCAACAACGGCCTGTACTTTTTCTGGCTTCAGGCGTGGGCGAAGGGCGCATGAATAGAAAGCTCTGCAGAGCAACAGGAGGTTTGTCATTATAACCTCCCGCACGGGGCGGGGTTGCATGGAACTTATGCCGGTTATCTCGTTTTATTCAGAATGCAAAATGCAGAAATTTTAATACCACTAGACGAGTATACCCACAGAGCAAAGCCTTTGAAGTTTGCTGCCTGGTAAAATAATGATTTATTGATAGCCATCTCGTTCTAAATAAAAGTATGTCCCAGTTAATCACTGTGAAGAAGCAAAATAGAATCCCTTATATATAACTTCCTTTCGTGTGCGGAATGAACTTCTCCAACTAGCTAAAGAAATTACCAAATGTTATTTTTTTCAGTCTATAGCCGTTCAATATTTAGGGATCGACTGTGGAGGACGATACGGATTGCATATGCAGTGGCGTGCCTATTCAGGTGGAAATCGTTTTGCCCGATTTATTGTCTGCTCTATACTAGCCTTATCGGCCTCTACAGATTTCTTGGGCGGATTGATATAGTACCACAGTTACCTAACCCTGACTGCTCTGCAAAGACGAATCTGTGTATATATTTATGTTTTCGTTATTGTAACAATGGTTTCTACCCCAGCGTTTCGGCCACGCTTCCTTAGCATGGTGAATTTTCCGGGATTGAGGTTGATTATAATGGCGGCCGTCATCCTGCTATTGAAATCTACCTTTGATCGACAGCTTCGAGTTGCGAGGCAAGACAAGCCCTGCACAGCTAATACCTACCTACCATTACCTCCTTACATCCTTCTACCGCTTTTCGATGGAGGTTAAAAGCAAGGCGCCCGTGTGCTGCGCGACGTCAGTGAAAGTTAAAGAACCCCAGGTGGTGTTAAGTTTCGAAGCCCTGTACTACTGCGTCTCTTATAGCTTGTGTCACCTTGTGACGTTAAACCCCCCAAACCAAGCCAAACATCCTCCTGAGTCTTGGATCAGCTGAAGCTGTGTGCTGTTGCGCCCATACGAGTCGTCACAACGAAACATAACTGTACTGGACGGGGCGACAGAAACTGGGCACTATACTTGGAACGCTATAAAATGTATATTATTCAACTATCGGTTATAATATGCAAAATAAAAAAAAAATAAAAAGCCTTCTTTGGCAAATGCATATAGAGGCAACCACGAACTTCCTCGACAAGAAACGACTTGTGATCAAGTTTGAAGGCTCTCCAAGCAGTCCTTTACCATGCAGCCAGGGTTATCATTCTGATTTTACTCCCTGCAGCGCAATCAGCGAAGGTCCTTTTGACCAGGACCAAGCTTCCAACCTGGCCTATAGTGCAAATAGGAATATTTCCACTTCACTGAAGTTATCTTCAGTGGTCGAGCTGCATGTTAACGTGCTTACTGCGTCTTCTCTGAAGCTTGAAAAGAGCGCGAAGTCAGGTGTTCTTGGCGTAACGTCATTCCAGCTGTGTTGATTCTGCTCGCTAGCACCGGCAGCAGATATGTGCCTCTCTCCGAGGCGCATTTCCATCAATCGCTGAGCTGTTAGATGACACAAGAAACTCTCTTACACATAATGAGTTGAATGACGCATACTTAGGTCTTTTCCTAATCGGGCGCTAAATAGCGCATCTACGCCTTTGCCCAGTCACACAGCCAGCTGACAACGATTAATAGTGACGTCAAGGGAAGAAATGTCTGGGTTGCAGTTGGCATTGGGCTCTTTTAGAACAATAACAAGCATACACAGACATGGCTGAGACAATGAATGACTTCAGGAGCACATGCAGGGGGTAGACATTTACAGCCAAACGAAAGCCTTGATGTCGAAGTTTCGTACAGTTCTCGTGAAGCATTAAAAAGTGTAAAAACTGGGATGCAAACGCGGCTTCGTCGGCTTCATTGCAAGGCTTAGACCGCCTTACCTTAGGGTCGCAAGACAACAAATGAAGACGCACCTATAATATCGCAGCTTTAGCACACAATAGCACTAGACGTTGGCAGCAAACACCTTTGTTGTCTGTACGAGAATGCGGATTGATAGAGAGTGCCGTGCCGTCAGAACCACATGACCTCGCGCAAGTAATTCAGACACCCCACAATGATCACAGTGCAGATTTCAATATTGATCCAAAGGGCTGTTAAGTGACAGGGGATTTAAATTGATTACAAGACAAATAAATTATTATTAAAAGGTCGCAACACGACTCAAACATTATTGTGATACGTAAGAATATAGATTTATTGCAGTGCAAGAAAATTCGGATGAGATTCGAATCGAATCTAGGACTCTGGATCGCGAATCACACACTCTACCCTTAAGCCATCGAGGCATATTCGATGGGCTTGGTGAAAAGGAGGCTCCTCAGCATTTCTCTTTGTACATTCTGACAAATTAACATTATAATTCATGGTACACGGGGTCTGAAAGGAATAGATTTTTGTATCTACCGTATGCAGCAAGCAAGAAGCACCACCTATAAGTAATTACCTTTTTCCTTCATAAAAAAAAATAACACCGCGTCACCCCCCCCCCTTCCCCTCTAAACTATAAGTGAAAGGGGGAAAAAGTGACGCTTTTGTACTGATTTTTGTCGATCTTTCATCTAAAGCTTCGATTTGTGGTGCTTTCTGTGACACTTCAGTTTTTGTTTTCATAATTATGCATTAATTTCATTCATGCAATTTTTGTGTTGGCTGACCCTATTTAGCGTTTTTCTCCTGCAAAAGAAAGCTATACGACGCTGCAATTTCACAACATCGCGAATGTCACATCTGTAATTGGCCTTTTGTAATCTAACAAAGCGCCGATAATTTCACTGCAGATGTTTTTCTTTTTTTCCTGGTATCGCTGTGTATATATACATTTAGAATATGTCTATAGCAATTTGCAACAGTTTACGCACTTTTTACTCTTTTTTTTTTTGCACATTCGTGGTACACTTCTGACCTATCTACCCAGCCGCGGTGGTGCAGTGGTTAGGACGCTCGGCTTCTGTGCCCAAGGATGCGGAATCGAATCCCGGCCGCAGCGGCTAATTTTCGACGGAAGCGGAAAGCAAGTCACCCGTGTGTTGTACGATATCAGTGCATCTTGAAGAGCCCCAAGTGGTCAAACTCTCTGGAGCCCTTCACTACAGCGTCTCTCAGAGCCTCGCTTTGGGACGTGAAAACCCACAAGGGCAAAACTAAAACCAGCTTCTGATTTATCTGACCGAATTGTTCCGAAAAGAAGCAAGTCTGACATGCACGAAGAAACATATTTTTTTTTCGTTTCATTTGTTGTTCGCTTCAATGGCACAATAACGTTAGATTTTCTTTCGTATCCTTCGACATTATCTGAAGCGGGCATGCGTTCTTGATCACTCGAACTTTCGCCGTTGAAACACGCCTCGTAAGCCATGCGCTGCAAGCAACTCGAGTAGCAGCACAAAGCATGGGCGGCCTTTGAGAGACGTATTTCTCAGAAGCATTTCAGCAGATCCGCGTCTGTGCTGCGAAAACTAATAGAGACCCACAGACAAATGTTTCAGAACCTTCCTAGAAAATAAAGGTTATATACGCTGCCTCGAGTGTGCCTTGTATTTTTCGTCAGCGTTTAAGCTGAATTAAGCGGGCACGCACTATTACCCGCAGAGCAGCGTTCGAGTCCTTTGCAGAATGCTGATCATGCATACTACAATGCGACATTTATTATACGAGAGCTTTAAAGAATTACGAGTACGAGCAATTTCCTCTCTTCAAAATATAAAGACAACCAATTATGATTTACTAAAGGTTTCGCATTTGATTTCGCAGTCTGGCTCAGGCTCCTTTGCATGCAATGCTAACAGAAGGTGTCGCAATTCTGTCACCCGCACCGAAAACTTCAGATGCCCGAAAGGTGACTGCAATTCATGCATACTTCAAGGGAACGGAGCTCGCACCGCGCGGCAAGGAATATGCTGTCGTTGAGTCACTGCTGAGCACTGGATAAAAGGCAAAGATAAAAATGAGGTTTAAGTACCACGTACAGTCTAGCGCAATTTGAAGGGCGAGGCGATACGAAAATGTGTTCCTGGCGTGACGGTCGCTTAATCAGCAACAAAGTTGACGGTACAAGACGGCCTCTGTTCAGCCACGTAACTGCATGTATTAGTCGCTGCGTTCTTGTGAAATAAACTGAATTTGAACATTGTAATTTGAGTAGGATAGCCCTAAAGGGATCACCTTCAAATCGTGTTAGACTCTACAGCGCAGAAAGCATGGCTGCTTGGAAAGTTTAGGCGAAATGAATGCCCGAAAGTCATCGAAGTTAGTTGCAAGAATTAAGAACGCTCTCTAATCAAGGCAGCTCTAAAACAGCACCAGTAAGCACATCTGTAGCAGGAAAGGTGAAAAAGAAGGAAATAATAGATAAAATAAGTTTTAACACAATTTCGCTATATTCTATGCGTTAGCATTAGTAGCATACAATCTTTGCCAAATGCGACCGTCGTCGCTGGTGTCATTTTGAAGCCTCGGGGTCAGAGCGGGAGGGAGGAAAGGCGCAGCGAGTGACTGTCTCGTTTTCTCGCGGCTTCGGCTATGCTACGGAGAGTAAATAATCGTAGCGTTTTAAGGTGGTTAAATCGAATTGTCGAACGAAAGCTCTTTCTAGCTTGGGTCAGCGTGCTTTACATGGTTTAGCTTGGTTTGACTTGACTCGGTTTAGCGAGTTGGCGGCGCCTATACCGGCCATGACATGTGGTTTTGTGACGTCACAGAAATGGCCGACCAATGAGTGCCCGCCATGTCATCTATCCAACTGCCACCTGCCACAGGCTTCGCACCTCCCATAGTTTTTGTAGATTTGGTCGTGAAGTAGCCTTTTCGCTCCAGAAAGTAAATATTAAGGTGGTTATTACAAAAACCTGGCGCTATTGATGACTTGGACGCGGTGAAAGCGAGTGAAAATCTCAGAAATACCACCCATGAGGCTCCTTGTTGGTTAAGCGGAGGCTAGCATAAAAAAAAATTTAAAACGAGGAAAAAGCTTTCCCTTGCACAGAGGAACGCTGAAAAGAAGGATTCCTACCTATGGCATCTCGAATTGACTGAAAAAGATTGCCCAGGGGTTCCGGGCCAAATGTCTGCTCCTCACAAGTTGAAAAGCACATGTAGAAATGTTAGTCGAATAGAACCAGTAACTGAGAAAAGTGGTGTGGGGTTCGTATGTCTCACCTTTTGTAACTTTCGCTACAGGGGCTGTATATAAGATTCCACTCTCTTGTGGCTCTCCGTATGCGTGCATGGGGCTGACTGGACGTTGCCTTAATGAGCGGCTCCTAGAGCACAAAAGAAATTGTTGCTCTCTGCTGGGGCCAGGAAATTTGTCCAATCACGTCTCAAACACAAGTGCACTCTTTCGTTTGAAAATACTGTAATCATGGCACGGGCTAAAGAAAGGAAAAAACAAAAACAAAAAAGAAGTCATTGAGGCCTTCCGCGCGTTTAGGGTTCTGAAGGAAACTACGTTATTTTTCCTTCGGTTGCTTGCACCCAATGGGAGATTGATATGCTTCGGAATGATAAAGTTTTTCATGAATATGCTGAATGCTTGCGTATCAGTTTTGGCACGCAGGGCTGATGTTGTTAAGCTGCATAGTCCCCAGATGAGATTCGCAAACATCTGTTACTTTTCACGATGTACGCCATTTTCCAATTTGTTATTTGTGCGGCGCAGTGCAGTGTTGCCTTTCCCAGTTTTATTTTTTTATCAAGCTAAGGCCATGTGCCTGTTTACTACCTTTTCAACTTGAATGGAATGAACTTTAATTGGAAGATTTGGCTTGAATATTTGTGTAGTCTTTTAACCCCGTTCTTGTAAACCCTAGCAGCGCACGCTTTTTCCTCTGGAAAGTTCCGGCTAGCCCAATCACAAGCACTACTTTTCCTAAGAGGAAAACTGATGGCTGTTGGATGTCTCTTTAGGGCTAATTGAAGGTGCAAAAAATGAATTTTCTGTTTTAAATTTTTGTTGTCATTGGTGGGAATGAACTCAGTTCATCGACCCAAATCGGTCACACAATAGAAATTGGAATGCTAACGCATATATCCCTACAATGTACATGGATCGAATGAATTGTCTGTCACTTTCTTTTGCCCATTAATGGGGCTCTAACGAATGTAACGAATGATCTTATACACATTTTTTTCTTTTTTTCTTATGCGGCTTCCTTTGTACTCAGTATGAAAAAGCGTCCGAAATCTTCCGGTTAGACTGTATGTAAAACTTGCACAATACGTCGACAACACCGCAGAAAAGTGGCGTGCACAAGCAAATTATTAATAGATGAAAATAAGTGTCATTATCCACCATTTTTTTTATCATTGATTTGATTTGTCTGCCGTCTTCCTTCCTCAGACTTTATATTGATCGATAATTTCTTTGCAGTAACGCATAGTGCATTGAAGGGGTATTCGTTGTTACAGTAAACTGTTTTGGTGCAGAAGGATCACTGGAAATATATCGTGACGCTATTTACAGTTTTTAAGAGAGTAAGCTGAATGATTACCGACTAGGAACTCGACTTACCATCAGCGAAGTTACTCTCCCACGTGATCGGCCAGTTCCGTTTTCACTGGAAAGAAAATATATGAGCACTTCAAACATATCCTGCGTTTTACTTTGGCCCAAGTTTAGTGTAAACTTCCCCATTTTTCTCTGATAACATATAGGCTACTATAACTCCTTTGTACGATGCTTGCTGTCCACAGCAGATTTTCGGTATTCGGTTGCTTGCGAAGTATAACCTTAGTTACACTGAACGTAAGGAGCACTCTATTATGGGCAAATGAGGCGTATGGATGGAACAATACGAATCAGAGAGCGAAAATGGGAGCACCTTGATTGATGCGGGTTATATAATGGCAGGGTTGGTCTTCAGCCACGACGCCCAATGATTGCTCTTATATTGTGAGAAGGGACTACCCTGCCCGTCATTTACTCAGCATCAATCAAGGTGTTCTTTCTGCGCCGTTCTCTGGAGTATTGTGCGATGTTCGCGCTTCATTTGTCCACGACAGCAGATGCCGCGACAGACGCCAAGGGGATTAGTTCAAGCGAACGAGCTGCAAATGCTACCTTTCTTGACGGAGTGAGAAGCGCTGGGACGTTTTCTCAGAAGCAGTGAGTAGATGGGCACTTGGTAGTCGCTACCGGCGATATGCCGCTAATAGCTTGACATTATTGAAATTTAAATGCATGTATAGCCTCTTCCCTTGCAAATTAAGGAAAACATCGACCTAACCTCTCTAAAAATTCAAAATATTTTCTGCCGGATAAGTATCAGCAGAGAGAGACTTCAGCTTCAAGCAAGATTAGCACTTGTAGTGGTAAGAGAGATAAAGAGAGGGGAAACTTCTGTAAGAGAATAACTGACAGGAGCTGGACGGTCGGTGCCCCTAGTCCAGGGCTCCGCTGACGGCAGCTGACTTGTGGACTAGGTTAGCTTCGCTTCCTGCTGTCTTAGACCACCAAGCTGGAAATGCGTGAATAGTATTTATATCACCTTGCAATGAGAAACTTTTCTGGCCGCCCAGAGAGCTTCTCTACAGCTACTCGAGCGAAGGATCTGTTCACCTATAGCCCCAGAAAAGACGACCGTGAAAAGCGGTATGATTGTGATTAAGTAGAAAAATATTCCGTACTCCTTCCGCACATAAAATTAAAAGAGGTAAACTAGAGCTCCCTCGGACATCAATCTGATAAAAATTCAGAGCTCTCCCATTCGTTAAAACTCGCGTGAGAGACACTCGTCCTCCTTCGCGCAGTTTACCCCTGGATTGCGCAACATCGCGAATCGCCCGCGCAACGTTCCACCTAGACCGGCGGGATATGGACGAACCTTCAGATAATCTGACACCTCTCCCGTGCTTTTATGATCGTGCCGATCAATATAAGCATGCCGGAAGAAACGCTGTACAACCCGTAGATAGACAAACGAGGAAAACTCACAATAATATGCACAAAGAAAGAACAACGCCTTGAACCTTACAACCTTTTGGAGGTGCACCGAAACGAGGCAATATCGTTTTTGACGTATTCGTCCTGCATGGGCTAATGTTTGTGCAAACTGCCAGGATAAACATTGGTTTTGAAGAAAGGCGCCGCAACCTTATCACTTTTCAATGAGCATCTCAAGTACGCCACGGAGCGAGTGAAAGAAGGAAGAGAAAAGAAATGGCTATTTGTATATAGGGTTAATTTAGGCCACTACTTCGCTCCGTACGCGTGTGCCTCATTGCATTCAGCCTCTATGAAAACGTGCCTGCCGCGGCCGGGTATTGATATCACATTCATAAGCCGAGCAGCCGCGGAAGCGTTACGACGCTTCCAACAGGGACAGCGACCTTAAATGAATGCAGCACGAGAAGGTAAAAGTGTTGCCTATAGGACGAAAATTGAAGCGTGTAGTGAATGCTGTGACACTTAGCCAAAGCAAGTTCTTGACAGAGAGAAAGTGCTTGCATTTAGTTGCAGACAGCGGTAGCAACTTGAAACCTTCATAGGACGATCATGCACAAGCCAACATTAGCCCATGTCTCAAAACGTTTTTGCTGAGGCATCATCGTCGAGAACTTGGATAAGCCCTGAGCCCGCACACATACAGATGCTGCAAGATGTGGAGGAGTTGAAATGTGCCAAAAGGTGCATAAATAACCTCCATACAATTTTTGCTTCAATTTGTGATCAGAAGCACTGCCTGAACTTTGGAACCGCTCTTTTTTTTATTTTATTGCGTTAACAATACTGCGTCAGGTTTCAGCCCATCGCGTAGTCCCGCGGGAAGGGCCACGTTTGACCTTGAGCCGCAGCCGAGCCGAATACGACTTTAGTCAAGCCGTATGAACGTGCCTTAGAGGCCTGTAGGGGTAACGTGAATGCAAGGGTCCTGGCAGGCTGATTCTGACATAACCGTCCCATGTGAAACGAGAGACTCAAGTATTGCTAAGGCAATTCAACCCGGTTTAACCAGAGCTAAATCACAGCCAATTTTTTCCTCTATTTTACAAACATTGTGAACATGACAAGTTTTGTAATATTTCCCAAGTCAAAAATTACGAACCCAATATGTTTTCCTACAAGCACATTTTATGGATAGAAGGGGGCGGAGGAAATGCAGCTATTTTGAAAATGTAGTTTCGAAATTCTCAGGGCGTGTCACCGCACCGCATTATCGGCAAGAACGGAACCGCACAAAAATCCTCAGAGAATCTATAGGCTCCAGCTTGGCTTGGGCGGAAAGCAAAAGGTCCAGGAAGAGAGTGCAGCAGGCCAGAACACAAAACTGCAGTCTAGCTCAACCCTATTTTATGATTCGAAAAGCAAGTATGGTACCATGGGCTCAAACTTGAGGAATTTTAGAAGTGAAGTAGAACATTAACTGGAAGCGGACTTTATAAGATATTTTACTGCGAAAGCATCATACTCAGCGCCTATTCTGAAACTCGATCTGTGTGTGAAGCCTCTGCCAAGCTCGGAAAGACAGCGAAGTCCATTACAAACCAAGTGTAATCATAACAACGCAAGGGTGGCCGTGGCCATGGGTAAACTTTCTAAGTGACCACTTGATTAAATGACCTTTATCTTTGACCTTTAGTTAAACCTAGCCCGCACGAGAAATTTTGATGGCCTACCCTGAAAACAGACATCGAGCAATTCGCGAATTGAGTCGGGTCGCGTTCAAAACCTGCTTGGCCATTTCTCTTCCCAGTGTTAAAACAGTGTGGCAACAACATAAGCAATGCTGTGCTGTAATGGCGGCTAGTTGGTTTTCCATCATCAGGTCGGCGTTTTTTTTTTCTTTTTAACACAAGGACGATTCACTAAAACAAGACAAGACTGGTATGTGCGCGAACTTTCAACTGTTTATTACATGTACTTCTCTCCTTATATACACATCATACAAAGAAAACATGTGACACGTGTCACGGAACACGTGTCACGGAACACGTGCCACACGTGTCACGGTTCCACGGAATGCGTAAGCGATTCGTCTGTAGCGCTGACACGCAGAGAGATCCAGTTGTTAAAAGGCAGCGTGATGGAAAGCGGTGTTTCACGGGTTACGGCTTGATGAATAAACTTAGAAACTTGTATCTGACAAGTGTTTGTACATGTTTTCTTTGTATGTGTGTATATAAGGAGAAAAGTGCATGTAATGGAACAGTTGAAAGTTCGCGCACGTACCAGTCTTGTCTTGTTTTGTTTTAGTGAATCGTCCTTGTGTTAAAGTTTAGCGCGCCGACCTGATGATTATAACATAAGCTTCAGGATACGGTGCAGCGTACATAAGAGAACATTGTATGTTGATGCTCCCCATTCTCCGAGTTCAGACCACCCTGAACATTATAGCTGTTACATAGGCAAAACGTAAATAGAAACTATCATGCTTGATAGCTGCTAGCGTGGGCCGTGGTCTTCTCCTTTTAACGCGGTAGGATTCGTCAGAAAATTCGGCGTCAGTGTTATGAGTTTCATGAAATACCACGGGCATGGCTTTGGCACGTAGTTGATGGAAGGCGACATAACCGAGCACTGAATCGCCGGTGGATTGGGTGATGTAACGAAAACACATGCTTAGAAATTTGGGTGGAGTTTCCACCTGGGATGGCTTGTTTGAAGTGGGAGCGAGGGATATGAGCCAACCATACAAAGTGTTTCGATGCCCAGTCAAACGTCTCTTATAGACCGATCTGGTACGCTCGTCGGGGTTAGCCTGAGCTTTAGAGCTATGTGGCGTGGTCGCTTACGACTGGTAGTTGGGTAACGCGTTAGCTTATAACTGCATTCTAATAATAATGCGGGGTATACTAGAGGCACAAATGAAGGGATTGGTAACCAAACGAGCAAAAGCTAATGTACTTGAACGAGGGTCCGCAGCTAACATCAGCGCATTAAACCCGGGCTCAGAGAGCATGTAGGGACACGATAAGCGCGCTCACTCCAACTTCTTCTTAATTCCAGGAAGCAAACACACATAGAAAAACTAAATGAGTAGAAAACCAGAAAAACACTAACGCCACAAACAATTACAAATATTAAAACAAAAAATTCAAAAAATTAAAAGAAAAAAAATCGAAATAAACTACTCACCCAGATATATGCGTTGAAAAACGAAGCTCCGCATGCCAAGACGGGCCCGTAAATGGGAGATAGCGTTGTCGCGTCATAACCTTAAAGTCACAGCTTAGGTATTCCCCAAGTTTTAAAAGAATATAAATGCGTGGTATACATTCTCACTAGCCCTTCTTAACGCCGAGGAAGATGTTCACTGTTCAAGGGTGCCTAAAATTTTGCCCGACTAAGTTACGACTGCGCAGCGCAATGGAAATTGATACCATGAAAAACTTCCATAAGAGCCTATACACTCGAAAACAACAACAACAAAAAAAAAAAAGACAAGCACACTCTGGAGTGTCTGCATCCGCGAATCTAAAAACGCGATTAATCGCTGACTATGTCAACTCGGGGACAGGACTCGTTCAGGCATCCGACCGTATCGGCTGTCGCATAAGTTCCCGGCCTGCGCACCCTTCTTTAACTTGCGTTCGGACTCCCCTGCTTTTTTCAAACGATGTCCATATTAACGAGACAAAAATACATGGGCCGAATAGGCTGTGTGCATTCATCCCATCTCCATTGTTCAGAGAGCGAGTTTCTATATTAACGAGACATAAATACATTGAAAAATCTTCGCCCCTAGAAAACTGTCCATAATTCGGGTCCTCCATATTAACGGATGTCATATTAACGGGGCACAAATTTTCCATAATAGCCACTCATGAAACGACTTGTGAAGACTAAACCGCCAACAAAACAAACAAAAGAGGAAAAGACAGCAAAACACCAATTCATCATAAAACTCAGCCAACGCCGAATAAACCTTCAGATTCGAAGAGGAATGCTGTTTATCTTATGAGGTCCCAACCGGCCACTCCTGCGTTAGTTTATAATTCTGTGATCCCGTGGCCTATTGCAAGAATTGGCGAAATTGCTTCTTCGAACACCAGGCTTACATTAAAAAATTACAGGGGTCGGAACTGCTAGGAAAAAGGGTTAAACGTGAACCACTTTGCTGTCGCGAACATCGGCTCGGCCGTCAAATTTCGCCGGAGCAAAACGTCCAACTCCCATTTGCCTAAAAACACACACACACACACACACACACACACACACACACACACACACACACACACACACACACACACACACACACACACACACACACACACACACACACACACACACACACACACACACACACACACACACACACACACACACACACACACACACACACACACACACACACACACACGATATAAATATAAATGTCCGAACCGAATACTGGATGTCATTTCGCCAACAATTCTGAGGCGAGCTTCTTTGTGGTATTCACTTGTTTTCCTTTGAAGACTGAACTAATAAATTGCACGGTGGTGTCTCCGAAGCTGCTTCGCCGCGTGCACCGTAGGTGAATCTAGAGAAACCGTTTCCCCGTTAGTGTCGTATAGGTACAGCACATAAACGTAAAATAAAGACAAGAACAACAGAAAGGAGGCGAGCAAGCAGCCCGGAGGGACCGCGCCCCCCGCTGTGCACGCGCTCCTCCCTTCGCCGTCCGTCTGTAGGCATCTGGTTTTGCTCATGCAGTGAATGCCGAACTGTCACCAATACACACCAAAAGGCAGTGGCGTATGTGTGCCAGCTCTGCTTTCAGAGACTAGATCGGGCTTTCCAAGACTTGCAAAAGAAAAAGAAAAAAAAAAAAACTAAATGACCGCGCGGGGAAGTGGAAAGGAGGGTTGTGCTATGGGCCTCTGAAAAGATGCCAAAAGAGAGAGCCTAATGTGAGGGAAGAAGCCTGTTCTCTTTTCGGCAGTGTACGAACTTAATTGACATACAAGAAAATATATATAAATAAATACCATGTTGAAGAAAGTAATAACAAATGTCGCACACTAAAAACAGAAGAGAACTGCGCTTCCCAGAGCGTATAGAAGGTTTGAGACATCGACTTAATACTGCATTCCTCAGTGCTAGCATGTAATTGGCTTCATATCACGTACATCTAAATTAATTTTTAAAGAAAAAAACAAATATCTGAAAAAATTATTCCGACGTCTGGCCACTAAAATTTTCATCCGATTGATTTGTCCGTCTCGAGCAGGCGGAGCACAAAAGAGACACGTTCAGTTCGCCAGACCAATTCGTCCGTCTAGACACCAAAATGTCGAGCCGGAAACCATCTCAATACTTTCTAGCTCATAAAAACATGTAGGAGAACGCTTTTCTCTTTTTTTTTTCTGCGCCTGAATAAGAGATTTAAGAGAAACCTGATATTATGAAGTTAATAATCCCTTACTCTCCTCCTTCCTCCTGCATTGCTTGATTTCACTAGAATTTGACAGAGAAATAAAGGGCCTTAGCGGAGCGAAATCTTTTATTTTTTCATTGCGCTTTACTGCATACAAGCCCCATATATTTTTTCGTCTCTTCTATCTCGGCAAATGGTTAACATGCGCAGGCTTCTTTCCTGTATACCAGTTGCGTCTTATAAGATGTGCCGTCCGTTTCATCCTGTTGCATGTTTTACCGCTACACTAGCACCTTCATCCCATTGAAGTTGTTCGGGGCCACATATGAATCTGTTAGAAGATACAACAGCACAAGACCAAAGAGAGGTTGTTCTGGAGAATACAAGAATATAAATTTACAGGACCGGAATATAGAACGTTGACGTACAATTCGAAAGGGAGGACTTCGATAAAATGCCCAGATGGTATTGTGCCGGTTTTTCTGGTTTGTTCATGTTTTTTTTTTTATCTGTCAGTATCACGTCCCCTAACAATTTCGCTGCACCATTTTCTGTTATGTTTCCGTGTAATGTACAGCGGGGTCCTTTATCGAATGTAACGCAGCAGCCGTGACGTTAGCGCCTGGAAACGGGCACGCACAAGACACAGTTCTGCTCCGCGCCGTCTGCTTCGCTTTTTAGTTTGCTGGTTTCTTTGCGGCATCCGACAAAAGCACCGCAGGTCAACGTGAGTTATGTGCGCTCCTGGCTGTTTGAGCCTGCGGCAAGCATCGGCACAAACAAGTCAGAGGAAACGGGGGTGGCGGGCGGGGGGCATGAGGAGTTCGTGGAGTAAAAAAAAAAAAAAATCTCCTTCGAAGTAGACCAGAGGGAAGCGTCCTCGGACTGCGGACATTACGGTGGAATGCCGAAAGCTGGGCAGGGACTGCGGCATCCGGTCGTCCGATTGGGGGGTAACCAAACACCGAGAGTCGGCGGGCACATCGTGGCAGTACGCTCGAGCTCCGCGTCAAAAGGGGCGCTCTTCGAAGAAAGCCGCGGCAACTGCAAAAAGCCTGGACCTCACAATTTCGACCTCACACAATGACAACCTCACTCAACCTCAAACTCACGCGTGAGGTTGAGGTCCAATTTCGTGACCTCACTCAAAACATTTCGAGCTGTCACCGACCTCACCTCAACCTCACCTCACTCCGTGAGGTTGAGGTCATTTTGAGGTTGAGGTCGACCTCATGAGGTCGAAACCTCATGAGGTTGTCCACCTCTGCAACTCGCATTCGAGCAGCATTCAAACCGCACTGAATCTACTTATCACCGTATCTTCGCATTCTACACGCGCTTACCTCCGAATTTTGCATCCGGGTAGCCCTGGCTCCGAATAGATCGATATTCGAAAATAACTTCAGTCAATTAACTTCAGTCTCTGTGCTTCAGTGGGTGGCGAAGCCGAACGTCCACATTCATTCTACTGCATTCAGAGGCGAGGCACATAGCGCGCAGAGGGGCTCTTCACGCAAATCCCCTGTGCGAGTAGGCAAAGCACGATTATGGGGGAACTGAGGAAAGAAAGCTTCCACCCCAAATCGCTTGAACTGGGCGAGGTTACTCCTCGTGACCTATTTATTGACTTAATTATTTGTAATATTTAATAGGAGGCAGTCAGACATCTGAATTGAGGAACTTCATTGAAAGAGTCAGCGTAGAATAAATCTTATATTTGCTGATGACATTGTCTTGTCATGTAACCTTGAGGTCGCATTACAAAACATGATCAAGTATAATAATGGGCCTAAAATTAATGTGCAGAAAATAAAAGTGTAATGATCAACAGGCTAAGAAAGGAACCGCAGTTTGCAATAGGTAGCGAGGCGCTGTAAGTCGTAAGGGAATATACTTCCATTTAGGACAGGAGGTGGCCCGATCGAGACCACGAGAACAACAAGAAAGGTAGAAAAATAGCAACAGGGAGGAGTGCATTTGGCGAGCACTTTTAGGTCACTAGTGGAAGTTTGTACGAGTATGCCCCAAGAGGAAAGCATATAATAACTAGGCGTTACCTGTAGGCTGTGTGCATTTTTTTTTTGTACCTGAGCAAGTGACTGTTGCACACCGTTAAAAAATCCTGTTCTCATTGAAAACGTTAGTAATATCCAAATGATACTCAAGAGCATATGGCTTGGCATAATTCGCCATTCCAAATTTTACACACATTACGCAAGACTCGATCTCCTCCGTGCCTCAAATCTTCCCTCTGAAAGCGCACCAGAAAAGCCTCCTCACATAAGAAAAGGGAAATTTTATAATTTTACACCCTTTCTACTCATTCCCTCTTCCAAGCGTCGGCGCGCGCCAGCAAGAGACAAGGCGTTACATAGCTCTGCTCATTTGACGGAAAGCCGTCGCGACTAACACAATGAAGACACCCGCAGACAGATAAACACAGGGCGAAGCAGACAGACTGGGCGCTTTGCCGCGAGACGGCGTCGGCGCGAACAATGCTCACGTGACGAGACTTCCGCGCCACGTGCGGCAGACCCATTGCTATATACATGCTCGCGTGACGTCACGGTCATGCTCGTCACACAATGCGTGCCAGCAAAACGTTCACGCGACAAGCGACAACTTACTACCGCGCGTACGCACACACACACACACACACACACACACACACACACACACACACACACACACACACACACACACACACACACACACACACACACACACACACACACACACACACACACACACACACACACACACACACACACACACACACACACACACACACACACACACACACACACCATGTATAGTAAACGCGGTGCTATAGTGCCCTATACGCGCATAACAAGCCTCGTATTGTGTACACCTGGACCCCACACGAGGTGAAGTTCATTGTCTGCATGTACCAGACTAAACATTGCGCTCATAATCCATTGTGCCTCGCAGCGTAGAGAATACCACAAGAGGGGGCATTGTGCTTTTTCCCTCCCCCGTTACGAGAACATCATCGCCCCCATTGTGCGTTGTGTGTGTTGTATTATGGTCAGGCCACAATTACAAGATAAACGCCCGATTCAGGAGCTTTTAGTGAATGAGGAGCGTCTGCGCTGACGCTGCTGACAGGGCAGAGCCAAAACAGTGCGAGCGATGGATGCCATCACAATGGGGGATTCACTTGTCGTGCTATATAGTGCATTGCGATCAGGGTGCCAAGAGAGCACAAAATGTATCTTCGCTTTGCGGACTGTTCCCTTTTCCTCATGACTCTCTTTCTTAGCTCTTACCCTTATCCATATAAAGAATGCACTCTGACAGCTGTAACAGGGAGGACAAGAAAATATATAACAAAATCAAGCAAGCAAGCTGTGCTTAACGCCGATGATCTGCCTTTATTTTTCACCATAAATTAAAAGGCAAGAAGGCAGCGCCATTAACAAGTCGGATTCGGAATCGTTATGTCCGCGGTTTCATTCCGCAGTCAGTCAGCAGCCCATGGTAATTTATACAGCACTGTCTGACCAGTTATGATGGACCACGTCGTGGTTAAACTTAAAGGTATGAGGAGAGAACGTTAGGGATTTTTCACACATTGTCGTTTCGAGCTCAAAGGGCGCTGAAAACGGAACATGCAAAGGCAAATTATAACATATAGCGTGAGCACATCCGGGACGACACACACAGTACGTACACAGACATGCTTCCAGCCCCTATTAATTCGAGAAAGCCACAACTGATAAAGATCGCAGGTATCTGGCAGCACAAGCAGGTATATATATTCCACGTTTTCTCTGGCTCATTTGTAGAACAGTCATTCAACAATTCCATGTTCCGCAGTATACTTATAGAAACTCCAACTCTGCAAAGCAACGTAACTGTTAACTAAAGAAATAACGCCTAACGCATTTGTCTTAAAGTTGAGACTTCTCACCTCTATCCACGATCTCCCCACAGTTTGTCTTGATGCCTACTCAATAACCAGAGGAGTAGAGGAAGTCTGGTAGGCAACCTCAGCAGCAGAGCGCGCCCAAAGGTTTTCAGTGAAGGCTCTGCTGACGTTGTAACCATGCTGTTTCAGACACTACTCCAAGCATCTTACTAGTTGTTCAATGTATCGTTTCCCGCACGACAGAAAGATAAAACAAACAATATATCTTGAACAAATTTAACGTCTCTTTCTGTACACCTTGTCGCACCATCTCTGATCACATCTCTCTTTTTTATTTCTTTTTTTTTTTTTATGAGCGCATGCAGCTCATACGTGGCTTAATGGAAGCCGAGAAGAAGCAAAGTAGTACGTCTACACGACGGCCTAACTTCTTAATTTGGTGCTAGACACGGGGGCATAGGGAACGACCGCCATTATTTCTTGTCTTCGTTCTATTTGTAATGTTCCCGATGCACCTGTTGCTCGCCATGCATGGGTTCTTGTATCTTCCCAAACTTTTCTCGGAAACCGACGTCACTAAGGCTGAAGAACACCTCCCCCTAAGTAGGGTGTTGCTTCAACTACGGTTCAAGATAAGCTATGCTGGTATGGCATGATGTGTGAGCTTTAGCATCCTGAATCTACAAATGGGCTAACGGAATAATCGTAGTGCAGACTGCAGGCCTTCGTGTTAATGCCGACTTCCTATTTGGTTGCAATGCAACAGAACACGTGAGTGTTCTTGCATTGTGCCTCCTCCTAAACGCGGCCACCGCCACCTGGATTCGATCTCAGGACCACGGGTACAACAGGCGATCTCCATAGCCACTACGCCACCGCGACTCAACGTCATTGTTACAGCAGCCTGATTCAAAAGGCCCGCACCACGACTCTGGCTGATTGCATGTTGTCCAGTGAGGCTTCGATATGCCCAAGATGACATAGCCGCAGTCATCAGGTATCGGAGCCGTGGCCGCGACAGTGACCATGGCGTTTTCGTGGTTCCTTCAGAATATGGACAACATAGTCGAAACATCGGTCCTCATCACCGACAACAGCCTGATTACCCTCCGTTGCAGTACAAGACCTTCTCCCACGTCCATCCTGTTGACATCGTCTTGCTGCACTTCGTAACTGCGGGCAGATGAGGTTACTAAGTGCATCTATCGCTGCACTTCATAGCCTCATGTGCCCACGGGACTCCATGGCGACCCCGCCCCATTTTCTTGTCATTCCCTTGAGACCCACTCCGTTGCCCTGAGCGGTCTTTCGGTATAGAGTTTCGCATTAAATGGCCCTCTCCCCTTTCGAAGAACTCTTCTACATTTCAGTAAACTGCAGAACTCTTGTCCTGTTCTACATTTCAGTAACAATACATTTACTTAGTGTTAGTTCTCTAACAAATGCTGCTTCCGTTCCGGCACGAAGCATTTCTCTCAAGATTTTAAATCCTGTCGCCACCGGGAATCGAACCTCCATCGCTTGAATGCCCAGCCGAGCACTTTAACCAACTGCGCCACGCCCAGAATTTTTTTTTTTTCTGACATGGTATTTATTACATGTGGTATACAGAAAGGGTTATCTACACAGAATATTTACAAAGTACTCAGCCGTTGCTGAGATGCACAACAGAAAACACAACTAGAAGGCAGGGAAAGATAAGCACCGTGTCACCAGCGGAAACCAATCAGGTTGAAAGTCATTTGCATCATAAATGTCCTTCAGTTGCAGCCTTATTCGGCTAAAATGGAGCCTAGGTGGAACAACATGTTCAGCGTTGCGATCCAACATGCGTGTCTTCCACAAGCTATGAAGTCCAATAAGGAAAAGCATGTCATATGGTTCGTAATTAGATTGCTTAACAGCAAGACACCGCACACTGTACGAATTGTGATATCAGAATCAGCCTACCAGAACCGTTTGCATTTTCGTCACCCATACGACACGCAGGCACGTCCATACGGCTTGGTTGAAGCGTGACTTTATATGTGGGCTGGTAGCTTACACTCTCGCCTTACGCCCTTAAAGGATGAGCTAAAGTGTCCCCAATAATGTAGCACCTTACGCTGATAGGGCGTGATAGGGGAATAATGTAGCAGGCAAAAGAAGCTTCCGTCGTTGCTTTCACAATTAAACTTGGGTTAACCAGAGCTAAACCATAACTAATTTTTGTTAGTTTAGCGCCACCGCTTACCGCTACCACTCGACGTCAGTACGCATGCGCTGATCACTCCGATGACGACAGATGGCGCCACATTCCCGTCAAATGTCGTTTCTGCAGTGTGGATTACACAGTGCTCTTGGAATGTTTGCCTTTATTATTACATGCGTAAACTAAGGCCCCATTAACTTGACATGCTTGACTGGTTGACTACAGAGGCTATATGTACGCTAATGGCATAATCTTATTAGCAAATAAAAAAAAAATAAAAAAAAGACGGCACCGTTCAATTACGGAACATTAGAAGGCAATCACGTAATCCCAGACAGATGTAGTAAGTTCTCCGCTGTGGTCGCCTCATCGACAAAGAGGATTCCTCAAAAACAGATCTAAATTGTTTTTATTTCTAAGAAAACAGTCCCTGTGTAGTGAGCTATGGTCCGACCACTCCGCGAGTGTAATGCCCATATAAAGTTTATGACATTTTCACGGTAACAGCTATACGAAATGTAGACGTCATCAGGAGCTCACGGCGCCGTTGTTATAGTACAATTCTTTATCACCTCTCATAAGAGTTTGAGTGATCTTGTCATTCCAAAATACTTTATCATCCCGACCAATGAGAAGAGAGCACTGCCATGTTCACATGCCGGCGGCTGTGAATCAAGGGATTCGGGTCAATCATGGGATCTGTATCTGTAAGTCTCTTTCGCCACCTACCAGCGAAGGGGAATAAACATGCGTAACGCGTTCTCTGTCACGTACGTCTTCACGGCGAAGGAACAAGTGATCCGTACCCGAGAGCCGAGAATTAGTCGGCGGGAAGGTGGAGGGATGTAGAGGCTAATGCATTCTCCAATCCAACCATTGGCAAAACATTTCTACACAGAACCGGTTTATGTCAGCTTATAGATACAGTGAGTTTCTATATTTTAAGGCGAAAGCCTTATTTCTAGGCTTATGGAACGAAATCCCGTGCGCGAGAGTTGTGCGCGAGATCTGTCACATTCCGCGAGATTCCGCGAGGTGTGTTCTTGTCTAGCGTTCCTGGCATCTACAATCTCACACTTGAACGCGCACCAAGGAACGTCACTCGACAGGAGCGACAGTGTATCGTCCAAACTCACACCGGAGAAAGTGTGACAGATACTGCGCCTTTCCTATAAGCTTGTAGTCTTCCCTTTCCTGTAAACCAATTATAATTATATGTAGCACTCCAACGAACGCCGATAAAAGGCAAACTATGAGAGGCAAATGATAGGAAAGGAGAGGTAGGCTTTCGCCATTCTCCTCTTAAGAGACATCTAAGAAGCTCTCCTTTTTACTAGCCTGTTTAAAATTTTCGTAGAGCCGATCGGTTGAAATATGGGAATATGAAGCCCGTATAATAAGAAAAATATATGGAAACTCATGTTTTTCATATCTCCACATAGTTTTGATATAATTTCCGCATAGTTTCCATATAATTCTTTATGTAGTCGCACGGAGTCTGCACATTTCCGTGTGCGGAGTCCATATCCACACCATAGTTCCATACAATGTGCATACAATCCGTACGAAAAACATGGAATTTTCGGACTGATCGTAAGGAAACTTTCATTAGTGTAGTTTCGCAAGTAGTCCTTCGGTATTAGCTGCTCCTGCTATGCCGCTACTGCTATGCCTATTGCTGTTTTTATTTCCTCCCCGCTTATCCTCCTCGGTCGCCTTGGCGGTGGCCTGGGCCCACCGGAAGTGTCTTCGCTCCAGCGCTACGCGTCGTCGCCGCCGTGGAGAGGCCGCGACGAACACACGGAGCGCAGTAGTCTCGTTAGCGCGCCGGCGCCAGGCGACAAGGACGAAGCGCTTTGCGTCTACAACGTCGCCGGACCCCATTAGCACCGCTCGCGCAGAGGCACGCCCGCCGTCTCTCAGGGCGGCCGAGCAATGCACGTAGACTACTACATTTGAAGCGTCCCGGCTACCGGTGTAAAAATAAATAAAAAGCAAACCTCCGCTTGTTTAGGAAGGCGCGCCAGATATGGCGGGAAACTGTCCTATTCTGGTTACCCTTCCAGACGCCAAGGAATATAATTTTGCGTCGCCTTGAGACCCTGACGACGTCGAAAAACAATGTGATGGTGACGAAAGAAATTGCGGTTCCCAATAACGAGATGAGATGCATGCAAAAAGAAATGAAGCAGCAGGCGAAAGGACTAACAATCAATTGCAAATATTCCCACGTGGTTTAAATTACCCGGAGCCCTCCACTACGGCATCTCTGTGTTGCTTTGGGACGTTAAACCTCAATCACACTTTATGGTGTTTTTTTTTTTTATTTTATAAATAGCGTCAATATAGGATCTCGTGACTGATACGTCTCAGGTATAAAGCCTTCGACATTATGTATTGCAACAGGGCATTAGGACATTGGATGCTCTCATGGCAGAATTATACATGTGAATTAATTAGTGAATTAATGAAAGCTATCTGCGCAGTATCCCCACATAGGATTCTACATTCTATATTTGCTAGCCCTCTCAACAGCTAATGCACTGCTCGCAGTCCTAGCGTATGCCGGCGCCAAAAAGTGGAACCTCTGTTCTCTGCAGAAGCATGCTTACGTTTAGTAAGTTCGCTCTGTCTAATCGTATATTCGTATCAGTAAAAGCAGGCTCAACGATGGCACGGAATAGAAACCGGTCCACGAAAAGAATGAGCAACGTGAGACCGTAACCGAGCTTTCTTTATACGCGCTGGCAATAAGCGCAGATTGAGCATTGCTGTAAGTTTGGGTCGTAGGAACGCGTCAATGCGAAGACTTCTAATCACAACTAGCTATTTAGGCACTCCGAGAGCACACAGCTTTTTGCGTGTGTCTTTCCACTGAACAGCGGCACACTTAAGAACTATTCGCGGCGGCGCTGCGGGCCGGACGTCACAATCGGTAAAAATGAAGCAACGGACCAAATACTGCGTGCTGGTAACACGTTAGCTTCAGATCAGATGTGCCGCGCCTTTTAGGCAACACCATGGCTTTCCACTAAAATCGCAACGGTCTGAACTTCAACAGATGACATGAGGGCGTGTGCTGGCCTGCAAATTGACGTTCATTGCTATTTCTGCGTAAAACACGGCCATCATTACAAACAAGATGGCCATGTTGATCGTTTTTACTCTCACTCTTCCTTGCACTTTTCCCTCGGTATCTTACTTCAACTCTTCCACAATGGCAAAGTTCAGGGGTACGCTTGGCGTGAAACCATCACCGCGACTTTCCTCACAGAATTCTCCGCTTAAGCAACAACCTGAGCCAAGGCTTATGTGATGAATTAACTTCAAAGAAGAGATTTTTTTTTTTTTCGTAATACACGGCAAAAAAAAAAATAATAAAAAAGAAAGAAAGAAAAAAAAAAGCACTGGAAACAACGAGCAGCAAATAAGTTCCAGCGCAGTCGAAAGCTGAGCACGGTTGTTGCATGCACCCGAAATCGTCCGCTGCCGCTGCGGGGGCGAGGTCGCGGCTGATGAGGCCACAGCGGTGCGTAATTATCAGACGGCGAGATAACGCCCCCAAGAGCACCGTGTCGCGCTGGGCGCTCGTTCCCTGGACTCGGGCCAACGGACGAAGACGTACGTCAGCGGGACAGCTAGAATGGAAGATGCGTCCTAGTTGGACCTCCAAGTAGTTTAGATCACGTGGACAGGCATAGTCGGCTCATGGTGCATTCGAAGCGCTCTGAAGCAGGAAGCGATCAAGCAGAACAGTATCGTGGCAGAGAAAGGTCTTCGTAGCAGACGGGGATAAAAACTCCAGGCATCGGAATCAGTGAGCAATTTACGGAACGTTCACCCTATACCGCTGTCGGAGTCGTGCGAAAAAGCAAGACAACAAGCATCGTTTTAATAAAGCAAGGGAGAAGCTGGAGGTAATCCCCCTTCCATGCGGTGCCCCTAGAAGGAGTTGAGGCTCTTGATTTTTTTATTTACCGGTGAGAATCAAATGTTATATACTTGTCGCTAGACTTGTGTTAGGATAGCAACGTACTATTAATCTGTCTTATATTGCAATGCTATGGTCCTGCAGGCCTTTCACTGAGTGATCGATCGATTGATTCACTCAAGGCCACAAGAAGAAAGAAGGCAACATTGCTAGCAGTGCCCTCCATTCACGGTATGATAAGAAAGCTAAAGCGTTCTGAACTATAACCAACGCTTATTTCTAGTCTGCCGTCCAGGAAAGAACTCCGCAGTTCCCCCCTCTCCCTTCTTAACCCTCCTGCATTATTTGGCATCCTTACCCCCATTGAACTGGTACCGATAAACCATCATTTATTTATTTATTTATTTATTTATTTATTTATTTATTTATTTATTTATGATTACCCTCAAGGCCAGGGGCATTTCAGAGGGGAGTGGTTACAAAAATAATAGAACAGAGGTTAAAGAACAAAAATGAAAAATACAAGCGTCATGTTCCTGGTTATACATTTTTAGCTGCTATAGTAAGAATATAGTTGTAAGTGCAAGGCAAAAATAACATTGGTGATTGTAACAGCAATGACTACAATTGTTAAGGGCCTGAGTATACAATGTTAGCTAAGTTGGCACGGAATCGCAGGCTGTCTTGAATGCTGGCTGTCGATCCGGGAAGGTGATTCCAATCTGCTGATGTGCGGGGAATAAACGACTGCGAACAGGCTTTGGTTTTGTATGATGTGATGCCGACTTTATGTGCATGATCAAGCCGGGATGAGATGAAATATGGCACAGAAATTAGTTCATCTCGTAGAATAAGGCAATTGTAGAAAAGTTTATGAAATAAGCATAACCGTGAGAATTTTCGACGGGAGGCTAAAGTAGGTAGATTTAGCATGTTTTTCATGGAGGTGACACTTGCTGTACGATTGTAGTTAAGAAGGATGAACCGGGCAGAGTTGTTTTGCACTAGCTAGAGTGAATTAGTTAAGTTAGTGGAGCTTGGGTCCCAAATTGCTGATGCGTATTCGAGTTTAGTGCGGACAAGCGTTTTATACATCGTTAGTTTTAATGAAGTAGGAGCGGCGGAGACGTTGCGGCGCAAGTAGCCTAACATGCTGTTAGCGTTGTTAATTACGGTGGTAATGTGGAGTGACCAAGTGAGAGAAGGAGTTATATGGACGCCAAGATATCGATATGATGTGACAGCCTCGAGTGCAGTGTTATTCAGATGATATGTATATTAGTAGCAGGTGATGTGCGGGAAACACGTAAAACTTTGCATTTTGAAGAATTTAGTTGCATTAGCCATAATTTACACCACGCGGATATGGAAGTGAGATCGTCTTGTAGAGCACAGAAATCGTTAATGTCGTTAATTTCCCGAAAAATAACACAGTCATCAGCAAAAAGGTGAATGTTAGAAGAGCCATTTATGACGTCATTTGGCACAATCTTCATAGGGGAGCTCCCTTTCCTGGGCACATTTTTAGCGTATCAGGGAAATACTCTGGTAGATTTATCACTGCCACTGAAGGCCACATATTTCATGTTTTTAAGTGGTTTACCTTTGGAGGAATCTTTACCAGAAAAAATTTGGAGGACGCTTAAGCTTCGCCTTCAAGAGTGGAACGCGATAGCGTTATTGCACCTCGGGAGAGAGCAAGAAAACTTATTAAACGCAAGGGTATTGGGGCATCCTCGCACCGGTACCCGCGCGGCCCGAAGGGGAGAAGCGGGTGAGCGAAGATAGTGATCTAAAGAAAGGAAAGACGCTTGATTCTACAACCCGTGAGGGTGCACGGCGAAACGTCAGGGGCGAGTGGCGCGCCACGTGTCGGGGCAGCACCGCACATTGCGAGGAGGGGTTCTTCTGTGTTTGCCGCAAGATGGCTCTGCATGTGCGCAGAGCGCAGAAGAAATGTAGCGGAAACGTACTTCGCTACTCGTGTAACTGCGACTTCTGTAAATAACATGCTCATAATTACCGATATACACTGCAGTATAACGTTCTACGGCACGTTTCTAAGGCAACACCGCATTCACTAGAAGCGCCTTTGTACCGCTTTCAAGCACCGAATCTGTTTTCAACTGGCATCTATGGAAACTGAACGAGAAAATTTTGGAGGACGAAGAGTTTGTTAAGGCAATCACGAACGATTTGGAATGTTTGCTTAAGGTGCATGAAGAAAGCCATGCAGATAAATGGGAAAGATTTAAAGAGCAGGTGAAGATAAAAGCAATAGAAAAGAGCAGTGTTATTCGGTACAAACAGAAAGAAACAGAAAAGGAACTTCATGGACAACTTGAGTGCCTGTTGTGTATGGAAAGCTGTGCGCCAGGAAAGTTCACGAAGCAAATAAGAGATGTGAAATCTCATTTAGAAAGAATCGACGCTGAGAAGTACAGAGCCGCGGTTATACGTGCAAGAAGCGATAAACTGTGGGCTGGCGAGGCGCCGACAAAGCGAGCGCTATCAGATGAAAAAAGGTATGCTTGCCAGAAGGAAATCAGGCAAATAAGACATGAAGGGCAGATTACAAACGATGCTAAAGATATAAAGTGTGCGATTCTGAAACATTTTGCTGAGCTTCTGAGTAATACGCGCGAACATATTGAAGGGTTTCCAAAAGAATATTTACGGCTAATGCCAACGCTCGAAGATCATGTGAAAGAGAGCCTTGAAATGCCTATTACATTGCAAGAGATAGAAAAGGCCATAGATGACCTCCCATGTGGGAAAGCCCCTGGACCAGATGGGCTGAGAGCCTCCTTTTACAAAGCATTTAAAAACCATGTTTCCAGCCTTATGTTGGAAGTGATAAGAGAAGCCTACGAACGCAAACAAGTGCCATTATCATTTACTACGTCACACATCGTACTTATTCCAAAAACTGATGATCCGGAGAAACGTCTGTTGGTGAAGTCCTATAGGCCAATAAGCCTGACAAATGTTGATTACAAAATCTTCATGAAGGTTTTAGCGAAGAGATTGTAGAGTGTAATAGCCAAATTAGTCGGACCGCACCAAACGTGCGGCATAAGAGGTCGCAGCATCGCCACAAATATACATGTGGCACGAACCGTACTGGAATGTGTAGACACGCTTGGAAGTCAGGTTGCCATGATTCAGCTGGATTTGGAAAAAGCGTTCGATCGCGTATCACACGACATCCTTTTCTCCATTCTAGAGCATTGTAACCTGGGCTCGGTAATCGTGGAGGGAGTGAGAATGGCGTACGCAAACTGCTCGACGCGTATTATAGTGAATGGCGATCTCACTGACAGTCTCGCAGTGCGTTCTTCGGTGAGGCAAGGATGCCCACTCTCTCCTCTGCTTTTTGCAGCCTATCTCGAGCCATTATGCTTGGCCATTCTCAATAATGAATGCATCTCGGGTTTCAAGCTTCAATCGGCGCATGTGAAGCTACTTGCATACGCGGACGACATTGCAGTATTTTGTGAAAACAGAGAGAGCATTTGTGAATTGGTTAACGTTGTTGAAAAGTTTTGTGACCAGACTGGATGTCGGGTTAACTGGGAAAAAAGCTCCGGATTTTGGCACGGCTTATGGGATGCTGAACCGGCTTCTTTCTCCCGATTGCAATGGTCTTCCGTGCCAATGCAGTATCTGGGTGTGCCCCTACAATGTTATCGCGATCCTAGCTTACATGGGAAGGAAGAAACAAATAGAGTGCGAGAGAAAGCGGAAGCATGGCAGGGAAGGCAACTGTCAATCTTTTCACGCGCGTTCATCTGCAATGTTTTCTTGATTTCAAAGATATGGTATGTAATGAATGTTCTATGTGCGTCACGAACTGCCATTCAAAAAATTCATCGTGTGTTTGCGGTTTTTCTTTGGACTTCGACCTGGGAAAAGACGAGGCGAACGAATTTATTTTTTTCTTTAAAAAGCGGAGGAGTCGGTTTGATTCATTTGTTTCTGCGCCAAGTGGTATCGCGCTTTTTTTTTCTTCGCGACCAAAATGACACCTTTTTAAGAACAGTCATGCAAGTGCGGCTGCAAAGGCTGTTACCCGGATTTGTTGTCTCCTCAAGTGAAAACATGCGTGGTGCTGTCACAGGATATTTGCGCGAGGTAGTTCTCTCTTACAAGTTGTTAGAAGTGCGTTTTTCCCGTGAATATTTGTACAGTGTTGGCAAGAAAAAGCTGTATAAGGACCTAGTGGAAATAATGCTGCCGGCACCTTTGTATCGAGAGCCCTACCGTGGAGGCCCAGGGCAGGATATTTTAAAACGAGTGAAGAGGATGCCAGTTCGACCGGCTGCCAAAACGTTCTTTTTTAAGTTGCACTCGAACACTCTACCCGCCAAAACCTGGCTTCACTAAAAAGGAAACTATGTCCCTTGGACGACAAACTGCCTGCTTTGCAAGAAGCCAGAGACAATTGAACACATATTCTTAGACTGCTGGGATGCAGTATTTCATTAGGACGTGCTACAAAGAACAATTAAAAAAGAGCTACCACTAAACCCTTATGGCATCCGGCTTTTACCGGTGGAGAACGAAGACGTACCCTATGATTTAATAATGCTTCTGGGCCTCCACAGCTTGTGGAAAACACGGATGCAAGTAAGGCATGAAGATATTAACATTCGCAGTGTACGTGAAAATTTTGTTGAAAGTGCTGTTTATCTACGGGAATGTATCTGCGCGCTCCCCGACCCACCACAGTGGGCAGAAGTTCTGGATGACCTGGTAAAATCGATGAAATTTTAACCTCACACGCATCAGCTCAAGGGCAGCTGAAGTGTTTTATTAAGTGTGACAATTTGTTGTTCATGTATACCTCGGAAATAAAGAAAAAAAAAAACTCGTGGCTGAGTGGTAGCGTCTCCGTCTCACACTCCGGAGACCCTGGTTCAATTCCCACCCAGCCCACCTTGGAAGTTGCTTTTTATTTATGAAGTGCATGCCGGGATTTATCGCTCACGGCCAACGCCGCCGACGACACCGGCTTTTCTGCGACACGAGCTCCTTAACGCTACCGCGCGTTAAAAAATCTCGGAGTCAGCCCTCCACTACGGCTCCCCTTTCTCTCTTTCCACTTTCGCTCCCACCTTCCTCCCTTCCCTTACGGCGCGGTTCAGGTGTCTACAGAGCAAGTGTGACAGAGACTGCGTCTTTCCGTTCCTGTGAACCAAAGAAGAAGAGTCGGGGTTGGCGCCCAAAGTCGTTACGTTATGGACCCAGGGGGTGTATTCGCCCACCTACAATCACCAACTACATACTAAAGTCACTCCCCAAATGCCCCCACTCACCTCCGTCAAAGCTCATGAAGGTTCCATCCACCACCAACCCAAACACGTGCCGAAGCTTCCCGATACAACAAACCCGCTGTTAAAGCAAATTCAAAGACATAAAAGTTCGCCTAACTGCTGAGACTGTGCAAAGAAAACTCAAACAGCAGGCAGTCTATAACCTGCCGCCTGAACTGCACTAATCACCTGTACGTTTTTTTCCCTTTAATGCAGCCTCTTGTAGCCTGTAGCCTTTGGTTGCGGTATTCTTAAACATTAAAAGAGATAATCTGATCACATAACATTTCATTTCCACTCACCGATGTATAGACATGGGTAAAAGGAAAGAGCGAAAAGGCGATTCCTGACCATGCTGGGCAGCTTGATACTCGTCGCCTGTGTTCTAAATCTCTCTAAGGTGCCCCTCATTCTCAGCCTTACGAGGCTCGGACGCAAGCCTCCTGGGCTTTAAACTTTTGATAAAGGCTGTACTTCTGCAAATTAACTTCGAAGCAACGTACTAGCGATGAAAAACGGCTGACCCACATCGCTTGTTCAGGAAAAAGGGCACGCTGCGTGGCGACCCCTTTCGGTGTCCCGCATTGGCAATGCTGCCAGGGGCTCAATCTAGGGACGCTGTCCTCCAGCAGCGGCGTCGCGTTCTTGAGCCGCCGGACTCGTACCCAACGCACGGAAGCACGAGACCCGTCCGTGCTCTCCACCACCTAGCGCGCGTACGCAGGGACCCTCCAATTCCGTCCCGGCGCCCGTCAAGCTCCACTGCGTCACCAGAGTGGCTGCCGCGGCGAGGAGAGACCCAGTTCTCTCTTTCCATCTCAATCCTTATTCCATCCTTCTCTCCGAGAGCCACTTACATGGCCACTTACGGGTTACACGCCAAGGAAAGAAGCGACGTCGTAGCATAGCCTGCCGCAACTCAGGAGGATAGAGAACGACTCGGAACAGAAATAAAGGAAAGAAATAGCCAGGAGGGAGAGGGGAGGAATCTGCTGCTCTCTAATGACAGTGATTAGACGCCGGCTAGGGTTCCACTTTCGTTTCCTCCTCTCTCTTACCCCTTCTTTTTCTCTTTCAGCCCCTCGTCGGATACCTGGACGTAGTACATCGCGCGGCTGTACCACTACGAGCGCGGGCCGCGAACGGCAGCCGCCAAAACTTCCTGACCGGCGAGGCACGTAATTCAATTGCGGCTGTGGTGCAGCGCGTTGGAAGAACTGCGGCCACATGAATTCTCATGCATCGCGCGCGCTATCTAGCGGACAGGGGAAGCCAGAAGGACAGCCTCGCATAGCGTGCAAATACGCAACCGCCGGAACACCAGCTACCGTGCGTTTTCCGCGCACGGCAGAGATGGGTGCAGATCCGAGGACGGAATCAAAAGTACGCAAGGGGGGCCACGTCAGCTTTCCTTGCACATATTTTTTTCTCTTACTTGCCACTGGCTAGTTCCGCCTGGGATACCAGAGCCAGAGAATTGAATGTTAAGCTAACAGTTATGCCGAAAGCCAATGTTAGCCGGGAAAAAGAATGAACAGGGAGAAGAATCGTTACAGACAACGAGCGCCTGGTCTGCTGATTATGTTACGAAATTTATCGCTGGCGCAATGTTCAGAAATTCGGCATAAGGTTAGTGAGAAACTTGGACTGCATAGAGTAGCGCACCATCTCGCAGCACTTCCGACGAACTGCTCAGTAATTCTCAAAACGTAACTATCGTCAACATCAGCTTGACCATGTGCTCTTCAGGACAAATGTATCTATAATATCTCTCTATTTAACCAGGTGGCGTGCAAGCAGCGGCGACCTTATCCCTCGAACGTCTCTGCTCAATCCTCCCACCAAAGTTTCTGCTACCCTTCCGCCGCGCTTGCCCTCCCCTGGAACTCTGTCCGTTACCGTTAATCGCCCTCGATAATTTCGTCTTCGCGCTGCCAAAGCGCATTTATTTTTCGTGATTTCGTCTCGAATATAATTAACTCGCATTTGTTCTTGTTTTTCCTGTCTCTTCAAGTTGCGCCCACTATTTTTACTGCGTTAGTCCTCTAGCTTCGACTCTGTCGTTTAGCCTTTGTCTGTGTGAGTACCTGTGTAGCATCCAAAACCGAAATGACATCAATATCGCCGCAAGTACGCTTCGATCCAGCGGCATCGAAAACTGATCAGCATCTCTTGGTCACTGCACTAAACTGCTGCCCTCAAATTCCGAAAACGATCAGCGTTTTAACTAGTGACTCGAGGATCAGCTGGATCAGCACAACCAAACTGTTTCGCTAATGGGTCAATGATTTGTTCCGCGATCAGACAACCATAAGTCCGCCACGGGCGGCAGAAGCGCATATGTGAGCATTTTTGTTGGAGTATTCATTTCCCAAGCATTTCACCCCAGAAGAGCGGAGCACCAGGTCAAGGAAAATCTACCCCTTGTTTCGATTGCAGGAGCCCGTCGGCGCCAGGGACCGGACATGTGCTCCCAGTGCTCAGTACTTTGTCCTTTACGTTGTGAAGGAGGCGTAGCCTCAAGTATTGAGCAGTGAAGAACCTGCTCACCAAACCACGCCACAGGCGCAATTCCTGGACCTGAGAACCTCCCCCCCCCCCCCATCCTCCACCTCATGCTTAAAATTGATTCCTCAGCATGTCCCCTAATATTCGATGCAAGCACGGTTATGTTGTAAAGTACATACGAATATAGGGGAGACAAAAAAAAAAGTTGCCGGGTGTGACAGCTGTCAGTAGTTTGTGATATAGGGATCTCCATGCCTTCTGAAAATCTGAAAACTGTGCATTTCTCGAAGTCGGATTATGATTTGGCGTTCCGCAATTCCATAAGTAGGCGACAAAAAAGAAGTAATTTCTGCCGACTGCTGCCAGGTAGCACTTGCTTGGGAATTCTTTGACAAAAGGACGTAGAGATCCGAGATCTGGCCATAGCTGAAGTGTTCCACGCAGGATAACATTACCTCCAAGGTCGAAGGGCGACGCACTGATGCCGTGCTTTGAGCCCAGTGCCTCGAATACTGTTCATTCTGAAAGAAGAAGAAATTTAGGATGGGCTGTTAATTTCTATGTCAGTTAACGGGAGTTCATCGTTCCTAATGTGGACGTCCTCCAAAAAGAGATACAACCTTAAATCTGGCCACCTTGTGCGTCTATTGACCAAGCAGTAGGAGGTTCGTGTGTAGCTTGCGGCACTGTGCATCTCCCGCTGGTACAGTTGAAGCAGCAGTGGAACCGGTTTGATGGGAATCGTATTGATATCTCTCTCGTCTTATGTAGGTGACTATACCGGCACATGGACATGTGCTTAACAGGACCAAATGATGACACCGAGGGATCTGTGCTTTAATATTTTGTTCAACATGCTGATGGGAAGATTTCATGATATTTATTTATTTATTTGAAATTACTGTAGAATAATGATTGATCCTAAACAATACGAGGCGCAAAAGCAGAATAGAAATAGTTCACAGCGGCACCTAATTACATTAAGTGCTGGCGATGCGATAGCACTTGAATCTGTTGGTGCCGCTACGTCGCTGTTGTGTCAATCTTGCGTGCTCGTGTTTGTGGACCTCTACACGTACTTTTGTTTGCGCACAAACAAACATGTATCCGGGTCATCTAGCTTGTGCTTGGATGTTTATTCGAAAGTGTTTAGACGTGGTGACATGGATGCATTGAAGATAGCGTGTATATAGTTGTTACTTCACGTTTGATAACGTCGCTAATTCTTCAGTCAAAGGGAGAACTCTAGGACCGACACTGCATCTTTTCCTCGTCGAAGCATCTACTGCTGTCGCATTAAACGGATGGGCATATTGGGGAATAAAAGAACATTGGATTCATGCGCAAAGGATCAGAACAAAATTGTTAAGGGTTTTTTAATGAAATTATTCAGCCGTCATGGTTTTCGCGTGCAGCATACATTGACAAGGCGTTAGTAAGTAACGGAGCTGACAATAAATCTCCTTACAGCTGTTTCCTTCTCCACAGCTGACACCAAATGCGCGTCTACTTTCCACTGAAAGTTCCTTCAAAATCATGAGCACACAACGCACCATGCCTCCATGAGCGAAGATGTATTTTTATATGTGTAAAAAAAAAAAAAGAAAACAAAAAAACGAGCGAGCGAGGACAACGCGAGGAGAGTGTATGTTTGTCTACTTCCTTGTGTACGTTTTTTTTTGCCATACTTTTACACTGAAAACCAACCGGTTCATCTTTCCGTGTACTCACAAGGAGCATATAATCTTGGAGCTGAAGGATCACACCATCCTTCTTTCTAGAGCGCCCACATTCTGGGGGCACCACGCTCATTGCTTGTTTTGTGGTCGCACAGTAGCTAATTTTTAGAGCTGTAAAACCACGACCCCTTCCGCCTCCTCATCATGATATCATTTTTAAGGGTCTCCTCACCTCTCCTACAACAGTCATACTGTAGGGGCTCTTATCCAGGAGAAAACTTAGAGATCCATTGCTGTAATGTCGCCAAGGCATGGGAGTTGTAAAATTTGCCCTTGGAAGAAAAGTAGTGTGCAGCGGTAACGTTACTCATATATTTTTCCTTTCAGACCATGCCTCTTTGTAATGCTATGGCCAGATTAACGGTTAAAAGTTATTCAGTATTATATTCTCGTGATTTACCGCAGATGTCACGAACATTAAAAGGAGTATAGACACCAAATTTTTGGGTTCGTGTTTATCTTTTGTAATCATGCCTAAGACATTAGTGTATACGGATCCCCACGTCATATTCGCCTGCGACTGCTGGATAATTTATAATCGAGTTTCTTTTTTCACTGATTTCGGTTTCAACAGCCGATCGATGACTCTGACGTCAAAGTCAAGTCTGGGCTACGTGAGGGATGAAAACACACCGATATAATCACTCGCGCGATTTGAATTCATTACAACGATAAAGCCACCATGCCTCGAGAACAAGAATCACTACAACAATATAAGAATAAGAATAAGAATAAGGTTTATTTAACATCTTGAGGATGTTATATTATTATATAATCACAGATTATATAATAATATAATCTGTGATTATATTATTATGCCTCGCGTCAAGCCTTAATTGGGACGTCACAGCCATCGCTCGGTTGCTGAAACCGAAACTGGTGAGAAAAAGAAAATTGAATTACAAATTATTTAGCGGGCATAGGCGAAATATGCGTACGGATGTCGATATACAGGAATGGCTTACGCCTCATTAACAAAAAAAAAAAAAAAATGCCACCAAAATTTGGTGTCTATAGTCCTTTAGGGCGCGGCTGAACGTGCGTAACGGGTGACTGGATAGCGTGAGGCGACTGCTATGAAACGCTTAGAAAGAAAGAGAAAAAATCAAGAAACTTAAGAGGTTTAAAAAAGATAAAAAAGCAAAAAAAAATGGAAGGGAGAAAGGGAGAGAAATAATGACCTGTCCCATTCCTGGTTGCCCGCATCCAATTTCCGCGGAGTGGTGAGATGGCGATTTCATCACTTTGTGCCAACGTCGAAGCTAACGTGGAGTAAGTAGAAGCTTTGCCAAACTCCTGCGTAGCGATAAAGCAGGAAACGGGGTACACATGCACGTAGCCTCACAGCACCAAAGTTGCCAGAAAGGTTATTACAGAGCCAGAATATAGTGAAGCCGAGCGTTAAGCCACTTGCCGCGCTGCTTGTCTATCTCCGGGCGCCCACTGAACCGTACCGTGTGCCGCAAGCTGCCATGGCCACTATACAAGCGTCGCTCCTCCCATACTAACGAGCCTTTCTCAACACCTCCGTCAACCTCGTCTCTGAAATCGTATGCAGTGCAGTGGAAGCTGCACCTCCGTTTCGCGTATACTCAGCAGGGAGAACAGCCAGCCGTAAAGGCTTGCTACAAGAAGCGGAACGTTTTAATGTAGAAATGCAACCTTCAAGATTCTAGGCCGCACTCGGTTGGGGCAGAGTTATACTTTCAAACTTAGATGAAGCATATATGCTCCCCTATATGAGAACAAAAAAAAAAAAAGAAAAACATCAGTATGTCGTCTAGCGGGCCACTTAACGCCTTTAACGAAAGTACGCAGGCTTGCATGGCTTGCTTCACTTCACAGCCGTTTAGCCTGACATTTAGAAGACCTCACAAGCGTTAAATAATTTGTATAGTAAGGGAAATCCCCATTCTTACCTTTTAATACATTTTTGCCCTTTTTCGATGCATCGGGGGCTGCAACATACAGATGAGAGGCAGGCCATGCAGCGTAGCTGCAACTGGCAAAGGCGGTACATAGCTATGACCATGGTTTGTAGCAGAACAGGTTGTCACCGCTATCAAGATAAGCTTGAACGGCGGGAATAAACAGTGGGCGTAGAAAATAGTCTATAACCTTTGCTGGTTTTTTGTGGCAACCTTAAGGATCGCATACTGTAGCCGTTGCATACAGCTTCGCTGATGTGCCCGTACCTTTTTTTTTCTTCCAATCCTTTAGAGCCAATCAGGGCCTCGAACAGGTTTCTTAAGAGATAGTCGTTCATTTTCGACGCTCAGCGTGGTTTCTACTGCTCAGCTGCACGCATACTTAGTTGTCCCAAAGCGGCACTACTTTCTCGCGCGTGATAAAAGCGTGCACAACTATACGCATGCGCCTGCCAGCTTTCGCAGTAGTGCACTCAACTGGCTCAACGTAGTAGAGCGCGAATGTGTTCTTTCCTCGTGAGAGCTGCCGCATGCTGGTCGTCCGGTGCGTGCGAGAGCGCGTGCGCAGAAGTGTGTACGCCGGTCTCTGCACGCGCGTGCGACCGGCGTAGTGCGCATCGCCTGTTGGGAGACACCCGCGGGTATCGCGGTCAAGGTGCGCCTGGAAACCTGGCTGTAACCTTCTGAGGCACCACACCGCTGTGGAAAAGAGTGGGGCTTAATTGAGACGTGAGAGGAATAAAAAAAAAACAAGAACAACAACTGATAAAGAAGCCCTCTAGATGGAAAGGGGTCAAAGAAAATAAAACGAGAGGGAATGATCGTACTATAGACGTAAGAAACCAGGGTGAGGAAACAAGGACTAATGGTAAAGAAAAAGCAATAAAGAATTGAAGAAATCAGGGTGAAGGAGGCAGATAATCAAGAGGAGGATACCCTGAAAACTATGTATCTTTATTTTCTAGCTTCAAGACTGTGTTCTGGTGAAATTTATTAATTTGTGTAATATATGGTATGGTATGGTATGGTATGGTATGGTATGGTATGGTATGGTATGGTATGGTATGGTATGGTATGGTATGGTATGGTATGGTATGGTATGAGAAGAGAGGAGTCGCTGGAGAAAGTTCTGATTCCGGGAAAGGTTGAGGGTCGCTGGAGAAGGGGTAGGCAGCGAACGCGATGGTTAGATGGCATCCTCGAGGCACTGCAGATGAAGTTATGTGATGTTAGGAAGATATTGAGAGACCGGAAAGCGTGGCGTGACATGGTCCATAGGGTCACGAAGAGTCACTGAACGACTGAACTGAACTGATGGTATGGTATGGTATGGTATGGTATGGTATGGTATGGTATGGTATGGTATGGTATGGTATGGTATGGTATGGTATGGTATGTGGGGTTTAACTTCCCAAATCGACTTCGACTTTGAGAGACGCCGTAATGGAGGGAATATATGTAATTTCGACCACTGAAAATCGCACAGTACAGGGGCGACTATAGGGTCAAGGGTTTCCCTTTCACCGGAACGCGTCCGCAGTGGCCGGCATCCAGACCGCATACTCGTGATGAGCAGACGACCGCCACAGGCGCTGAGCCATCAATCACTCTCATGACTGAAATTTAGGGCATTGGAATTTATCTAAGCACAGCGGATCTCCATAAGTTTATTGCAGTGCTCCGTTTGTTGAGTTCCTGCGCCGTGCGATAGGAGGTCCGTTTGTATACATTGCTTCGTCTCGGTTTTATCTGCTTGTTTATTTCAAGGCTGCACACACGGTACGCGAACACGGCTGGTTCTCAGGCGACACCTTTTAAACCTGGAATAAACAAATGCAAATAATACGGGCAAAGCGGCCGGAGGAAACGGACAGCGACGCCAGGGGTTTTGTCGTGGGAACCGGAAACAGTGTCAAGGGTGACCGTGGTCCCAGAGATCGTGATCCCGACGCGGAGGAATGCGTGTTATACCCGCAGAAGGCGCAATTAGAGGGCTATCTGCAACGCTTGCTTGTAGCCCTGGCATTAAATAAAAGAATGTTTTCGCGTTCCCAGCTCAGCTTCTCGTCAGTTTATCTGGAAAAGAATCTCTACACTCTATACCATAAACAACTCTGCTGAGTTATAGCGAAAAAGAAAGATGGAAAAAGGCTAGTTGGCCATTTTAAGTGATACTGTCATGTTTAGCCCTGCTGCCAAGTCACTGCTTTCAAATAGGCGGCTCAAGTGTGGTATGTATGTTTTAGATGTATGTAGTAAGGTATGTCAGCCTACGCAAGAAGCGGGTTGAAAGCTAATCTCCGCAGGTGTCGTTGGCCGACAAACAGCAATGACGTCGGCGCGTAGAAAATTTCAGCGCAGGTTCAGAAGACTGAATGCACATTGACGTGTAGCAGTTGCTTAGAGAAAGTGGCGAGTGAAATTCTCGGCCACTCAGTTCATGTTCCGACGGAGGTAACGTGAAGAAACAGCCGTACGCTCCGCAATTTTACTGTATACGCTTTATACCGTATAGTGTATTCGCCGGTTGTCCTTTGTGTTTTTTTTTCCGCGCTAGTTGCAATATCGCAGTCATTAACGCCGGTTGTTCTAACGTGCACAAGATATCCCCCAGCCTGGTACTCGGAACTTGAGGGGTGTTTTGCTCGGCAAAAAGGTCCCATTGAAACGATGGCTTTGTTGTTAGACATTAGCCTCGCATTCGAGAGGTACCGAGTTCGACCCCCCCGTGCCGCCGGGTAACCACTGCTTTTCCAGTGGGTATAAGGTTTCGCTCGGCACGTTGCTCGGTTATTCTACCCGCGGAATTTGCGGTTGCAACAGATTTTGTTGGCTTTACAGCAGCTGGCAGATACCCGCACCTGCCGATCGGCAAAGGACTGGGGGCAGGAACAGTTTTTCAACTGCATATTTACGAGGCTTAAAGAAAGACAGAAGGAGAGGAAGAGGAAATAAAACACAAAACTGGAAACAAATAAAGATAACCTTAATGCACGTTAAAGAGCAATTCAAGGGGGACTAGTAAAGTAACACGGGAAAATTTAGCAAGACAGTCTATGAGGTGCCTGTAAGAAATTTTGAATTGCGGAATACCGAAGTATGGTGGCACCAAGTGATAGTATAAAGCGGGGGTTACTAAGCCTGACGCCAAGCCGCTGCAGGTGCTCCTCCAACAACCATGTGAGATGAAGAGGTGCCAAACAGCAGGTAATGGTCTGTGTATTGCGGTTAATCGCAAAACGCGCAAATGCGTTCGCGAATGTATAGACAGAAATTTAGGGGCGGGATACGGCAGCGCGGGCTCATTGAGGGTATACCCTAGTCTGCCATGTATTAGATTTCGTGTTCCATATGAATATTCGAGTTCCCGATAATCTGCAGATATTAAAAGTGATTCGTTTTGCATGTTTAATAAGATACGTTTCCGAAACCTCTCTGTTGCGAAGTACGCTGAAGCCGGGAAGATCAGTAACACAAGGCCTTTGCTAGGCTATCAGCGACTTCATTTAATGTCACATTGTTGTGACATGGCGTCCAATATATGTGGAAGGCTCAAATGTGGAGGGAACAGAGAAAAGAAGGTGTTTGATATGGGAGAGTGCACAGGCGAATGAACAAGCAAACAAACACATTGATAGATAGTCACAATAGCTGACACTGCAGAAAGAGAAGGGTCTAGTTTGCACAAGCAAGCAGCACACCTGAAACTCGGACAATTGCATTGAAATCCATAAGAAGCACCCGAGTCCAGTATAGAGGCGGACAACATATTGCCGCCCGTGCCCTTTGTCACATTGCGAAACATCAGTTGTTCTCATTTTAATAGGAAGGATTCTTAAAATGCCTTCTACTGATCCATTCAGAATACAAAACGTCAAAGTTCGTGGATCCTAGTTCACTTGCACTCACTCCCTGATGTGCACTCGGGCCACGAATCAGAACACACCGGTGATTACTTAGGCCATTGGTTAAAATCTCACGCTATTTCGTATTTTACTATGAGATACCGCTTTAAAGGAGAACAATTACAATATCAGTTTTTGGTTCATATCACTCTTCATCTAGTGATATGCTGTATGCATAGCGAAATCGTGATTACGCTTATAGTTATTATCTCTCATATTCTACCGAAAATCGGATATGAATTTTGTAAATAATTTGGTGTGTCGTTTTCGTGTATGTGATGGGCCAGCATTAAACATGCAGGGTGGGGCTTTTATACTGGATCGACCTGCGTAAGACAGCGGCCTTGTTTATGAGAAAAAAAAAAAAAGACTTAGGCCGTAGAAAAAAATTGAAAATTAAGAACTTAATTGCAGCGCCACCGGACTGCTCTAACCGCTAAATTTTGCGCCAACAAATGAAAAAAAAAAAAAAAATCTTATATTCCTCCTTATTTAGTGTAAATGAACTCTTTGAGATTTGGAATCTTTCAAGAGCTGAAATTGCAGTCTTAGCCAATTTTTATCTAAGCCTGCCGTTTATTTTTGCTCCAGACGAATAACGCCTTGGTTGATTCATATAAAGAAACGTAAGAGCGAAAGAAACGGAAGAAATTGTGCAGGACAGGCTGTGCTAATTGTTTTTTAATGCTGCATGTTTCATCCATTCCTACTATTTTGCAGTGCTCTTTCCGCTTGGTCGGTATAAGAAGATAACGTATTCGTCATTGTTAATTTGTGCACTACATCGCCTGATATGCTGCTGCCAGTGCATATTTATTGATGTCGTTAAGCTTTGCTCGAGCATGCATTTTTCATGCTGCCGTCGCGAGGCTGCGTTCTTCTTAAGACTTTCCCGCTGCAAGCTGTTCTTCAGTCGTTATATCAAAGTGCATCACAAGATAGGAAGAGCCGCAACGGTTGTGGCTTGTAATTAGCACATGTAATTAGCTCGTGGGGAAAAGAACGCTTAAGGAGCAATGTGATGAAATTGCTTGACAGCTATAGGGTACACTCCAATGCCGTCATAACTTTGACATATTTGTAGAGTAACGCATGTGCCTGCTATGCTGAACAGTTGTAATGCGCACTGTACATATTTTCATGCTTATGAGTGCGCTGCCTCCCAAAAAACTACCAGCAGGTGCAAGCCTTGCAGACCAAAGGCCGTCACCCGGTGCATCTCTACGCGAGCAAAGCTGGTCTCCGGTTTATTCTTCGAACCCGACTGGCCAGCCCATTAGAGCTTTTTTCAACCCGGCTGGGCTGTTCGGTAAGTTCCGAACAGGATTCGTCTGTCCGGTTTGAGCTCCGACCTGTCCGTCTGGACAAGTCTGCCCTGTTTGAGCTCGATGCTGGACCGGGCCGTCCGGTTTGAGCTCCGAAACGAATATGGTATCTCGGCTCTCAGCGTTATAGCTGGTCGGTATAAACCTGTTAAGGCGTCATGCAGTATGGTTGACGCTGATATATCGTTGATACCAAACCTGCTTGTTCCGGTAGAAACTGGTTTACTTTACTGTACTTTGAAACATTTACTGAAATTCTAAATTATCGTGGTTCTCATAGAGCCACGGTCATCGCTTGTAAATTCTACAGGAGCTCTAACAGACGACGCTGCCCTGCATGTTATTAATCAATGAAACACGATAAAAAGCGCAGATGTGGCGGTTGCAGATAAGGGTACCCGTGTCATTTTCTTGCGCCTCCCTCGAAGCTTACCTCCTTAGCTGCCGGAATTGTTAGGACTCTTTTCCATCTTCTGTCTCGTCAAAGCCTGCAGAACGCTTCTCGGACCCAAGCAGCTTCTGTTGCTTAATGTGGTCAGCTTAGAACTCAGACCCTTAGATACTCTGCGGAGCGCCTGAGTCGCTTCGAGACGTCAAATACTGGGCCAGTCAAGAAAGTTTCAAATGTAATGAAGAGCATTGAACGTCTGCGTCGAAACCCTCAACAGCAGTTTTGCAGAATTATGGAGGTGCATGTCGGCTTCTTAAGGCCTCGTGTATAAAACATTTAGTCGAGAGATTTGTGGACATCGACAGTAATCAGCCGTAATATCACGCATATATGCGAGCCGAAGCAATGGTTCTAATGAATGAGAATTTTGACAGCGTTCACGTGGACGGCGGACACAGAGGAAAAACAAAATCACTGGCAATCATTTCTTATGGCTTCCGCGTAAGCGGAGAGGGTTGTGTGTTATGACTCGCAAGAATGCGCAGTGAGCGCTGCTCTTGCCGAGTACAATGAGGCGTAAACAGCGAGCGCAACACAAACAAATAAGCAACAGAGCCAGCGACGAGCCAAACGGCAGCCCCTGCACTGCCCTTCTGACCAGTCGAGCTAGCGCTGTACGCTCCTGCGATGGCAAACAGCCCTTTGTTTCAGAGGTCCTTAGCGGCAAAAAGAAGGCGGAGCCAGGAAACGGACTCGGCATGCGCGCACCACAGGCAGAAGAAGCCGGAACACAAGCCGAAGAATGCGGAGGTCGGGCATAGCGCACGACTGTAGTGCATAAGCTTGCAATAGCCTGCGGGATTCGTAGTGAGCCACACCTGAAAATTCAGGAACTATTATGTGAATTCTGCTTCATTTTCAGGGCGACGTAAAAGTGAGCCTCATGCCATGTGAGGAAGCGAGGGATTTCTAAATTCCTAACATTTTCTTGCAGTGCTCTACAATTTAGCACTAAAATTTTCGCCCAAAGCACAATAATTTATAAGTTAGGTTGTTTTTTTTTAGTCTAAATTATTATTCTGCTGCACAAAATATCAAAATGATGTGGACTGCTGTATACAGCGCTGAACAAGATCCCTAACTTACGTTCACCTATTTTTCCATTGCGCCTTTGTAGATCTTGGCTAAGGGTTGCTGGGATTTCTGGTGTATAAATAAAAGCGAAATGTATGTCGATTGGACTTCAATATTCGATTTATTTCGAAACGGCCTAGAGCATGTGAAGAGGACAAAAAACAGACTTATATGCTCATCGGTGTGAATCGGATCAGATTTCAGAGCGGGCTATTCGTGAACTTTTGTGAGCTTACAGTCGACAGCCTGCTCAGTCTGCCTGCGTCAGCACTATTTAGAACGTCCATGTAGAAGTGGCGTAATGGCCAGAGACGCCACAAAAATAACACTGCCATGACGTGCGGAAAAGCAGCAGATAGCAAAATCTCCATTTGTTGCAAAGTTTTCGCCGACAGCTTCAAACAAATGGGTCGCAGCTGCGCCGTCCATTGTCCACCAGCGAGGACTAGCGGTGCGACCAAGACGTATTGCGGTCCAGGAACGTAGACTTTCGGCACAAAGACGCATGAGCCATTCTATTGCCACAGCCGTGTACCTTAGTGTGTGTGCGCGTCAAAAGATCGAAGGCCGCTGTGCGCATGGCAGCAGCTTTTGGCAGACTATGTAAGGCGCTTTACCTAAAGCTGCACTCTTACCGCAAAGCTATATACTTAAACGTGTATATTTGCGGTTTAAGAATATATCTTTAGAAAACCCGCATATCTGGCTCTCGTGACCGCGAGGTCATCCAATGAGCCTGCTGCCGGGCACGTAATGTCTTACTTCAGTCAGACGTTCAGAATCTTCTTGCACATGCGTACCAGAGGTTTATCCTAGAATTGCGAAACAGAATGGCGTCTCGACTGAGCATGAATGCCACGACTGTAAGAGAATTACCTTATCAGAGAGTAAAATGAGAGTAATATCATCATCATCATCATCATCGGCCTGATTATACCCACTGCAGGGCGAAGGCCTCTCCCATGTCTCTCCACTTAACCCGGTTCTGTGCTAGCTGCATCCACTTGACCCCTGCGAACTTCTTAATCTCATCCGTCCACCTAACTTTCTGCCGCCCCCTGCTACGCTTTCCTTCCCTTGGAATCCAGTTTGTTACCCTCAGCGACCATCGGTTATCCTCTCTTCGCACTACATGTCCTGCCCATATCCATTTCTTCTTCTTAATTTCCACTAGAATGTCGTTAACTTGAGTTATTTCTCTGACCCACTCTGCACTCTGCACGAGAGTAATATATTCGGTATCAAAGTCCCTGCAAGGGCGAGAGCATGCTGCCCATGCTTTGGGGTAGACTTCCGTCCTTAACTTTGGAACACTTGCGGTTGACAACGGAAACAGATTACATCTTCAGGCTTGCTAAGTTCTTGCCTTTACCACTTCTTAACCGATACATAAGCCTTCTCTGTTTACTGATTTCAAGACGTCCGGTACCGCTCTTTGCCTCCATTGCTAACTGAATCGAGTTACTATGTTTTGAGGTGGCGATTTTGCTCTGTTGGCAACAGCGTGGCATTCCGTACGGGCTCTAGAGGGCCTATTACTATATTTTAGTGTTATTGATGTTTACAATGTACGAAATAGAAGTATGAAAAATACGCATAAGCACTTAGGTGCGCATTTTCCGCGTACTCTTGTCCTCTCCTGTAATATTACTTCGGTGTAACCAGGCGTCGTCCCTGTCGATTGCTTTCATTACTTACCTATTTTTCCTTCTCCCAGATAACAATGTCTTCATATTCGCTGTTTCTGAATCCACTTTGCAAACGTTCATTTTATAGCGGCTACAGGGTGCACCTGAAGATACGAGACGCTGTCCTGTTATTAATACTCACATCAGTGCTTCCGCGCCAGGCTATCCTCACCGCTCTGCCGCGTACGTAACATTGAAATTTACCCTCACGGGAGCGTCAGCCCTAAATCGTGCGGTCGAAAAGTGCATGTAGCCTTAGCTACGCGAATACACCGTCAAGGGGTTTGTATGTCACTGGCAAACCGTGTCGGATGAGTAAAACTAGTTCAGGTATTCGTTATCTTTCTGGTTAAGTGGCGAAGAGTATTCCTCCCAACTGAAATTACGAGAATGTTGTTAGGAGCCGCGTAAAGTACCCACCGGTATTTTCTCGTTCTATCAAGTTGAAAATTGGTCGGCATTCATTAAGTAACCTTTAAATATAGTTCTAAACTCTCAGGCGTGCATACGAAAGTTTCAAGCGCCATGGAAATAGTTCGACCGAAATGTTTTCGATTGGTATAGTCTTAGCGTAGCCATTTTTATTCGCCAACAATGAAAGTCTGCGGAGTTTATACATACAGCGTCAAAGAAGGCTCTGTGTGCACCTGCATGCGTCGCGATCACAGTCCTCTCATCAGCGACTTGGTGACACGCTGATGAATTCGCCCCTTCTGCGCTGCTCATGACAGAGCTTCAAATATGGGGCTGTTCGCGAGATAAGCGTCAAATACACCTGACGGTATAGCCTTCTCCGGTGCGTCGGTTAAGGCCACAGGTGGTGTTTATCTCCAAGCTAGCAGCAATGCAGAGCGCTGTTGTGCCCGCATCACACAAGGCGCAAATCTGGCCAGTCGCGTATTTGAGCGCTGTATCGCGGAGAATTCGGGCGCACGCAGCGCGCTGTTTCGTGGTATTTTTAAATCTTCGCGGGCTTCCATTCTTGCCGGATAAACCTTGTAGCCACAGTTGATAGACATTGAAATGTAAGAGCGTAAGCTTTGTAGTTGTTAAGGCGCTCGGCTACTGAAAGAGAGAACCCGGCCGACTTCAACGGCTGCGTTTCGATGGAGGCGAAACGCAAAGGCTTCTTTATGTTGGCCGATGTCAGTGCATATTAAAGATCCCCAAGTGGTCGAAATTACTCCCGAGCGCTCCATAAAGGCACTTGTTATAGCCTCTCAGTCGAAAAGAACTGTAGAACTATATGCCAAAAATACGACAAAATGTTCTGCACTTTTGTCGTAAACGTCAGATTTTTTTGAAGTTCTGCAGTACTTTCCTGTATGTAGTTCTGTAGTTTCTTCTGTTGTACTTTTCTGTGTTCTGTAGCTCTGTAGTACTTTTCTGTTGTAACTACAGAAAATTCTGACGTTACGACAAAAATTCTGCCACACAGAAATTTTGTTGTGACAACAGAAAATATTCTATAGTTCTTTTACAGCAGAACGATCGAGTCGGTTAACCAAGCCTTTCTACGTCCGTTTCTTTTGTTTATTTTAATAAAACCATTTACAAAAGAAAATGAAAACTGATTAATTGATTTTGGAGTGAGGACTAGACAATAACTTATTAAGAACACCAAGAATGATCAGTGACCTTTGCGTTCAAAATTCGAAAATTTAGAAAATTCACGTGCGTTTTGTGAATTTTATTCTTCTTTTGAACACTCACGACTGCTGATTACCAAGCTCTATTCTGTCAGCCACACTCATTCTTTGTAGGAGTATGTGCGCACCAGGAGAACTCTGACGCAGCAACTAATTTAAATAATAAAGAGGCTAGATTGAATAACGTAAAGTCATTTCATGTTAAATGTGTTCAGAACTTTGTTTCTGCAACTGTCCGTCAATGTATAGTAATTTTTCAGACAATACTTTTTGCGGGGGAATAAAAACCAAGATGATTCTAGACTTAGAGAGGAAGCCATTAAATATAAAGAATTATTGTTCTATTTGTGTACTGTCCTTTCTAAGCATACTAAGAGGAGAATTACTTCGAGAACAAATTCACACCGATTCAAGCACGTTTAATATTTCATCTACTGCATAATTTGGCCTAACAATTCGGCGTTACAAGAAAGCAATAAACTAAGCCGAAAATAACACTTCAAGTTTAATGTTTTCTTGCTTTCCGTCTTTGGACACGCACCGTTATAATATACTTTGCTTTTAGTTACAGAGATATTGTGGTAACAATGTGTTTTTTAATAACAATAAGAAAAGTAAATAAAACACTCGCTCTCGCTAGTAAATAAATAAAAGAAAAAAAAAAAACACTTGAAAAAGTGTACTCAGGGCGGTACAGATTGCACAAGGCAGTTTTGACAACTATATCGCTCTCACATATGCATCGTCGGTGCTGTATTGAACTCACCGACGCCAGTGTGAGAGCTAACAACACAAATTGCACAACGATGTTACTTAGACAATGTTTCCGACTTAACATGGTCTACTGGCCAAGCAGCCACGGTTTTCCCACAGCAAAGCACAGGCTGGAATTGAAATTACAGAGGATGCCATCCACAAACAGGAATTGCATATTTCCTAATCATCAGGCATTTCCAAAACCTGCTACATATCCCCAGTAAGAAAAAAATTCTGGCTTGTCGAAGGTGCTGAACATCTCCTCTCTCTGCCCCACCTCCTCCTCCGACTGCAGGGAAGCTCGTACGGTATCAGCAGAACAACCCCGGCATTGTCGGTATAGTGAGGTTAAGTTCAGTATTCGTAGCGACGCCGACCACTACACACTTGAAACGCTGCAACCAATGATTCTTCTCCTGCAAGGCTTTGCTCCATCATGCTCGCAATTGTGCGAGTTCTGCCTTGTTGCCTGCTACGTGCTGCGTGGCTGTGTGTGAAGTATAGCCGTGTGTAAAACACACTGCGCCAATTAAGTGACGTCACAGGCGGCCACCAAGCATCTGTATTACAACTGGCCAATTAGTCTAATCTCAAGCTCGGTTCCCCATAGGCTGCAGACCTGTTATTTTCATTAAATTCATTCATTAGTTCGACCACTTAAGCAAAACAAGATATTTGGCGCATGATTAAATCGCTTAAAAGCCTTGCTAATCCAGCTCAGTGAATACAGTATGCACCCAGAATTGAAACTCAGTCCCCACCTCCCAAAGAAAACAGCTCGCGTCGTGTGCTAACCGCAGTTTCATCGTCACATGCACTGTTTCGTGCGAAGCTGTGTGTACAGCGAGTTTCACACATCCAGGGCCTCCAAAAAAAACTGCAAGGCGACGCACACATGCACTTTCGGGATCGGGTGCATGTGCGGCAGCAGCAGCGGCCAGCTTCGCGATACATCTTCTTCGCGAAGAACAAAAGGAGCCGAACAGCTTGCCGGAGGAAGTTGAGCCGCCGCAAGCTGCGCGCCCGCGAGAAACGCCACGAAGGCTATAGCTGTTCGAGAAGATATCATCCGACTTGTGGGAAAGAAAAAGAAAACAAAAGCTATATCATGCGCAAGTGTTCCTCGCATTGCCTGGCCCAGCCTTCGCTCGTTCTGCCTCAAGAAACGACAAAAACATACAAAAAAAGAACACTCACACACACACACACGCAAAAAATGATCACAGGCGACAGCGCCGTACGACCTCGGGACAGTTGAAAATAACGAATGTTTTTTCGTGAAAAAGAAAGAAAAGCGAAAAGCTTTCCACCGAACAGATCTGGCGCCGTAAGAGCTGAGAAGTGTGTCGTGTGCAACAACATGCGTCGCGTGCAAAGGTCACGCTGGTATATGATCCGAGGTCATGCGCGTTAGGCATAGGCAAATTAAAGCCAGACAGAAGAACTCGATTCATAAACTACGCTATAACGGGCGTGCTCGGCGCAGCGGCCACGTCAGATGAATGAGTGAAGACTTGGCATTAGAAAACTCTGCAGACTGATGTGTGGGCAACCCGAGGTTTGTTAATTGCCCACGTTTTCGCAGACAGATCTTGCGCGGCAGACATCATCGTTTAAGTCCTTTTCTCGAGTGCAGGCCCCGAACACGGGACGATAGATGTCTTGCAATATCGCGAAGTGCGAAGTGAAGATGGGGTACAAAATCGCGTGTATATCACAGTTTATCTAAGTTACCGAGAGGAGAAGGAGGCCCCATCGTCTATGCGAGTTGTCGGATTTTTCGCTTACCCCAAGCAATTCCGGGAATCGTGACTTCTATATCCGGCTCGGCCAGCGCTTGGTCGAAAAATTGAATTCGGCTGGTGAATCATGGCTGCTTCTCGATTCTGGTTTTTATATGTTTTGCAGAAGATTAATTACCTATCAACACAATATTGTCATTACACAGTCAAGAAACTTCGACATGCTTGTTCAGTTCAGTTCAGGCGTTCAGTCGTGTCCGACTCTTCGTGACCCTATGGACCATGTCACGCCACGCTTTCCGGTCTCGACATGCTTGTTAAAGGTGCGCATTAAGAGCAAGTCGAAATTTTACTCTAAAACAACGTTTGCGAGCAATTACTGGTCAACGTCGACGCGAACTATACTGGCCTTCCCACAGCCGGTAAGTGATCGCAGTGCCGCGTTTATATCTAGATAACAGAAAACTATTAACGGTGGAACAAATACTGCAATACTGTTAACGTTCGCTCACACAATTCTGCTGAAGCAATATTAAGGCGATAGCCTTTAACGGCTCATGCCTGCGGATCGTGTCCGTCCGTAATGCTTTCGTTACTTATCGGTAACTGGCAGCTGGCATGGCCGAGCACTAACTGGACGTAGGGCATCCTGACATTACGTTTGGCAGGAGCTGCCAACTCGGGCCTCTCCATTGATATGGGAGGGTGATATCACAATCAGCCTGCCAAGACCCTTGCAATTACGATGTCCCTAGGCCACGCAGGCACGTTCATACGGCTCGGTTAAAGGAGGGCTTTATATGTTGGCTGGTAGCTTACGCTATCGCGTCATCGCGAAGGTGGGAGTGAAAACAGAGAGAAATAGGTGCCTTAGTTAAAGGCTTCCGACCACCGCGCGACAGAGGCTTTGGCCTCATCGCAGTTAAGTGATCCAAAGCGCCCCCTAAAATTTTTCAGGATCATGTTTCCAAAACTTTAAAACATGCAGATATACGACATATGTGCAGTCGAGATGAGCTTACTCATGGGAGCTTTGTTTTCGCTGAAACTTGAGATTTTCCGCCCACTCCTTTAAATTGTTCCTTCCTGCTCTCCAAGAAGGGAATTGCAAACGAATAGTTCCTCTTCTCTTCTCCTTTATCTCTTTAATTCAGATGAACCGCGCAAATAGATCACTACAAAGTTTGTTGCCACGTTGTCCAAAGAAGACGGAGGGTGGGAAAGTGGGAATAAGACAAAGCTAAATATTTAGCAGGAGAGAAGGAAAACATAATCAGAGGGAGCTAATATTCACGTATACCCTCTATAGTCAGCAAACAATGCCACAAACTGCAAATTAGTAGGTTTACGGCGACAAATCATGGCATCTGTTCCGTGAACACGTGCGCCCAATGGCTTTGATCGAAGTTTATTATTTTTTTTTTCAGTTGATCCACTGATCAGTAGAAACGAACAAAAAGCCTTGATTGCATGCATGGGTGGCACATCCTATTGTCGAGTAGTTGGTACTTAGGCGAACCAGTGTAGACGCTTGGAAAATGCATAACCTCGCGTAGTTCTCGGGACAGTATATTATACTGCCTGCAGATGAAATGACAAGGGTTAATTTTTATTAGAAGCTATTGCGCTTTATACGTGGCCTACGCACAAGGTCAGTGATTGTTGCAGTGGGAATACTTGTGGTAAAAAAGCGAGCACTGGAAATATTACGTAATCATTGGCATGCTGGAAGGCTGCAGTTTTCTGAATGCAGATGTTGTCGCCGTTCTCGAAAAGGAACATACCACGGCGTGAAACTTCCTCTCAAATAAAAATGAACTAGGATCGCTAGTCTATTACATTCACACAGGCAGCTTGATAAAAAAAATACCAAGAAAAACAAAGAAATGAAAAGCGAGCAACTTCAGCTCCCCTTCATGACTCAAGAGAAATTAAAAGGCGCAATGGCACCTTCCTAGAAGCTCGGCTACAGCGCGTGACGTCAGCGAACAGCCGTCTGACGTCGCTACGTGCGTGCTGTTCCGCAGGGCGTTTCTGAGGTGAACCGAGGCACGCGCCAAGAGACACAAGAGCCCGTGTTTAGCGAGACGCCCATTAACAGAGAAGCACTTAACCCCAACGAATAAGCACAACCAACCTGTAGGCACAACAAACGTGCTCAGAGTTAGAATATGCCCTAGTGTAAAGGGGCAAGGAAAACTGCGCTGCTTATAACACAAGCTAAATGGCGAGTTGGAAGCAGGGAAAGCTTCTTTTTTTTTTTTTTTTTTCAAACGCTTGCAGCTTGCATACCGTAATTTTTGTCAAAATACCATAATATAAGCAATACAATTTGTTAAGAGCACTAAGGTACCGCATTTTAGTTCGTTTTCATTTCTGTCACACAAAAGAGAACTTGAGCAGTGGCGGCACCGGAATATTTGTAGTGAAGTGATACAGAGTAGAACCGTATAGGTGGGGCATGGGGGTGACAATAGTGGTACACAGCATCATTCCAATCGTACCAAATGACCCCACCTCTGAATACGTCGAATACGTCACCTGTGCGTCCTGATCAGCGTGAGGCTCACTGAGCTTCTCTCAACATTTTATGCCTCCTCAGAGAGCCCGACGAAGTGGGAGAAGAGTGTGCCTGGGCTATCGAGCTCCTGAGAGATGCAAACACCTGTCTGCAGCTCTTATTGATTTTTACAGGCAAGTAAGTTTGCGCATTTTACCAAACTGATTCCTCGTGAATAAACGCTCAGTTTCGTAGTTTTTCAACCGCTTGACTGGCTAAACGCTGCGTTTCTGTGTGGTCACGGCTACGGTGATCCCATTAGGCTGGCATTAAACGATGGCAAACGACGAGCTGGCTGTCCATGCCGTAAAGCTATAGTTCTGCTAACCAATTACGAAACCACACATCGATGACTTCCAATTCACTGGTAAGCTGCGTCGGCCGTGAATCGCATGACACTGCGTGGAGCATGTGGCTCTCATATAATTCCTCCGAAAATTAACTTCAACCCGTGAGACTGCAAAACAAGGCAAATTACTTTCTATCCTGACATACACAGGAAGTATGGACACACATTTTTAACGGGAAGTCGTTTACGAAGTATTTTTGTTGCATGGCAGTCGATATATACACATATCATATCATGGGAGGAAACAAAACAGCGATTAAGCCCGCAAACATCATCTAGTGGTGCGTTCTCCGTTCTGGTCGGCTCACTACCATCTTGGCCACAATTTCCTTGCTATGTACAGTAGATACCGCCGCTTTACTGCGTACGGCCATACAAAGCGAAGGATTCTGAGACGTTCAAGTGCACTGAAAGGTTATCCACATAGCTGCCAAGCAGAACTGGAGATAGTATCGAAGGCTCGAGAGCGCGTCCAGCTTTCAAAGACCCCGCGCCTAAAAAAAAAAAGTAGCAACGATCACAGCATGCTCATTAAATATCAAATTAGTGGCAATAAGGCAGGTGTTTGCTTACCTGCAACAATAGCAGGTAAATCATACTGAGCGAAACGTTTCAATAAAACGGCCATGATCGCGGTGATTTTATTTTTCTGGTTCTTTATGTTTGTGATTGATAAAGCTCTCTAGGGAGCGTCGCATGATCCCCACGGGAAACGATAAAATAACGCTGGAAGGAGTTTTCCGGGAAAATACACCTAAAATAGAGCGCAGTGCACGGAGCTCATTTGACATTTGCTATGTTGTTGTTTTTTTGCCTTCCCTGCGGCAGAATCAAGAAAAATCCAGGGAACAGGCTCTGCTGCTTTTATGCGCACAATTGACGGAAGCCTAGCGCGCGTTACTGTGGTCGGAAATAAATATACAAGTAAGAAAATAAAATTAGGATATGAAAGGACATATATGTGTCGCGTTAATGTAACATATACCATTATGAGACTATAAGAGGAGGTAGAAAGTCCTGAGGGGTATTTTGAAAGAAATAATAGTGCTAGGGCTTAGTTAGTGAGCCGTAAGTTAGTGAGTTAGTGAGCCGGTCTGGGCTGTACACTACACTTTCGTTTTCAATATCGCTCAATTCAGAGCAAAACGCCTAAAGTAATTTATATTTACCAAGTACAGATAACGTGTGCTGGTACGAGCTCTACACTGAGAATCAGAGTACCATAAGCAGCTATCCCTTCGAAACGAGCATGGAAGAGCATGAGCCGGGCACGTTTGATCTCCGGAATTTGTTCCTTGTGGAAAAAAAAAAATGCAGTGATTTCTTCGCCTCTCTTACTCAGTGTCTGGAAGCGGTACGGCAATATAGGAGAGTCGAAATGTTGGCCAGATTCTATATATACGGGAAGCTGATAGAATGAAAGCGCGGGCGTCATGATTGGACTAACAAATGCATGTGTGTGTGCGTTTAATCAAATCTCTCTCTCAGTAAGGCTCAATTGAATGTCTTTGGTCGCGCTGCGCATGCTCTGTTATCTCTGCTTCAGGGAAGCACAAGTATTAGTTCAATCGCGTGCTCTCCTTCTTTAGTGGTTTGAAATTTGAAGTTTGAAGTTTGTTTTATTTCCTGCATAAATAGAAAAACACTTGCAGACAGTGCTTGGATCCATAGCCGAAGGCTAGTTGTGGGTCCAACGATTAAAAGTGCATATTCAAAGCAAAAGCAATCGTTATGAAAGTATTAGGTTGGAAAGGCTACTATATAATAATAATAATAATAAAAAAAAATATCATATATACTATTTACAAGTACAGGGCACTATTAAAGGTGGAATAGCAAATAACGTTAGCAGAGATAAAGCAGAAACAACATCACGGCTTTTACAAATGATCACATCGCAGATACAATACCAATACAAACCATTCGAATGCGGTATCGTGCTATTGTTCCCCTGTCTGCTTTGCTTGCGTCCTCTTAAGCGCAGGGTGACAGTGCGTTTTTTTATGTTAAACATGCGCGTTAAATAATTTACTTACCTTCTATTTAAAGCGTCGGAGTGATATGCCCCCCCCCCCCCCCCCCCCCCCCTTGTTTATTGAAGATTCATTCACTCACTCTTAATGTAAGCCTGACCTTTCAATTGATTTTGCACAGGCGTGTCTTTAAGATGACAAGTTGGTTTCACAATGTTACAACTACCATTGCAGTACGAAAAGAATAATCTTACTTTAACAATACGCATGTTTTTGATCTGCTTGAAGCAATTCCCCCGCCACAATCTTGTTTCTCCTTTCCATAGAAAGCCAGTTCAAAAAAAAAAAAAAAAACCAAATCGAATGCGGTATCGTGCTATTATTGTTCCCCTGTGTGTAGCTCGCTATTCATAGACTTATGAAGAACGTTTCTGAATATACAGGCCAATTCCTCCAATGAATCCCCAAAGTTGAACATCAAAATCCGTTAAAATGAGTTCTTCGTGAAGTTTTGATTCTTTCACGGTGCTACAAGCCCGCGCTGCATATAAAATTCTTCTTCATTACTGATGACCTCATAGTAAATAATCTCTTACCCGCAGGCAGTCAGCAACTAGCCCAGCAGCAAATCGGCAATGTTTCCATATTAGCTATAAGGCTATGGTGCCCCTCGACGACGAATGTCGAAATGAAGGGGAGGGGTGCGTGCCCCTGGCTTATACGTAGTTAAAATATTTGACATCACTTGCGAATGTCTTAATCAGAAAGGGCGTTATCCCGAAAACTTCTAAGTGTCAAGATGTTTCTCTCTCTCTTTTTGCCACCCTTTTTTACGATGATGACGGATTAGGAAGGGCAAAACATTTCTTGGAGGTCAGTGCTGGAGTCTCGCGAAAAAGACCTGCTCGGTTATGACATTCTAGTTATTTTACGAATTTATCCGTCGATGATCCGACGGATCCGGCTAGAAGGGTCCAGTATTTTGAAGGGCAAACTTTGACCTGTCTTATATCGTCATGGTATATCACAGGCAAAGGCGTGTACGCTCCTAGTCAGAAAAACCACCGCCTTCCAGGGGAAGCCGGCTTGCTATAGAAAATGTTTTTTTTTTTTTTTCTGGGTATAATAGATAGATTTGAAGGCATTGGCTAATTCAGACTGAAACTTACCCTGGTAGCGGTAGGTCATACAGACATTAATGACACTTTGCAACACGAACTTTCGCTGGAACCTCGATAGTGGACACTGGATTCCTGTAACACACACTGGATAGAACTTAAATCTCAATAAGTTTTGCAGGGACTATGGATGCGGCCGATGTAGCACTGGTCGATCAGACATTGCTCACTGGCCGCGTCGTCATGTCAACTGTCATTCCTCTTCCTCAAAAAAATGTTCATGTGACGAGAATTTGCAAAGTGCATGTTTAGAAAATCGTATGTCTTTTCTTTTCTTCGCAAATGAGCAATTACCACGTGCCCGTTGGCGTTAAAAAAACCATGAAAATTTCATGTCTTCCCTTTGCCCTAGCACTGCTACCACTAAAATTAACATGGATGCCTTTGTATACGAATCATAATGACATGATATGAACACACAGTCGAGACGCCGAACGCATGCATAGCGTATGTATTTTTTAAAATACTCGACAGGGAGAATGCGCTATATCAGGAGTGTGCGATTACATTTCTAATCAAATCAAATCAAACTTTATCGGTTACACAAAATCAAATACAAGATTGTAGTATATAGACGAGGGTCCCATAGTAAGAGTTTGCAAGAGGACCCTCCGTTAAATAATACATGAACGAATGGAACTAAGAGCAGACGGAATATAGCGATGATTTCAAAGAGAAAACCATAGCATGCAACAGGGTACACGTATGAACTACAGACAAGGATAAAACTTGTGCACAAAATAAAAACAAAAACCTACACACGGCCACGATCAAGCAAGAAACCTTTAAGAGCATTTTTAAAACGATACACAGGCGTCAAATGAAATTCAGATTTTAAAGAGCTGCATCTATCAGTCTTTTCTCTTTCTTGGTTTATAATGGCTTTTATCACCTAGTGTTTGTAGGTGCCAGAATGTTTTCTTACAACTCAATGCGTATAAAGCACACAGGTAAAGAAAGATGCGTGGCAGGTTAAAACATGTAGTAGAACGAGTGTCAAACGGCAGGGACACCATAAAGGGTAGGTAACTAACCAGCTTGTCGCGATAAGCATTTGAAAGAAGCCAACAGCCATTCAAATCGACGAGAATACAGGGGATGTTATTTGTGGAATCATTTTTAGAATTAATACAATTTAACAGAAAACACAAGAAAGGGCAACCCTACGCGGCCAGTGGGCTCCAAGACTACAGCCTTCCCCTCTCGTGTACGGCGGTGGTCTGTTTTCGAGTCTGCGTTGCGTGTAACCTTGCCTCCAGAGTGCGTATACGAATCCCAGTGGCGGCATCTGGTGTTCTTTCCTTCTACTCTTTTAAGTTATCTTCGCCGTTAACGTAGGGTAATAACGCAGCAACAGGGCAAAATTATTTCCATGATGAAAGAAATGATGGCGCACTGCTATAATCTGCCAACGATCGGCTCATCTGACTGCCACACATTAGAGCATGCGAACACTGCTTTTTCTTCTGTTAAAAGACTGTACTGATAGACGGTATGGCTAGAGCCGACACTTCTGGCAAACTATCACCGCTCACGTACTATAACGTATGGAGATTAGAAGAGCTGATCGTTGACAGACATAACGCCCGCGCGTGAGGTGCATAGACCTTAGCGCATTCAGGGGCAGTCAGAGGCATATAGACGCATCTATAAATTCAGAGGCAGAGGTTGGGTGGCTGGGTTTGCTGAATGAGCTTCCGCGAGCTCCAAGCCTCTTGCATTTCGGTCATCTTCATCAACTTCTGCGAAGCTCACCTAAACTATTGCTAAACTATTAAACTATTGCTGCTGCAGTGCAGGAGATAAGGTTGGGCAGCCCACGGCAAATTCTTCGAATCTAGAGCCTATCCTTGCCACAGGCGAAATAAGTGGCGGAGCTGGAGTCATCTCTGTTCTCGAACGCATTGCTACAGTGAACTGTAGCATTGCCGAACTCGTCTGCATCGTCTGTAAATGTAATTGGTAACTGCCTTTGCGTCGCGTGGCTGCTGAATAAAGGGTATAAATATTTATTTTTGGAGACGCGACCAGCAGATCGACAGAGACTTCGGTGAAATAGGTACCCGTTCGCGAAAAGTGATCTCGAATGTCATGATGGTATTGGCGGTGATGCGATCAATCATTATTGAATGCGGATCGTTATTGGCGATGCTGTTCGCATCACACGAATGCATTCGCCTTTTGCGCTGTCTATTATAGTTCAGCGTATGCAATTGCGCGTGTGCGTTGTACGCTTTTATAAACACAGACGGTCTTATTGTTACCTAGAAAAGAATGTAAATTGATTGATTTGGTTTATGAGCATAGTTGCGTCTCGCCTTCAGCAAAGTGCGGCTGCCGTGTACGGGATTTAATTATGTGCATTTCTGTCTAGATGTCTTCTGCAGACCATATACGGAAGCCAGTGAAAAAGGGAAGATTAGGCACGCTACATATCCCCATGTGTGTGCGTGCTCTCAGTCGAAATACCAACAACCACAGCCTATAGAATGAGTTTCTGCATTTACAAGTTCGATCATTAAAACTCCTGGTCAATAAGAACGTACGTCGTATCCTTTTCTACCGCATCTCATAACTACGATCATTTTACAAAATATAGCCTAATGTGCTGGCACTTGGAATGAATGCGCTGTTTTTCGCTTTTTCTAGAGAGCGCATTTACTGGTATGTTCTCCGTTGAAGCAGGACAACTCGGAGATAGCAGTATCTCCCAAATGCGCTGGTGCCGCTTTACATCATTGATTCGGAGTGCAGCTCGAAGCACGAGCGTCCTTTGCTATGAGCCAGGAGTTCGTATTCGCAAGTATTACATGTATAGTTAAAGAAACGGCAGGGCAACAGTCTCACAGTGGCTGGACAACTGGAATGTATACCGTGAAGAAATGGTGTAAGGAAAGCATGAAAAAAAGGCGATATTTAAGGGTTTTAAAGAATGATGACTTTTACGCTATAGCTTTCTCGAATATTTTTATAATGCGAAAGCAATACTACGACAACCAAAGCGAGACCTCAGGTGGCCGCAGCTACGCCGTGAAGGGGCGTAGCTACAGTCTCCTCATAAAAAAAATCAGCCTTCCGTGATATTTGCATTCACGTTACCTCTATGCCACGGGCAGGAGCTGCCAACTCGGGTCTCTCCTTTCATATGGGAGGGTGATATCAGAATCAGCCTGCCAGAACCGTTTGCATTCTCGTTAACCCTACGACACGCAGGCACGTCCATACGGCTTGGTTGAAGCGTGACTCTACATGTGGGCTGGTAGCTTACGCTCTCGCCTCACACCCTTAAACGATGAGCTTAAGTGTCCCCAATAATGTAGCACTTTACACTGATAGGGCGTGATAGGGGAATAATGTAGCAGGCAGAATAAGCTTCCGCCGTTGCTTTCGCAATTCAACTAGGGTCAACAAGAACTAAACAACAACTAATTTTTTTCTAATTTCTCCGTCAAGTAGGGTTGTGTCGCTCCTGGGAGGAGTAATGCTGGACGGAAACTCCTTTACTCGGCTTGCTGTGCCAGTTATAGTGACTGTCGCGTTTGCGAACCTCGGCCAAGTGTTTCAAGGTTCGGGGTGACGTATATGAGGCAAATTTTGCTTAGTCACACGAAACTTCCTGCCGGCACTCACCAAACCAGGTACGCCACGAGCACGCAATGCAGACCCGCGCTTCAAGACTGACGGCACGTGCTCGAGCTCTGTTGTGCATGCAGCACGACTGCCACGCCCTCTTTGAGTCCCCGGATTACTTAATTCTCTCCAAAAGACGCATGGTACATGATTCATAAGGTTACAAAAAGAAAATGAAGGAAGAAGAAAAGACTACGAGGAAAAAAAACACGGAGAACAATGACGGTGGTGGAGAGTTGTTCGCGAAGAGATGCGGGCCAGGCGAGAGCGGGAAATAAAAATAAAGAGAGAAGATATGCGTACGTAGGTGGTTACACAGCCACGAATTATTGCGGGCACGCGAGTGTTTTCCGGCATAGGGCCGAGAAAGGCAGAGAGAAAAAAAAAAAGAAAAAAAGAAGCCTTCGCCACTTCTCCACGCGCCTTGAATGAACACATATGCGTGTAAGCCTCAGCAATGCTACTTTCGACCACAACCACGAAAGCTAAGCGAGGATAATAATAATAACTACGGACTTCAAGAAATAAAAAGTTAAGGGGCACGCGAAGTGGCAGCTTAATTCGTTCGCTAACAACCGTCTTAATTCTGCCGGTCACTCGACGACGGATACGAAAGGCAGGAGAGCTGCAGGAGCGCCAAAAATACACAGTGTGGAATAAGCAACGCTACGACAACCTTTCTTTCTCTCTTTCCCTCTTTTCCTCGTTTCTCCGACCAATTCGCTTTTCGGGACGACTGCTGACGACAGTCATTGCGTTGTGCACACAACGGAGCAAAAATAAATAAAATAAGAAGAATTTGAGCATTTCTTGAGGACTCTGGGCTGAAGCGTGCATGGACTCACGACATTCAGAGGAGTGGCTGCTCAGGCCGGCCGAAGCGTGCACGCGCCGACGGATATTAAAAGTATATTCCCGCACGCACGGGAAGTGAGGTGGAAGCAGCACGCGCTGTCCAGAAACCAGCGTCACGCGGCAAGAATTAAGGCGAAACAAGCAAACAGCCACTGAAGCCAGCTAATGAACTCGGAAAGCGTTAGGTATTCAAAGGGAAGCAAGGGGCGACTCCTGTTTTGCAGGCAAGGTGGAAATATGAAGGGGGGAGAAGATATTGCATTATGGGCACGGACCGGTCTGACGACTGGCACGGTTTCTTAGGCGCAAGCTGTTACAGGCAAAGTCCTCGCTATTTCTCGTAGTACGTTGTACCTTCACTTTGACTAGGCATCCGAGTAAATGTCACATAGGCAAACTTCTCTTCAGGTTGTGGTTACTTGGACTAGTAAGAAAATTTCGTTATTTTAACAAAGCTAACTACCCAGCCATCAACAGCGAATTCTGTTCACTTCGGAATGTGTTTCCGCCATCTTATCTCGATCGGACCACCGAAAGTAACTGGAGCGTGTTCAAAAATAAAATTTCCGACTTAATAGACCGATTCGCCCCCCTTAGAACTGCCTACGCTAGCAAAAAAACCACCTTGGTACGACATAATCTAAATAGGTAATCAAATTCAAAATTCAAATTCAATTATGCAGTTTATTTTCTGTCAGAAAACAAATCAACGGAGGAGGCTCGAACAAAAAGTGAAAAGTCAAATAAGAAAAAGCGATTATTTTGTTCGGCTAAACACTTTTCTTAACTCATTGGTTATCGTACAAAAAAGCGGCGAAATTTTACATCAGATCTTTAAGGTCAGCTAAGTTTTAATTTTTAAAAACTGCTCTCTTACTGTTACTGAAAACTCATCCAAAGTGATTTCGGAGTGTAATACGAGGGAACGCTAATAAAGCATGTCTTATCACTACTCACAAGTTCTGGGGACTCAGTGCCGCCTCACAGTATATGTCCAAAAGTACTTAACGACGCATTCATTCAGTCGTTGTCGTCCCCTATGCTCACCATTGAAATGCCAGCCGTGAGTGCTCCGAACTATTACCTCATGGACCCCATAATATTTGATTTGACAGGTATCAAAACTACAATAAGTAAACTAAAAGTCGAATTATTTTGCAGAGTTGGCGAGATCAGTATTAAATTTTTGCCAAAACCAAAAACTGTAAAATATTGTTCAATACTACTTGAGTGCCTTTTTTTACAACTTCGGCTCTATACCTCATGACTGGAAATCTGCAAAAGTAATCTCTACCCACAAGTCAGATCCAACACATGATCCCATCAATCACAGGCCCATTTCGTTTACATCCACACTATGTAAAACCATGGGGCACATTATACACACATTTTGGTAACTTTCTCGAAAATAACTTTTTTTTTTTTTTTTCAAGTTTGCAGCATGGATTCCGTAAACATTTCTCTTGTGAAACTCGGCTTATCTCTTTCACTAATGATCTGCTTGCCTCTGGCTTTTCAACTTACTCTACATTTCTTGATAAACCTTTTGACAAGGTAAACCACGCATTAATTCTTCATAAACTAAGCCTCACAAGCATCGACCCTGCAACGATTGTTCGGATTTACGCTTTCCTTCCGTCTCGCGTTCAGTTTGTTATACCTTCGGTGCCAGTCCACTCCGGCGTTCTGCAGGGGTCGGTTCTGGGTCCACTCTTATTAATGATTTCCATAAATGACTTGCCTTCTTATTGAGGAGAGCATGCTGCGGGCTAATTGGTGATCCATTAAGTAAGATCCATTAAGTGATCCATTAGGCGTCAAACTTTATATGTGTTCTTCTTTGTCCTTTGTGTTCGATTTTTGCGCAAATTTTTTTTACTTAATTGCTTTCTTATGTTTCTTCAAAAATTTGCCTATTTTCTGATGACTGTGTATTGCGCCAGTTAAAGACAATTCCGATGTCCTATTAATTTAGAACATCCTTAATATACTAACGAATGGCGCAGTAAATGGAGAGCAGAAAGGCGTGCCCAATGCACACAAGCTCAACTCAGGAGCACGGAACCCTCCGGTGTACAGAACTTAATAGGTGGTCTGCAGGACCCTTCTAGGAAACCTTCGCCCCTACCATAGTCAGGCTCAAGCAAAGGATCAACAGATCATCCACTGGTGCTTGTAAAACCAAGGATGGCATGATGGTAGCAATATATCATGCACTCGACTACAACAAGCAGGTCAGAAATGCACCCATATAATAAAGCAGCCAGAAAAAAAAAAAAAAAAAAGGGAAAAGTATACCAGGACAATGCAATCACAGGATAAAACTTAGAGGGTCAAGAAAAAGAAATCAACTCTAAATTATTACATAGATAAATGGTGCGCATGTTTAAAAAAAAAGATAGAACAGAAATAGAGTAAGAAAGAAAACATAGGTGTACCTTCAAAGGAGATAGGTAGAGAAATAAAACTGGTGGTATGGTTATTAAAATGAATGCGAATAAAATTAAGAAAGAAATAGTTCAAAACAAAGAAGAAAGTCAGCGATAGTGGTCAGATATAGTGCTACTTCTGCGTCGGACCATTTGAATAAAAATAACACAAGTTGCAGGATTTCTAAGAAGAGCTGGATAATGAGACGCTGTAACATATATGAGGAGCAAAATGACTTTAGATGAGAAACGAAAGGAGCAGTCAGGGAACAGTCCCGGAATTAGTGACGAACGTCTTTACAAACCTGTCCACAGATATAGAGCAAAGAGAAGGACAGACGTTCTTTGTTAAAATAAGAAAATAAATCTGCCCTGCCCAGTGATTAAGGCTGTACGAATTAGGGGGGAGGGGGGCATTGTTTTTTGAATATTGAGAGTATCAGGAATTCAATCAAATAATTATGTGCCGCCATTATTTCGGACCCAAAAGTTGGTCCATAAAACAAGGGAAGAACAATGCAAGCGGGAATGTACACAGCGTCGTGAAAGGGTATGCAAGTGTGTAAGCAGCCGTACTGACTTGCGCTACCAGCTGCTTGATCGGCTCTTTACAATAAATTCCAGAGTGGCCCCGGATATGGAATGAGGAGCAAGAGACGATAAACGCGATAGGTTCCTTTCAATGACAGTAATTGTAGGGTTAAACGAATTTAATGAAGAAATGGCAGAAAGCAGAGACACAGAATCTGTATAGAAATGAATAGGCGTAGTGGGAGGGTTATTAAGCACATGATCAACAGCAGAATGAAAGGCTGCAAGTTCCACTTCATAAGCACTGGAGGGCGGCTGAAAAGAAAGGCGATGGACAAATAATATTTTCTTAGCTGAGTTAAGCACTACGAAAGCGGCGCCCACGGAGTGATGTTTGAACGGCCCATCAGTATAGATGTACAGTGCGCATTGAGAAGCATAAAGCATGGCTTCCTGATAGGTGAGTTTAATAAAACGATATGTAAACTTCAGTAAGGGATGATCGATCCAGGGATTGAACAAAGGCTGTGTTTCAGAAGGGTTACATTTAATGTTACCATATAGTATAGGCTGCCACAGTACAAAAAGCATGAACTTAGCACATAACTGGTCTAGATAAATAGGCAATGGAAGAGCATTTGCGAGAACTTGAAGAGCAACTCTACGTGTGGTTGTGTAGGCGCCAGTAAGAGCGAGGAGTGGTATTCGTTGAAGGGATAGGATGCGATTTCTTCACCGAAAAAAACAAACACACAACAATAGACTGAAATCACCATGCTGGGGCAGCATATGTAATCGAGGGAAGAATGACGACGATAAATTTGGCGCAAATGAGAAGTTGAAACGTAAAAGTGTAAACGAGTGCAAGTCCCCCCTCCGCTAAGAAAAATTATCTTGAGGTCTGAACTATAACGCCTAGCTCTGTGGACGCGTGGGGTGCTACTACGGATATCCTCGGCCCCACTGATCCTCGCCTGCGTGTAAGCGTATTCGTTAAAAAACGGGTCGAGAAACAGAACTATAGTCTGTAATTACAATCAGAATGGGAGCTCTAGGAAGTGACCTCGAAACGAATTTATTGATTGCAGTATATTTTGTCGAACTGCTCATAAAACGCACTTTAGCTCAACACCTGCCGGCTTTTCACCTAGTGGCATATTTTATTGCCAAAACGAGGGGCAATAATTCAGCAGTATTGCGCCTACAATCTATGGCAGTAGGACTGAAGGTAGCACTCTTGGTACCTCACCTAGGCTGACGAAGGGAAAAAGGGTGATAACGACTTCACATAACCAGTATGAACGGCCATTCACTTTTAAATGGTTTCTATGCCCCCGTCTGGCAGGTAAGGTTGTACCTTCCACTTATAATGCATGAAAGAGCGGTGATCTTTCTAAAACGCGTTAAAGATCGCAAGGTTCTACCTTTGTGCCAGCAAACTATTTTGAATAGATCGAGTCATTTTATTAAAAATGATCTAAGAATGGTTGTGATACTCCCTAATGCGATATTCGCGCAGCCATTTCAGCGTGTTTTGGACATCATGAGGCAAAACATTTGATAGGTGCTTTATGCGTGGATGTGCAGTTACAAAGCATTCTTTGTTTTTCTTGGGAGACAAAGAAAATTTCTCATCAGAAGACAAAGAAGACAATCTTGCATACAGAATTCAGCCAAGCAGTCCGAGCATTACGGAGTATAGCTAATACCTTCGACATCATCGATATCTGCAATATTGTGCAAACATATCCTTGCCCTGTGCGGTGTGGGCTCCCCGCTCTACGCTCCGTCTGACAGAAACTGATGATGCCTCCTGTTGTTCCCAGAAAGTGACATATCCTTTGCCTATGTTAAAGTTGTCCGTAGGAGATGCCGTAGTGTCTGCAAAAGAATTTCTTCGCTGCTCCACGCGTGCTTTAATTCCACCTTGTGGATCACACCTTCCCGGCGATTTAACTCGCCGTGAGGAGGTGGCGCTGAAAAGAATCCGCGTGGGTGCTGCGTTTACGCCTGCTGTAAAATCTTCCTGGACCAGCCAGACTGCTCCCATGAACTGCCCTTTCTGCCCAGCCCCTGCTTTGGAAGCCACACTAGACCACTTCCTAACAACTTGTCCTGGTCTTCGCGTGGCCCGCAAGGCACACCTTAGGAGCCACTCTTACCACCCTACCAGACCGCCCGACACAGGGGTATGGACACATGGCCCACACTACCGAGAGCTGTTGGCATTCATTGCTGCCACAGGCCTGTATCAATATATTTAAACCGTTATGCCGAAGGGCGAACTTGCGCAATAAAAAAAAAAAAAAGAAGACAAAAAAGAGCCACGAGTGAGTGGCGTAGAGCTCGTGGCTCTTTACCTGACAACTTCTCTGTTGCTTGTGGCTCTCTTTGGCTCGGTTACATTATCTGGGGTACGACAGCAACAACAACGGAGACATGAGAACTGTGCTCATAAAAGGTTGATATGAAAGAAACTTGTAACATATCGGATAATGGATATAATAGTGCTCACAAATATGCTTGAACAAGGTAACCGACTTGTTTAGGCAAGTGAACCTCAAAAGCGGTGCTCTATATTTCGATGTTCGCTTTAAGAACCTGCATTTAAGAGAAATGAGTTTCCCCAGGAGCCTACGCTTGATCTCTCGCGGTTCCAAGTATAGTCTTCAACACCTTCATAGACGGCAAACGGTTTGTACATTCTTGGATCCTTTTGACCATCAAAGTACAAATCGTAAAAACATGCTTGACTCTTGGAGATCTTTAAAGGGCAACTCCGGGGTTTTTTTGACATTCGAATATTCTAATAAAAATTTTACTGTAGATTCTCCTCTCCGTCCTGGCGCATTCTACAAAATTTGAGCGCGTACGATAATCCGTTCGCTCTCAACGCGACTTTAAAATATGCTGTTTTCATGGCTTAAATTGAGACTATTTCCGCCGTCAACACTGAGTTTCTGACGTCACAAACAGTATACCGGCGTTACTGTCCACTTCCCGCATGATTATGAAATTGTGAGGCTTATATTGAACTATACCTCAGCCATTTTATGCAGTGCGTCATGATTTCCATACTTTATTTTCACCATCCAACGCACGTACGAGTGTTTCTCTAATACTGAGTGTGACGTCACCATTTCGACACCTGGGAAGTCGTTTCTGGTCGTGAAAGCAGTTTCGGTTTCGATTTGTTGTTTTTTCTTTTTAAAAATAGTTCTAATTGGAATTTCGAAAAACGGTTTTTTGTGTTCGAGTTAGGACGTGCCGAGGAATGTAATTCAACCAAAAACACAAAATGATGGAAAAACCACCGGAGTTGACCTTTAAAGGTCGAACAATCCCATCTTTTATTTTTTAATTGCTGTACAAACGCTTAGGGTCGTCTGAAGGCTGAACCACTTTCCGAATTGGAACACAAAAACTGCACAGTGGAGCGGACATGTCCTCATCGCGTCCAGGACGGTGTGTCTTGACGTTGCGTCATCCATGCGACCACTGGAGTGACTGAGGCACCACGTAAGGTCTTCCGAAATTATCTGCCCGACATGACGTAAGCAGGGGTGAAGAAGAGCAACGTTCCACGGAAAGACACCGGCTTCCTCTTGCACTTTCTGAACTTGGCAGAGGCACCAGTCCTTATGATGAGAAGTCCTCCCTTCCGTGTTTTCCCTCTGCCTCATCTCTTCTGTATACAATGGCACATGCGTCATAGTTTATCACTCCGTCTCTCGCGTGAGATTATCTCCGTCCGCTCCTTTTGTGCTTCGAATTCGCTCATTTGCATGAACGACTGACACTCAATCTGGCAATCAACTAGGTGTCCCTTAAAAGATGGAGCGATGAAGTGAAAGCAGCGAGAGCATCTGCATGTGCTCCGCTTAGCTCTTGCGTAGAACGCAGCCTATCGCTTTGCCGCTTTTGGAGCTGAACAGCAAAAGCCAGTCATCACCTGCGCCTCGAAGACGTGTGACAGTTACACAAAAATGCAAATAGTAAATTGCTTTATACGAAAGGAAAGGCACAGTATCTGTCACACTTCTTGACGAACACCTAAACCGCATCGAAAGCGAAGGGAGGGAGGTGATAGTGTAAGAAGGAAGAGAGAAAGAGGTAACGTAGTGGAGGGCTCCGATATAATTTCGACCACCTTGGATCTGTAACATGCACTGGGGCCCTGCTGGGCTGGGACTGGTAGGTCCCCACCGTTTGCGGCGGGGGGTTAGCCTGCCACCGGTGGTTATAAGCCGTCATTGCACCCGCCACCACTTCGGTGGCGGACAACGGTCATGCGAGGCACGTCTTTCTCTCTCCCTCTTCTTTTTCTGTGCTGCGCTGCTCGGACCCGGCCATCCAGGCTCGGGTCACTGAAGTGGGCCGAAGAGATCGCCGACAGGACGCAACTGGCGGTCATCTGGCGCGGCCAATAATCAAACTTAACCCTCACCTCTTAAAGCCGACGAAAATAAATGTTTTCCCATCCATCCATTCATTCTTCTTTATTTTCTCTTGCGTTCGCACGAGGCAGCGGATGTGTCTAAGCTACAGAGCCAGCAGCAAGCCCATGCATTTTCTTTTCCTTCTTCCTACAGTAGCAACCAGAATTTTTTTAAATGTCTGCAGCTTTTTACCACACGTGACATGCAGCGTCTTACCTCTTATAGCAATCTATAATGTATGACAGCTCAAAAGTCAGTGTCGAGAGAAATATTTTTAACAACAGCAACAACAAAAAATTGCGGATTACGAAGCGAAAGTAACATTTTATGTACAAGATAAAGTACGTTTCCCAAATTTCTGAGTTTGGGGATGTTGGTACTGGGCTCTCTACTTCGGTGAAATGCTCAGAAAAGGGTATTGGACCGAAGCTTGCGCTGTCATTTGTTCCGTCGTCAGAGAGCCTAAAATCCGTCTCATGCGGTAGAAGCTCATATCGGTGTGTATGTACGTTCGACGCCCACAGTGAGGGATTTTAAGGAGCAGGCTTCTTTCCGAAGCCAAGTACCCCGGAAAGCCGAACACAGGGCCGTACTGTATCTTATGCTCATTTGAGAAAAAATTAGCTGTGGTTTAGCTGCAGTTAAACCTGAATTGAGGCGGAAGCTTCTTTTGCCTGCTAAATTATTCCCCTATCACGCCCTATCAGTGTAGGGCGCTACATTATTAGGGACACTTAAGTTCAGCCTTTAAGGGTATGACGCGAAAGCGTAAGGTGCCAGCCCACACATAAAGTACCGCTTTAACCAAGCCGCATGATCATGCCTGCGTATCCTAGGGGTTAATGTGAACGCAAAGGATTCTGGCAGGCTGATTCTGATATCACCCTCCCATATGAAAGGAGCGACCCGAGTTGGCAGCTGCTGCCCGTGGCATAGAGGTAACCTGAATTCAAATGTAATGGCAGGCTGATTCTAATGTCCCCCTCCCACATGAAAGGAGAGGCCCGAATTGGCACCCTTTCAGGCACCCGCCGAAACTGACGCTGAAGAATCTCTGGCTCCGCTGTACAGGCCGCCATTGGAAACTGACCCTGGCAACGTTTAACGCTAGAACCCTAGCTAGTGAAGCTAGTTTATCAGCGCTATTAGAGAAACTAGAGGGTATGAAATGGGATGTCATAGGGCTTAGAGAGGCTGGAGGCCGAAGGAGGCATATAATATACTGAAGGACGGGCATGTCCTTGACATCTCCATTTTAAAGATTATGATGCGGACCGAATACAGGGTGCATAATCAACCAGGACACATAAACCTTTCCAGATCATGTGAATCTCCGCAGTAGCAAGGTGGTCGCTATGTGATTAAAGTGATGCATAAAACCTTCGTTCTTGCATCGTTTTCGACATCTAGGTCCTTGGAACAAAAATGTTCTTTTTATACAGTTTCGAACACTTGTTGAAGCACTGAACCGTTAATTTTATCTCTGCGTTGGTACAAATATCCTCAACAGTATGCGATGATCGTGATGCAGAGGGTTAGCACACTCTCCGGTCCCCTCTTTACTCCCCGTGGTCGCTCAGGCATGGACGCGCCCAGCCCTGGGAACCACGCGCGAGCATCGCGTGCTGCTAATTGGGCGAGCTTCGCCGCCGCCACCGCCCCCGCCGCTCGCGATGGCAGAGCGGAAAGCCAGAATGGGCAACCCGCAGCAGCGATGGGCACGACGGAGAGTCAGAATAAATTACTCGAATCCCAGAGCAATCTTTGGGTCTCTGCTTGCCTGGCACATATATCGCAGCAGCATACGCAACAGTTTTACTTTAATATTTGCTTTCTTCTCGCGGTGACCAGTGCGCGACGCAAGCACTGTTTCTATCCCGTACTTGTCCGCTGAATCCTGCATTGGCCGCTACGCGGAAGTTGGTCTGTCGCAATGTACAATTTGATTGGGCGACCGATTGCGACATGGAAAAAGGGCCGTACCAGCGGCCGCTGCTTGCATGTAGTGAGAGCTAAATATTGACGGATCAAAAATTATTCGCATCGCATTCGAACAACTGCGCTCATCACTCTCAGGTTAGGCCGAGGACTACAGCAGGCCTTCGACAACATTAACGTAATGTTTCGCAGAGGGCTAGCTAACTATTTCCAAGGTCTTGCATGTTCGCATTATTCAAGAAAAGTCAAAATGACTGTGCATGCGTAAAACAAAACACGAAATTCATGTTTACCCCATGCCTTCTGAATATTGCAGAGATGCAAGTTCATACTTCCACAATGGGTCCCAGGCCGTCGGCATCTTCTACCATAGATTCTCTTTAAGAGCATCGGATTCCCGTTATCCTCTGTCCGAAACTGTTACCTCTATGCTGCGCATACCACGGCTGCACGGAAGCTTTCTTTCTTTAAGATTCTTGAGATAAGCCGTTCTTTAAGATTCTACAATTATTTTAATGTTTTTTTTACAAATGAGCTTACCGAGAATAAATAAGCCTGCAGGGGGGGGGGGGGGGGGGAGTTTCTTTCTTTTCTAAATGAACGAAATCCAGAAGGTGGTTTAATTTCTTCTGCGGCGAATTGAGTGCTCTGATTATGAAGGCTAGGGCAGCAATTCGAATGACGCGTGCTAACCGTGTCAGTTGTGAAGGGGAAGAAGACAAAGATCGTGTGCGTAGTGCGGAGTGCGCGTGATTCTGGGCCGCCGCTGCTTTGCTTGGTCAAGCGCCTGTTCTCTGCCTCCTGCGTCTCAGCGCCCCAACCCCGTCCTTTGACCCTGTCCTTCTGGACTGCCGTCCGGGTAGCGAAATAACCCCTGACATTCTGGTGGAGACGAGGGGTAAATGCAGCACAGTTCCTCAACGCCCGCTTCTGTGAGTCTGCCCCCAAGTCACAGCCGCCGCCCCATTCGACGAGGAGGCCGAGATACGTGCCAGCCGGCGACTTCGAGGGCTTTCTCCCGAATTTGGTCTGTTTCCAAATTCTGGTTCTCCACGTCCTACAATGACCCGGAGTACCCCGACCCTATGTCAGGACTCAGCAGACGGACTCGTTTCTTGCACCGTCTGTGGTATATCTACCGATGACTCTTCGTACGGCTACCACGTTCCATGGCGATGCCTCCGAAGATGTAGAGGGCTGGCTGGAACAGTACGAACGTGTGGCCCGCCACAATGGCTGGAATTCCGAAAACTGTCTACAGAATTTGTATTTTTGCCTGGACAGTACTGCTCGGCACTGGTCTCAAAACCACGAGGCCTCCCTTACATCCTGGGACGTCTGTAAGGAAGAGCTGCGAAGGATGTTCGCCAATCAGTATCGGCGTCAGCGAGCAGAAGACCTTCTGCGAACAAGAGTACAACGACCTGATGAAACAGTGACAATTTTTGTTCAAGACGTCTTACGACTTAGCGCCCGGGCCGACCCCCGTGCCACCGAGCAAAAAAAGGTGCGCGCATCATGCGGGGCGTCAAGAATGACATTTTGGCGGGCTTATTCGAAACCCGCCGACTACAGTGGCACAATTTGTAACAGAGGCGACGAACATCGAGCGAACCTTGGTTATGCGAGCGGATCATTATCGTCGCCTTGTTGGAGACACCGGTCTTGCTGAAGGTCCCAACGTTTCGAACGTTTCAGCTGCTCACTTTCCAGTCGATTCCCTCGACACCGCAAACCTGCGCGAGATCATCCGCGAAGTTGTACGAGAGGAGATACGGCAGCTGCTTCCACCTGCTGATGGTACGGCATCCTGCGCCCTCACGGACGCTGTCCGCGAAGATGTACAACGTGCCCTTTATCCACAGTGCTCCATTGCTTCTTCACCTACTCAGCCCGTCGAGACATACTCGTTCGTCGCTAGTTGCCCGCCGCCGCAACAGCCACCACCGCCGCCTGTTCGCCGTCAGTACTTGCCTACACAACCCCGTATCCCTGCGTACGATCTTCGTCCGCAGCAGCACTGGATGAGCAAGGCCGACGCGTGGAGGACAACCGACCAACGCCCGCTATGCTTCCACTGCGGAGAAGCAGGCCACGTCTACCATCGCTGCCCTTACCGTGAGCTCGGTCTTCGCGGCTTCCAGCCGAATGCTCCCCGCCCGGAGTTTGGTGAGCAGCCACGTGACATCGTGGAATATTTACGCCGTTCACCACCACCCAACCGATCTTCACGTCGCGACCTTCGCTCGCCACCGCCCCGCCGGTACGATTCTCCCCTTCGCAGCAGTCGGCGGGAAAGCCTGTCTTCTCGTCGGGGAAAACTAAGCCCGGCGACGTCTGGAGGCGGCGTTGCCGAACCCGTTCCTGTTGAAAAGCCTCCACGTGCCTCGCCCAGCTCCACGCGAACCAACGACCAACCCGGCGACCTTTCCGGCGACCTTCCCGGTGACCTTCCCGACGACCTTCCCGACGAACTTACCGTTGGTGCTTCCCACGATGGTCCTGGCACAGTGTACTATAATCTCGATGTTATGATCGACGGAAACGACGCGACGGCACTCATTGACACCGGTGCAGACTACACTGTTATGAGTGGGGAGCTATGCCGCCGACTTCGCAAGATAACGACGCAGTGGGATGGCCCCGATATCAGAACCGCTGGAGGCCACCTCGTGAGACCAATCGGCAGATGCACTACTCGTATTGAGATTAACGGCTTCAGGTGCCCAGTCACATTCGTTGTACTATCGAACTGTTCCAGAGAAATTATTCTCGGCATCAATTTTTTGAGCGATTGTAGCTCTGTAATCAACTTTACCAACCGCCGCCTCACGCTTCGTCGACCTCGATACACCCGGGCGCAAAGAAGCCCCAAGTTTGCATGGCACGCGTCTTGGCAGAATATGTGACCTTACCGCCTCAGTCTAGCGTGTTTCTGCTGCTTCTTGAATGGGGTCTTGGCGTTGCTCGAGGTCTCGCGCAGCTGGATACTGGCTGCGCACACATGCTTGTCACCAACTTTCGGGACACTCCACAGTATCTTACGAAGGGCACGGCTCTTGGTACCATCGAGAGCATTACCGCCCTATAGTTCAGCTGCATGCTGTCGCTTCCTTCCCCACACCATCGGACCAGAACACTGTACGGAGGTTTCTGGTACTCTGCGCTTACTATAGGCGCTTTGTTCCCAATTTTTCTCATGTCGCTGCACCACTTACTCATCTCACGAAGGGTACCGTCGCCTTCCAGTGGCCGGATGAACAGCGGCGTGCATTCGACCGCCTTAAATAAAGCTTAGAGACCTCCCCTGTACTCGGGCACTTTGACCAGGACGCCGATACTAAAGTTCATACAGACGCCAGCAACAAGGGCCTCGGAGCCGTGCTCATTCAAAAACAGAATGGGGCCGAGCGTGTAATCGCTGACGCAAGTCGAACATTATCGAAGGCAGAGACTAACTACTCGACCACTGAAAAAGAATACCTCGCGGTAGTTTGGGCGATTAACACGTTCAGACCCTACTCGTATGGACGCCCATTTCAGGTGGTTACCGACCATCACTCTCTGTGTTGGCTCAGCACTCTGAGAGACCATTCAGGGCGACTTGCACGGTGGGCCCTTCGATTGCAAAAATTCGATGCTACTATAGTTTACAAGTCCGGTCGCAGGCACACCGATGCCGAATGCCTCTCGAGAGCCCCTATACAATCAAATCAGCATCTGACGGTTAGGACGACGAGTATGAATGCGCTTTTTTAGGCACCATAAGCACGGTCGACATGGCAGCGCGGCAGATACATGACACTGAACTCTGTGAAGTGATCGCCCATCTGGAAGGTCAAGAAGGCACCATTCCACGCGTCTTCTTGCGCGTTCTACCCGCATTACGTCTTCGCAAATTCATTCTAAGTATCACTGGCCTCAGCTTGCTAAGTCTGTTCGTTACTATACCAAGACCTGCCGCGAATGTCAAAGACGTAAGACTCCGCCCCTACAACCCGCAGGACATCTTCACCCCATCCCGCCGCCTATGACTCCGTTCCAGCAGGTAGGCATGAACCTGCTCGGACCTTTTCCTACGTCCAACTCGGGACACCGCTGGATTGCTGTTGCCACGGATTACCTCACGCGGTATGCTGAATCGCGAGCTTTATACTTCTGCAACAGCGGCTGATGTAGCGAAGTTTTTCGTCGAGTCCATCGTCCTCCGTCATGGCGCTCCCGAAGTCTTGATCACTGATCGCGGTGCCACGTTCGTGTCCCAGCTAATGGCAGACATCTTGCGTTTAAGCAACACGCACCACCGCAGAACTACTGCATACCACACCCAAACGAACAGGCTCTCTGAGCGCCTTAATAAGACTATGGCCGACATGATATCTATGTGGACGTCGAGTACCGTACATGGGACGACATTATTCTTCCCTACGTAACTTTCGCTTATAACACCGCAACTCAGGAAACAACCGGGTTTTCGCCGTTCCGCATGGTGCATGGCCGAAAGGTGATTACCATGCTTGACGCCATGCTTCCCCATGAGTCGGAGGCCTATTGTTACGACGATGTTCAACTAGTAACCCGGCACGAGGAAGAAGCCCGACAGTTGGCACGACTACGCATCCAAGACCTCCAGCACGTCGATGCACGCAGGTACAACCTCCGGCATCGTCGGGTTCATTTCTAACCTGGTGATAAAGTGTGGGTGTGGACTCCCGTTCGCCGTCGCGGTCTCAGCGAGAAGCTCCTAAAACGTTACTTTGGCCCAAACGAGGTCGTTCACCGTATAAGCAACGTGAATTACGAGGTGCTTCCGATTGTTCCAAGCACATCTCGTCGGCCCCCTTATTCTGAAGTGGTGCATGTGTTTCGCCTCAAAACTTAATGTGGACGCTAGGACCAAGTGATCTGACTCTGCGCTTTACTCGCTTTAACTTTTTAGTTGCGCCGGCGCGCGCATCGGGACGATGCGCCTTTCAGGGGAGGAGTTGTGTCACCCGTGCTAACCGTGTCAGTTGTGAAGGGGAAGAATACGAGCATCGTGCGGAGTGCGCGAGGTTCTGGGCCGCCGCTGCTTTGCCTGGTCAAGCGCCTGTTCTCTGCCTCCAGCGCCTCAGCGCCCCAACCCCGTCCTTTGACCCTGTCCTTCTGGACTGCCGTCCGGGTAGCGAAAGAACCCTCGACAATATAACTTAACAGTTATGTTCATTCATTTTATTTATTTTATCCTTCACGAATCACAACACGATTTACTTTAGTAGTAACGTGCTGTATACGTAGCGTTTTTGACCTTGTACGTAGCATTCAGAGCTAGGTCTAAAACGTATCCTAGCTAGTTTACTGTTCTTCGGCAGTGTAACACACACACACACACACACACACACACACACACACACACACACACACACACACACACACACACACACACACACACACACACACACACACACACACACACACACACACACACACACACACACACACACACACACACACACACACACACACACACACACACACACACACACACACACACACACACACACACACACACACACACACACACGGTGTGGAGGGCTTTGGAATAATTTTCACCGATGGGGTTCTTTTAACGTGCACTGTTGTGCAATGTTGTGCGATGTGAGTGTACATTAAAAATCCCCAGGTTGTCGAAGTAGTTCCGGAGCCCTACACAACAGCAGCTCTTTCAAGGCCACCTTCCTGCTTTCCTTTACGGCGCAGTTCAGGTGTCAACGGAGAACGATGGCAGTTACTGCGCTCTTCATTTCCTCTAAAAGCGGTTTCACAGCACAGTAGACGGGTTCCTTGCTTTTTGCCTCCACGCTGTCTTCGCGGCTAGGATCGCACGCTTCTCTGCGGGATCGGTCGACGAGCACCCTAGCCATGCACTAAGTCTCCACGTCAGGGCCAAGGAAAAAGTATGTTACGTCAGTGCTTGTGACCAGAGCCTGCTATTGACATATTCCTTGCTTGCGTTGGTGAAGTGCTCCGAAGATTGTTATAATTTTTTTTCTGCTTAATTCAGCACTTAATCGTTTTTACTGACAGTAGTATAATAGCTTTATTTACTACAGCAGATTGGATTGAAAAAACCTTATTATCAGCGCTTGGTGGATGGTGGGCTTCTGTAGCTTGCTAGGCTGCCGTCAGTCGATGCTGGCGCCAACCGCTTGGGCTCTGGTCACAACCTCGAGTTGAATTTTTAGGTCGTAGCTGAGCAGCAAGGTCTCCCACGGGCCCAGTCGCGCGAGCCTCTGGAGATGCTTAGGTGGGGGATCTGCTGGGCAGTCACAGAATATATGATCTACAGTGGCTCTACCAGTGCATTTTCTGCAGGCCGGGCTGAAACTGTCCCGATATACGGGGCTAAGTGCTACTGGGTTGGGGAGGTTTTTGGTCTAGAGCTGTCTGCATATAACCTCTTGCCCCAGAGCGAGTACTCCCCTGATGGGGCTGGGACAGGTAGGTCACCGCCGCTTGTGGCGGGGGCTAGCCTTCCACCGATTTTTTTTTTCTGTTGTAGGCCGTCATTGCACCCGCCACCGCTTCGGTGGTGGACGACGGCTGTTGCGGCGCGCGTCTTTCTCTCCGTCTTCTTTTGCTTCCTTCTCTATTTTCTCTTCTGTCCGCAAGAGGCAGCGGAGGTGGCTCAGCTACAGAGCCAGTAGCAGGTCCGTGCATTTTCTTTTTCTGATTTATTTATAGGAAGGGAAAGGCGAGGTAACTGTCTCACTTGTTTTCTGTCGACACCGCAACCGCGCCGTTAGGGAAGGGATGAAGCTGGGAGAGAAAGTGGAAAGAGAGAAAGAGGAGCCGTAGTGGAGGGCTACGGAGTAATTTCGACCACCTGGGGATCTTTAACGCGCGCTGGCATCGCACAGCACACGGACGCCTCTTCGTTTCGCCTCCATCGAAACGCAGCCGCCGAGGTCGGGTTCGAACCCGGGTACTCCGGCACAGTAATATCGGGCGTCTTACCACTGCACCACCCCGGCGGGGCCATTTTCTTTTTCTTCTTCATACAGCCAAAACAACAACTGACATGGCACTGCACACGGACGCCACGTTTCGCCTCCATCGAAACGCAGCCGCCAGCGGTCGGGATCGAACCTTTGAACTCCGGCACAGTAGTCGGGCGTCTTACCACTACATCACCGCGGCGGGATAGACACAAAAATAAGACGCTGGTTTTAGGAACAAACACAAAAATATTGGAGCCGTCTAACGCTGCCGAAGATAATATCGAGGGTTAGCTCCGACTTCCTTAGAGTGATGGCATTGGCTTCGAAACCCTGTCGTGGCAATGCTTTTTCACGACGGTATTCACGGCGCTTTGATGGTGATGTATTGGCAATGTAATGCCAATGTAATGTATACAATGTAATGTGATGTCACGCCGCTTGGTGGATGACGAAGCAGTGCAGATCAAACTTCATGAAAACGACGATGTTCTGCACGGAGCGCGATAGTGTACATGAACTGAATGAAGACAACGATGTCGCTGCACAGCGCGAGAGTGTGTTGCAGGTTTACCCGAGGTGTGATCGGCTATGATTTTCCTTGCTGGACTCCATAGCTTGGGAAGACGCACATGTTGGATGTGCCACCAACTCATTTTAGCTGAGTGATGCTTCAACTAAAGGACATTTAGGGGGAGACTGACTCTCAACCAAACTGGGTTCCACTGTTGTGACGGTGCTTATCTTTGCTGCCCTTTTTAGCTGTATTTTCCGTTTGCTGTGTGCATGCCTCAGCAACGGCTGAGCGCTTTATAAATATATATATATATATATATATATATATATATATATATATATATATATATATATATATATATATATATATATATATATATATACACCATTCTTGTACATAACCACATGCAATACATTCTATGCATAAAGAAAAGCGGCGATAGCATAGTGCAATAAAAAAAAAAAGTGCCTGGGCCAGGAAAGTTGATCTGTTCGCAAAGGCGCTGATTCTAAATCCAGTCTCGGTAATGTTTTTTCATGCGTTATATCTGAGGTCGTCGTATGCATACTTCTTCGTTATATGCGTGGTGTAACGTTATATAGGGTAGTCACATGGTAGATGAAGGAATAACACGAAACTCGCAAATGAACATTGTAGAGTTAACGCTGTAAAAACGCAACATTACAAATGAGTCGCACTCTTCATAGCTTCAACAAGCATTGACTTCTCTATCTGCTTATTCCTTCATCGCCTCTAGTCTAAACCTTACCTAATTGTTATCCTTTAAGAATTAAGGGATAAAGAAGGAATCTCGCGAAGGACGACCTTTTTGCGAAACGCGTAGCTTATAGGTCGAAGGTGTTACCGCGGGGGTTACTCCGGAAATCGTTCTGCCGCGCGAACGCTTATTCCGCGGGAAACACGTCGCGGACAGCAGCGCACAGCTCGAGCGTATCCGAAGTGAAAACCACACGCACAAAAGAAAGGAGCGGAGAGCCAGGTGCGAAAGACCACTTGCGGAATCGAAGCAGCGTTCGGTGATCAATCATTCCGCACCGAACCAGACCGCGGCAGCTCCGCTTTTTCTGCTCTCGGCGACTTCGCCTTATCACCCCCCCCCCCCTCTCTCTCTCTCTCTCTCTCTCTCTCTCTCTCTCTCTCTCTCTCTCTCTCTCGTTTATTGCTTTTTTCCCTCTCTGTCATCGATGGAGGCAGTGAAACGCGATATCCTGCTCAGCGTGCGATGGTGTAGCACGCTTCCATGCTGGAAAGTCGCTGAAAGCTGAACGTTCGCGTTTATAACATATACCGTCGCGAAGCACTGCGTGAGAACTTTATTGCGATTTATTTTTCCGACGAGGTGGGACTCTGATATCTCGCGAGTATGAGCTGAAATCAGGAGCAGAATTTGGCATGGTTGGTTTAAGGAATCCTCAAAATATAGCCCATAGTCTGTCAGGGTATCATGGATTCGAAGAGGAGGACAACACAGTATATGAGGGCCCGGCTGAGAAAGAGCTGATAGTCGTGACGACAGAATATATTAAGGATAAGCTCTCCCCAGCCGACCCATTTCAACACAGATTGAATAATTGATGTGAAGGGCCGATTTTGTGAATTAGGCGTAACCGTACTGATGGCGACGATGATGGTGACGCCTGCATATCTGCATTTCGAGGGAAGGGGGAGGACAGCAGAGAGAGAGAACCATGACGCCGCCAGCGCTGAGTGCTGAGTGACGACGTGACTTCAAAACATCTCACTTTCGCTGAGAAAAGGCGATGAAGACTAGCGACGAGTTGTAACACTGTTTGCAAAGTCATCTGAAGTTTAGAAAGAGTATATATTGCGATTCAGGGTGGCGTTTGCGACAATGCCGTACCGAGTAGAATTTCTTTTGTTTCCTTTTCTTTCTTTCTTCCTTTCTTTCTTTCTTTTTATTTCTTGCTATACAGTAAAAAAAAAAGGAGCCAAGGAAAAAGCTGTTCAAGCACGGCTTGAGTTGTCCTTGGGCCCACTTATCAGGCACTGGCAGCAGCGAGAACAACACAAAAAACAATCTTCCCGGACGCAGCTAGCTCAGTCAGTACAAAGCAAAACATGCAGTAATAAAAATGAAAACCGTAGCAAGTGGCACAAACATGCAGCTTATCAAAATAAACTACACAACACTGCACCAATTGAGCTCATATCACATGGTAAACAAAAATAATAGAGTAAGATTTAGTAAGTTTCAGCGGATGAACATGGGGATGACATTAGAAATTTTCAGTTTAGAAATGTCAATACCTTGATTTATATAATCATTTAGCATCCGTGGTAACAGATCACGCAGCATTTGTCGACCGTAATTAGTCCGGCGGGAAGATATTTTCCAAAAAGGTGTAGACCTGGTGGTGTATACTGGATCGGCTAAGCATAGTCTAGCGATGTCGGTTCCGCGCTTTTGACTAATATATTTTCGTGATAACCTAATCCTATATAGCACACCTACTCTAAGTATATTGAACTGTTTAAAAAGCTGAGAAGTAGATTGCAGATGTTATGTTAGCAATAATGCGTAGAAATTTCTTTTGTGCTATTAATAACTTGTTTAGATTACCCTCTGTGGTTGTGTCCCATACTAGAAATGAATCATTTAAGTAGGATGCGAACAGAGGCTTGTATATGATTAACTTCACTCTCTAAGGTAAAAGACATCTGTTTCGATTTATTATCCCTATCGTACTGCTCAGTCTGTTCAGCACAAAATTTACGTGGTCATCCCACTGCAGGTGTTCGGAAAAATGTACTCCAAGAACTCTAACGCACTGCATGATTTCCATCTTCGAATATTTAAATATTAGGTCCGCTAAATAATATATAACTGAATTTTCTTTTCTCACCAGTTTCGGTTTCGATATCCGATTGATCGATTGATTAAAACTTTATTTTCCACCGATTTAGGAGGCCCCCGACGCCCCGCTCCTGGCACGCAGGCCAGAGGAACGGGGGCTGGAACCTCCGCGACTAAGGACTGGCGAATATACATTGGTTATTCGCGGCCTCAGCCGCCAGGCGGACGGCTTTTTGCTGGTCAGCGGGGACGTTGCTTCGCAACAGGGTTACCCAGGCTTCTCTACTTCTAATGTTGTCCCTGATGCATTATAAGCAACCTGCGATACATTAAAATCTCTACGAACAAAATAATCATTAAATGTATCAACCATAGCCTGCCCAGTAATTGTTTGATCGTGGTGGATAATTTTCTTAACTGCTTCATTTCCTGAATTCCGTCCCATTAGTGAATTTAATTTATTCCAGAGTACACCTGTGCCTGAATAAGATGAGAAAATTCGCAGATAGTACATAGTCGCCCTCTTCAGCTCCTTACTTAACGCATTGCGCAAGCTTTTGAAGGCGCGAAGGTCAGTTTCATTTTTGGTCCGTATAAACTTCTTAAAAAGGGAATCTTTTCTATGAATTTTCTTAAGATGCGCTCGAGTAATCCATGGCTTACGAGCACCTTTAACACTCGAACTATGCTTCTGGACAAAGTGTTTTTTTTTTTTATAAATAGGAATAAATTGTTGCAAGAAAGTCTCATGCCACAAAGATTCGATCCAGCATTCCATATCTTCTTTCTTTTCTTATTTTTTTTGGCTACATCATCTCAGACTAATTACTTGATTTCAGCTATAGAGTGCCCTGTTTTCATATCGAATGCTGAAACAGATGGGCTAACGACGGCGCTATTCTGCTGAAGCACTTTTCGTGAACTCCGAACATTGAGTTAGGTTAACGGACCGAGAAGGAAATGATGGAAGGCGAACGCGGGATCTACCGGCATAGATTACTAGCTAGTCTTTATCAGTTTTTTTTTCTCTCACCTCCACATGGACGCAGCTACTCTGTGGCTGTTACTGCAAATAGCGAGCACTATTTATACTGAAAAACTCACAATCGAAGTCGCATATCATGCTCACTGAAATACAAGATCTAGTAATTAAAAAATGATTTCAAGGAAAGCAAGCGCAAATTGGTGTACAGGAAAGGAAGTGTGTAGTATCTGCCACACTTTTTCCGTGGACATGTTAACCGCGCAAGGAAGGAAGGAAGGAAGGAAGGAAGGAAGGAAGGAAGGAAGGAAGGAAGGAAGGAAGGAAGGAAGGAAGGAAGGAAGGAAGGAAGGAAGGAAGAAGGAAGGAAGGAAGGAAGGAAGGAAGGAAGGAAGGAAGGAAGGAAGGAAGGAAGGAAGGAAGGAAGGAAGGAAGGAAGGAAGGAAGGAAGGTGGGAGTGAAAGAGAAAAGAGAGAAAGGGGTGCCATAGTGGAGGGCTCCGGAGTAATGTTTACCACCTGGGGTTCTTTATTAACGTACGCTGACATCGCACAGCACACGGACGCCTCTCTCCAAATTCCCCGCCGAGGTTGTGCAGTCGTTAGGGCGCTATACTGCTGTGCCTAAGAATGCAGGATCGCATCCCGGCCGCGACGGCCGTTTTTTGATGGAGGCGATAAGCTATAGGCGCCTGTGTGCTGTGCGATGCTAGTGCACATTAAGGAACCCCAGGTGGCTGAAATTTCCGGAGCCCTCGACTACGGCGCCTCTCCATCGCCTTAGTCGATTTGGGCCGTGAAACTACAGTGGCTGGAAGTTAAAACCCGTAAACTAAACTCCTCTCTCCAGGTGTCCTCCGAAAAGTGAGACAGATACTGCGCCTTTCCTTTCCTATAAACCTAAAAAAAAAAAGGGGGGGGGGGGACATTACAGCGCGGTTCAGGTTTCAGTGATGTGTGACAGATACCGTTGCTCTCCTTTCCTGTAAACCAATTTACATATTTAAAGTAAGACTAACATTTTTCACAACTCTTTGCCGGTTTCTCAATGGCAAAACTTCGCGAAAGCCGAAACTTAAGCGTCATCTTGATCACACAGCACCCCGGCGACCTCAGTGCATTTTGCGTAGCGCTTCTATCGAAAAGTGGCGGAAGACTGAAACCACATCGTCGAGCTCAGGTGTAGAGCTTTCATTTTTTTCTCGAACTGCCCCAGCCTATGGACGCTGAACAGGCAACGCCATCTCTCGGGTCGGAGTTGCATTTGACGCCGCTCGTTGCCGCAACAATGTCAGCAGCTGCTTCTTCAGTTCCTCCTTTCATGCGAGGCGTATAAGAGATGAGGAGAGGAAAGGTTGCGAGCAAGGGGAAGGCGGAGTAAGTGCTCAACTCGATGTGAAACCCTAAAAGCGGAGAAGGGATCAAGAAAGGTATGTACCCTCACAGGAGGATCGCACCTAATGCATCCTTCCTTCCATCTGACAAGGCAAGGAGAAAAATAAAGTATTCGCTGCTCCTCTCGGATGAGAGATATGCCTGAAAAGATCACTGAGGCAGCGAGCTGCCTTCATTTACAGCGAGCAGACCTCAAATAGGCGAGTGGCCTTGTTTTGCATGTCTTACTATTGGCTTGGAAAAGCCGGTCTTATTCATTTGTTCGTGAGATGGTGATTGTTATTGGTGGTACTGCAAGTTTTCGGCGTTCGTCGGGATAGTGATTCCAGATACTGAAAATAAGTTAACAAATCAGGGGACCGGGTTCGAACCCGACTGCCGGTGGCTGCGTTTCGATGGAGTTGTTGTTGTAGCTGTAGGAAGAAGGAAAAGAAAATGCACGGGCCTGCTACTGACTGTAGCTGAGCCGCATCGCTGCCTCGTGCGGATAGAAGAGAAAATACAGAAGAAAAAGATGAGGGAGAGAAAGACGCGCCGCAACAGCCGTCGTCCACCACTGAATGGGTGGCGAGTGCAATGACGGCCTACAACAGATAAAAATTCGGTGGCAGGCTAGCACCCGCCGCAAGCGGCGGTGACCACCCTCTCCCAGCCCTATGAGGGCCAGGAGCATCCACCCTCCACCCCCTCCCTCTGCCACCTCCGCTGCCTCGTGCGGACAGAAGCGCCCCGCCGGGGTGGTGCAGTGGTAAGACGCCCGACTACTGTGCCGGAGTACCCGGGTTCGAACCCCAACTCGGCTGCTGCGTTTCGATGGAGGCGAATCGAATAGGCGTCCGTGTGCTGTGCGATGTTAGCGCACGTTAAAGATCCCCAGGTGGTCGAAATTACTCCGTAGCTCTCCACTACAGCTCCTCTTTCTATTTCCACTCCCACCTTCCTCCCTTCCCTTACGGCGCAGTTGAAGTGTTCACAGAAAACAAGTGAGACTGTTACCGTGCCTTTCCCTTCTTATAAATCAATCAATCAATCAATCAATCAATCAATCAATCAATCAATCAATCAGAGCAGGTTGACCCTAAATGCAAAGAGTGTGGCGTCGACGCCGCTTTAGACCACATTACATGGGGGTGCGCGGCCTATCCGCCACCCGCCGATTTGCTGCCAGCTCCATCTCTGGAGGAGTGGGAGGCCGTGCTGCGCTGCTCGGAACAGACCATCCAGGCTCGGGTCACTGAGTGGGCCGAAGAGATCGCCGACAGGACGCAACTGGCGGCCATCTGGCGCGGCCAGCAATCAAACTGAACACTCACCTCTTAAAGCCGATGGAAATAAATGTTTTCCCATCCATCCACCAGGTGTGCACAGAAAAAAAAATTGACAGATACTGCGCCTTCCCTTTCGTGTAAATCAATGTATAATTTACTTATAAATCAGAGGAGTCCAAATGAAGTCAAATTTGGCGAGGAGGTTACTGTAATTGTGGTACCTAATTCAGTTGTTGAGGTTGTAGGAAGAAGGAAAAGAAAATGCACGGGCCTGCTACTAGCTGTGTAGCTGAGCCACCTCCGCTCTCTCGTGCAGACAGAAGAGAAAATAAAGAAGAAAGAAAAGGAAGAGGGAGAAAAAGACGCGCGCCGCAACAACAGCCGTCGTCCACCACCGAAGTGGTGGCGGGTGCATTGACAGCCTACAACAGATAAAAATTGGGACAAGCCAGCCCCCGCCGCAAGTAGCGGTGACCCACCTGTCCCAGCCCCATCAGGGGATACATATATGTTCCCCTGGTACCTAATTCAGTACAATAAAGTGGCGCATATATCAAGCAATTAGGCAGCTAGCAAATACCACAGCGCAGATCACGCGAATGATCAAAAGAATCTCCAACAGAAGACGAGGCATGTCCGAGGAGGACACATGTAAGCTGGTACAGGCCCTCGTTGTAAGTCGCATTGTATATGGTGTCCCCTACCAAATTGCGCTCGAACAGGAAAAGAAACAACTGGAGGCAATCCTGAGGAAAGCCTATGCGCTCTTGGACTACCGGTCAACACTTTGACGGAAAAATTATCTAAACTGGGTATAAACAACACAGTGCAAGAGCACATCGAGGTCCACCTTCTCGCGCAGAAAATAAGTCTCATGCAGACGCAAACGGGAAGGAACACGCTGAGTATACAGGGCATGAGAGATGCTTGCACAGAAATAAATAGCACGGGGAGCATACCAAAGAAGATAAGAGATATCTAGGTCAACCCGATTCCGAAAAACATGCATCCGAAAATACACAAGGCCAGAAGAGAGGCAAGATCAGAGGCACACGAAAGAAGCTTCGCAGGGAAAACAAAAACATATTGTACGTCGACGCCACCACACACAAAGAACAATACAGAGCGGTAGCCAGCGTGGTTGATCGCCAGCTTAGGGAAATCAACTGCACCTCGATCAACAACATTCTCGAGGCTGAGGAAGCGGCAGTCGTCCTCGCTATCACCCACCGGGGCGAGGGGGCTACTACAGAAATAATTACGGACTCGCAAGAAGCATGCAGAAGGTATAGCAGCGGACGCATATCCACTGTGGCCATCTGCATACTCAAGGCAAGGAAAATCACCTTTTCGAGATGCTTCATAACGTGGACACCAGGCCATGAGACTGACAAAGGTAACCAACGAGCCGACGCCAATGCCCCAACATACGCCGACCGGGAGGCGCACAACGACGGAGAACTGGACGCAGTCACTAGACGCTATGGAGCCATACTTGAACATCAAAGAGCCTTAATGAGGATCTACCCACCTCCCCACGAAGACCTTAATAGAGAGCAGCCGGTTGCCTGGAGACAGCTACAGGCTAACACATACCCCAACCTGAGCCTACTCAGTAAAATCCATCCCGCAACATATGAGAATAAATGCCCACTATGCGGGGAACCCCCGACACTCTACCATGTTAGATGGGCATGTTAAAGAACACAGGTAGCGCCAATAAACACCACACCAACATCGGAGCAGTGGTGGTGGTGGTGACAAACGTTTAATGATTTAAAGTGGTGGAGATATGCATGAGCCGGATCTTTGAAGATCCAGCCCTTACAGATACTAGGTGGGAGGCTGCGCTGTCCTGCTTGACGCCTGATGACCAGCTCAAGCTGATCGACAGAGCCCGCAAGACGGCAAAGGCCACTGCGGCCCTGGACTGAGGGTCCCACCCACGCCGGGAGAATTCTCTTTGTATAAATAGTTTTTCTTTCATTCATTCTCATGTTGGGGATAGAAGCCAGGTCTTCTGCGTTTCGAACGAGCACGCTGTAGACCAAAAAGGCTCTTTTTTTCATACATGATATTTATTACATGTGGTTAGTATAAAAAGGGCATACGTACAATCTACAAAGAGCTCAAACACTCGTTGGCCCAAGTGTACTAAAGGAGGGCCTAGAGGATGTCTCGTGGTGTCTATGACGTATAGGGCGGGGGGGGGGGGGTTACTTCTAGCCTACGGGGCTGGGACTGGCAGGTCACTGCCGCTTGCGGCGGGGACTAGCCTGCCACCCTATATTTATCTGTTGTAGGCCGTCATTGCACCCGCTACCGTCTCGGTGGTGGACGACGGCTGTTGCGACGCGCGTCTTTCGCTCTCTCTTCTTTTTCTTTATTATTCTTCTGTCCGCACGAGGCAGCGGAGATGACTCAGCTACAAAACCAGTAGCAAGCCCGGGCAAAAAAAGGAAAAGGCGCTGTTGCATTTCACTCGTGAGGCGACGTTTGAGCGGCCTCAAATATTTTAAGGCGAAAGCCTTTAATGCCTCATCGTTGTCAGCAGGAGCTGTCGGCAGAGACTGTTGGCAGAGGGTTTCACACTTTTGAGGGAGATATTATTGCGATAGCAATACTGCGCCAGGCTTCGAGTCATCGCGTAGTTCACGGTGGAGGCCACGCTGGACCTTGAACAGCCGAGGAGGAAGAGGAGGAGCACAAGAAGTAGACTGGTAACTTACGCTCTTACGTCATATTCTTAAAGGATAAGCTTAAGTGTCCATAATAATGTACCACCTTACACTGACAGGGCGCGATAGGGGAATAATGTAGCAGGCGAAAGAAGCTTCCGCCGTTACTATCTCAATTCAACTAGAGTTAACCAGAGTTAAACCACAACTATTTTTTTAAATGAACAAATAAACCTGCTCTCCCCGGGAATCGAATCTCCATCCCTTGAATCCCCAGCCGGGCGCTTTACTAACGGCGCAACAAACCTGATCGCGAAACGTTCATCGTAATTCCCCTGGCCTACCGTGAGGATAGCGGGATTCCGCGAGTAACAAATACTGCGTCTTTAATTTCCTGTAAACTAATTATAAAACGTTGTTGTTGTTGTGGCTGTAGGAAAAAGGAAAAGAAAATGCACGGGCCTGCTACTGGCTCTGTAGCTGAGCCACCTCCGCTGCCTCGCGCAGACAGAAGAGATTTATTTATAGGAAGGGAAAGGCGCGGTAACTGTCTCACTTGCTTTTCTGTGGACACCGCAACCGCGCCGTAGGGGAAGGGAGAAAGATGGGAGTGAAAGTGGAAAGAGAGAAAGAGGAGATACATGTACTACGCCGTAAAGGAAGGGAGGAAGGTAGGAGAGAGGGAGATAGAGGTGCCATAGTGGAGAGCTACGATCCACCACTCTATAACGGCTTTCGCCTCATCGCACTTTAGGGGTCCAAAGTGCAATCTAGAACTTTTTATTATTACTGTCACATATATTGTCCTCTTCACTGATTTACTACTCTAAATTTCCTCCGTAGTGACAGTTGCTCCTCCGGTTTGATTACATAGAACAAGATAAAGAAGCGGCGTCTTACCTCTGCATAATAATAATAATAATAATAATAATAATAATAATAATAATAATAATAATAATAATAATAATAATAATAATAATAATAATAGTAATAGTAATAATAATAATAATAATAATAATAATAATAATAATAATAATAATAATAATAATAATAATAACTGGTTCACAGGAAGGGAAAGGCGCAGTATCTGTCACACTTGCTCTGTGGACAACTGAACCGCGCGCCGTAGGGAAGGAAGGAAGGTGGAAGTGAAAGGGGAAAGAGAGAAAGAGGAGCCATAGTGGAGGGCTATGGAGTAATTTCGACCACCTGGGGATCTTTAACGTGCACTGACATCGCACAGCACACGGACGCCACTTCGTTTCGCCTCCATCGAAACGCAGCCGCCGTGGTCGGGTTCGAACCCGGGAACTCCGGCACAGTAGTCGGGCGTCTTACCACTGCACCAGCCCGGCGGGGATTACCTTTGCAGACGACGCGCAGACTGAAGACTAGGGCGTTTCCCACAAGGGAGTTGCGCTCCATTGCCTCCGACAAGCAACGCGTTCCGCCTCGTTACGCCAGCGCTGCCGTAAAACGGCCCAACGCTCCGGCATCGCACCCACCCTTCAGTGGTGGGGGCTGCAGTCTGACCCGTACATGCCGGCTATATACAGGCTGATGTATAAAGCTGTGTGTGTGTGTGTGTGTGTGTGTTGGTTGGTTGGTTTGTGGGGTTTAACGTCCCAAAGCAACTCAGGCTATGAGAGACGCCGTAGTAGAGGACTCCGGAAATTTCGACCACCTGGGGTTCTTTAACGTGCGCTGACATCGCACAGCACACGGACGCCTTGCTTTTCGCCTCCACCGAAAAGCTGCCGCCTGTGTGTGTGTGTGTGTGTGTGTGTGTGTGTGTGTGTGTGTGTGTGTGTGTGTGTGTGTGTGTGTGTGTGTGTGTGTGTGTGTGTGTGTGTGTGTGTGTGTGTGTGTGTGTGTGTGTGTGTGTGTGTGTGTGTGTGTGTGTGTGTGTGTGTGTGTGTGTGTGTGTGTGTGTGTGTGTGTGTGTGTGTGTGTCACATACTCTAAGGACAGCGGATGACACATCTGGGCCGACGCCCACCCCTCCTATGTACTCCTCCTGTTCGCTCCACCCGAACGCCCGCCGACGATCGAGTGGAGTGAAGACACAGGTCGAGGCTTCCGGAAGATTTCCGGGCCTGTCTTGGCTCATATCGTCGTGCGCATATGTGGTGACACTGGAGGAGCACGATCAAATGCTTACTCGACAGTGCGTTGGTGAGGGTCTCTTTGGGAGGCTACACAGCAGTCGACAGACAGTTCGGGCAGTCGCTGAATGAAGAGCCCTTTAACCCACGTACCGCTGTCGAAGTCAATCTCCGCCAATTAAGGGCGTGTCCTACGTGCTAGTGTGGTTGCTTTCTATACTAGAATCTGCTTGTTAAAGAAAATGTCATTAAAAAAAATTACCGACGATTACGTTACTTCCTAATGCGAAATTTGAGCGCAGCAAATAAGCTGTTTCACCTTTTCGATAGAATGAGACAAAGAAATCGAGCAACACATGTATGCGCTATCACAGAATTTTTTTTTTATTTTTCACACGTATTCCTTTAACAAAGACTCCACTAACAGTTCTTGACAGTCATGAAGGAAGCTTTGTGGTCGGAGAAATAGACTGATATATGTTCGACTTGGTACACCAATGCTTGATTCTCAAAGACGAGATCTATACAAGTGCCTCGCGAGGTTGTCATAGCCGTGGGACGCGTTACGAGCGAGAGGAACGGGATACGAAGAGGCGTCCGTGTGCTGTGCGATGTCAGCGCACGTTAAAGATTCCCAAGTGGTCGAAATTACTCCGTAACCCTCCACTACGACTCCTCTTTCTCTCTTTCCACTTTCACTCTCGCCTTCCTTCCTTTCCTTACGGCTTGGTTGCGGTGTCCACAGAAAACAAGTGAGACAGTTACCGCGCCTTTCCCTTCCTATAAAAAATAAATCTGTTTTTCTACGCGGTCATGCCCCGCCGGGGTGGTACAGTGGTAAGACGCCCGACTACTGTCCGGAATACCCGGGTTCGAACCCGACCTCGGCGGCTGCGTTTCGATGGAGGCGAAACGAAGAGGCGTCCGTGTGCTGTGCGATGTCAGCGCACGTTAAAGATCCCCAAGTGGTCGAAATTACTCCGTAGCCCTCCACTCAACACCACCTAGACTACTCTCGACTCCTCTTTCTCTCTTTACACTTTAACTCCCACCTTCCTCCCTTCCCTTACGGCGCGGTTCAGGTGTCCACAAACTCGTGTGACAGATACTGCGCCTTTCCCTTCCTGTGAACCAATTATTATTATTATCTACGCGGTCACGTTGTCTTGACTCGCTAGCGGCGGCAGCGGCGTCAGACAGTCGCTGCTAGCGCTTCCTCCGGCGACCCCTCTCCCCCCCCCCCCCAAAACCCCCTTCCTTTCCTTGTGTTCTACGGCTGCTCCGCGCTTCCTGCGAGGCTTCGGTTGCCAAGCGCCGGCTCGAACTGGGGGGGATGAAAGTGGGGAGGCGCTGGTTACGAGGCCGACGCCGACGCGAAACCCAGGAACGAGCGCCAAAGAGCTGCGCTCTAAAACGCCAGTTCAATTGTAGAAGTCTTGCTATAACCGGGAAAGTCGATCCTTAACATGAACTCCGCTATGAGCTGGCTGCACAGCGCCAGTTTACGCACTCGAAGGAGCTAAGAAAGGGTGGGCGCCAAGGTTGTGATGTGAAGATGTGAGTGCAATTTGATTATGTAGCGCTGTTGTGTATTTACACAAAGTTGCTTCTTTACCCTAGCACGACTCTGCAGTCTAGGAGGCACCAATACGTCGCCAAACGTCGTTCGATACACCGGGTGATATTTAGTGCATTAGCACAGCTGCCATTCGGCCGCTTAGCCACTGATTGTGCATGTACTGCTCTATCTATTCGGAGTCTTGGCAATAAACCACGCCTGTTACAAAGTATGCATGACTGCTAAGGTTTAGACTGGGTCAAGTATACTTTCTCGAAATCTATAAATAACTATGTATCGAGGTTGGTTATATTCCGAGCACCTATCTACCACATAGTTAATAGTACGCACATGATCTATCGTCGAGTCTTTACAAAAGCCTGCCATGGTTCTTTGCTCGATTAAGACTAAGATTGTCCTGATTCTATTAGTATTAATCGTAAGAAATATCTTGTCCGTAACTCATAGTAAGCCAATCAGTCTGCAATTTATTAAGTACTTGACGTCTCCTTTCTTATGGATCAAGAAATGTTAGCGTACTTCCAAGATTCCGGTACTCCCTATGTCATGGGGTATTGAGAATACAGGGTGTCCAGTTTATCTGACATAATCTCCCCACCGCACTAAGAAAATTTGTATCTGATGATCTCCAACCACTCTACTCTTTTTCACTGCTTTTAAGATTCTATTTAATTCGTTTTTGGTTGCGTGTGGAACGTCTGATTGCTATGTGCAGGCGCGGACATAAGCAGATCCCGCTTTTCCATTCTAATTACGACCATGCTTTCTTCATCGGATAAGAAAACATTATTTTTCCTGGCACAGGCTCCATTAATATATAAAATGGGCTATGGTCGTGGTGAAAGCGTCTACCACCAGCTTGCACCATACTACGGCTTCCAGTTTCAATTAAGGAACACGAGAAAAATGTTAGAAGGAAACAGAGCGCTCCGTTTACTTGTGTCCGCTCATGTGTGCTGACTGCCACACTCATTATTGTCCTGATCATTTTTCGACTATTGTAACAGTGCAAACCTCCTCGGCTACATTGACTATCTTATCCATACTGGTAAAGACACTGTCCGCCTTGTCTCTTAGCGCATATATCTTATTGCTATGCTTGATTTCGTCTTGACCGCTTCTAGTTCTATGCCGCGATAGAAGCTTTACACTACTTTGTTATAATGACTAGTTGTAGGCGCGTGGTCCGTAATAGCCTTAAATTTATACCTGCTATTAATCCTAATCACGATACCTGAAACCCTTTGGTTAATGCTATAAACCTCCTATATGTTACCCGACATAAACTCACTGACCAGGAGTCCCCACTTATTTCTCTTCGCTAAGCCACGATACTACAGTACATGCCCGCCGTTTAGAACAGTATATACTTCATTTCTCCTGTGAACCTCACTAAAACAAATATTTTTTAACGCCCGCTAGTTCCTCGAACAGCACTTCTATAGTCTGTCCTCACTTGATAAGGGTTTGCTGTAAACGCTGCCAAGTTTACTTTCCATCATAATGCGCGGACATTATGAGGGTGATAATTAAAGCATAATAATTAGGAGGTTGTTAACTACAGTAAACCAGGCAACTTTCCCTGTTCATTTCAAAGAGCAATAATATACAGCGAAATCGAGTGCTGCCAACATCGAAAGTAAGCGCAGTTTTTAAATATTATTACAGTCAGCAATGCAGTACAAAATATCGATCGCCAACGATTATCGTGCACCAGAAGGCTCGTTGTCTTTCTCGTTTTGCATGTGTAGCAGGGGGCGGCAGAAAGTTAGGTGGGCGGATGAGGTAAAGAAGTTCGCAGGGGTCAAGTGGATGCAGCTAGCACAGAACCGGGTTAAGTGGAGAAATATGGGAGAGGCCTTCGCCCTGCAGTGGGTATAATCAGGCTGATGATGATGATGATGATGATGATGATGATGATGATGATGAAAATAGCGCCGCTCGTGTGGTATAGTCGCCACAATAATGTTAACTTTTGATGTATCTGGACAAAACAAAATGTTGTGCCTAGCCTCCAGTGATAGTTAGGATTATTGTTGCGTTGGCATTGAATGTGCATGCGCGGTTGCTTTGATATCTAAACATGGGATTCGATCCCGCGTCCTTGGAAACAGTAGTCGAGCGCCGTAACCACTGCGCCACCCCGGCGGGTTCCAAAAACCGAACAAGAGACACAGTGGACAAATGCTTCCTATACCCGGTTCCCAGGAGGATCTATACATATATTCTGGCCGAAGCTGCCTGACAAGTGATCAGACTTTTGCAGCTGACTTAAATGCGAAATGAGTTGCAAATCGATCAAATGTTACGGAAGGTACTCGGCCAATCCGTTATGCGAGGACTTCTACGCAGCGAAATCTCCAGTGACATAAATGGTCGTCATCATCATTAACCGGTATGCACTGACTTAAAAGACAAATGCCTCTCCTACCCCGTCGTGGTGGTGCAGTGGTGAAAATGCCCCACTACTGTGTCGGAGTGGCCGGGTTCGATCCCAACTGCCGGCGGCTGCGTTTCGATGGAGGCGAAACGGATAGACGTCCGTGTGCGCTGTGCGATGTCAGTGCACGTTAAAGATCCCCAAGTGATCGAAATTACTCTGTAGCCCTCTGTAGCCCCTGTAGCCAACTATGGAACCTCTTTCTCTGTTTCCACTTTCACTCCCCCTTCATTTCTTCCTTTACGGCGTGGTTCAAGTGTCCACAGAAAAAAAGTGCGACAGGTTCTGCGCATTGCATTTCCTTGCAAGCTAAATTAAAATCTATAAATCGACGACATGCTGCTGCGGCTGCGCGAACGAGATTATGAAGGAGCGGGTTAGGACAGCTACGCTGTTTAATAACTTTCATAGCTGATAAAGCTTTTTTAGGTATAGAAAATGGCAATGACTACACTTTCGACTTCCCAAGTTACTCCTGCGCTTAAAGGTGAGCTTGCTTACAGGGAGCCGAAACCTACGCAGAACGATGTTGTCGCGAACCATTCTAATCCTTATTTGTTCTTTTTCGACAGCTGCCGGCAAACGGCCTTATCACTATTCTAGCGCACGGATAAATTCTGTATTCCTTGTTTGTTCATGTCCATCGTCGCGAGACGCAAGTTTATCATTTTATTTGTCGCGCGAGATGAGCCAAGATGTATCTCGAAGACTCCGGCCACTCGCGTGTGTTTCCGCCATGTTCCAGGTTATGCTAGTCGCCGTTTGCGGCTTTATCTAGACGTTTCTTCGCCGCCTTTAAATTGAGTGTTGACGAGTGCAACGGGCATTCTTTGTTCGACGACCGACGAGCACATTTTCAGCTATCGGCTGCCGCCGAATTGCTCAGTTCTTTTGCGGACGCAAGTCAGTGCAATAATGAGTTGATTTCAGTGTTATTACGCATGTCTTCTCTTTTGTGTCTGCGGCCTCGTCACTACCATATTGCATATGCTAGAGGTGCTGCCCTTTAATCCGATCAACCCCTTCAAGCGAGGACCTCAGCCTTGCTCCTGTCACCCCGGAGGACAAGCCTACAGGTCACCGAGTCAGCCGCCGACTTCAAGGGCTCTAACCCGAATACGGTCTGATGCCTGACCACGTTCGCACCGGAAGGCCCCAACGTCGACAACGGCCCAGTCTATGGTACCGGTCGTGATCCAGCAGCCCCGATAGCCTCCAGTTTTCAGCGGCACAGCGGGTCAAGATCCTGAGGACTAACTGGACCAGTACGCGAGAGCTGCCACATTTAACAAGTGGGACGACGCCTTGAAGCTTCGGAACGTATTATTTGCTCTGGATGGAACAGCGCAGACGTGGTATGAAAACCCCGAGTCCTCGCTAACGACGTGGGAGAGCTTCACGAAGGAACTGTTGAAACAGTTCACGAGCGGGCTAAGGAAAGAAATAGCAGAACTGCTTCTTCAGTCCAAAACCCAGCTCCCTAACCAATCTGTCTTCACTACGTCGAGGAAATTAAGCGCCCCTTCCGCCACGTTTAACCAAACTGGGGCGTGGCGTCCGGGGCTCGGACACCCGAGGCGCGTGAGCGCGGGGCACGGTCGCTCGCTCGCGGGAAGGAAGCGCCGCCCAGGCAGCGATCGCCAAGCCTCCTTCTCAGCGCGATGGGTTGCCGAAACGGGATGCGTGTAAAAAATGTGCCCACCGGTGCCGGCGAAGAGGCCGCCGCTGCCGCCGGGCTGGGCCCGGCTGTATCCGTACAGGCTGCTCCTCCAAGGAAAAGGGAAGGTTCCTCGTCACCGCCGCAGGAGATTGGCAGGAAGCGTCGAGGAAATGAAGCACCCCTTCCTAACCCAAACATGACAGAGGAGGAGAAAGTTAAACTCCTAATACGAGGCGTTAAACAGTCGCTTTTTGAAGTACTTTTCAGAAATCCGTCGAAAACCATGGACTAATTTGAAAGCGAAGCGTCCACCATCACGATGGACACCCGGATGCGCCTTTACGATAGATCACTCCGACCGGCTGGCACAAGCCACTACAGCAGCGCATCTGCGAGCAGAGACAGCCATCCGGATTTTATCCGAGAAATCGACCGAGAGGAACTTCGCCGTTTGCTGCCATAATCCCAACAACCCCAGGTGACGACTCTCGCGGACGTTGTCGGTGAAGAAGTCTAGCAGACACTATATGTATTTCTTAAGCAACGGCTCCAGCGCAAAAAGCAACAACGATGAACTATGCTGCTTTGTTTCGTCGTCCTACACCCCGTTGTAACCTTCCAAGCTCCTGCCACTACCATCCTGTTCCCGAACGCCGCCCCTTGGCCCCCGCCCGCCAAGGCTACGAGCTACAAGAAAAGCCCCAGAAAATGCGAGGCCTGGAGAGCTTTCAACAACCATCCACTATGCTTCCACACATCTTCCATCACTGTTCGCTCAGGCCTATCGGCCTGCATGATTTCTCCATCAACGCCCCACGACCCCGTCCTGGTGAGCGACCACAGGAAATCGACGACTTCTGCGGAGGGGAGGGAAAGCATTGCCAAGTAGTCTGCCATGCCCCCCTTCACCGTTACGGTCGCGTTTTCCGTCACCGGGCCGAAGCCATATGCAAGGAATGTCCCCTAGTCCCCGTAGAGGAAACTGAAGACAGCTATCTTTGGATGGGAAGTTGCTCAACGGTGAAAAGACGAAGATCCTATTGCAGCTTCGATCTTGGCTCGTTTCCGCGCTTGGTAATCTTCTAGGCCATGGGCTAGACTGGCTTCCGATTGTTCGATGTTCTCGGCAGCCTGTTTGGCACGGCTGCAGTCTCTGTATTTAACGAGATGACGTAGCTGAATGACGTATTTACCTAGGTTGAATGGATGAGTGGGGCAGATGGAGCTTTATGAATCGGACGGTTTTCAATGCGAAGCGCGAAAGTCTATTCCGGTTGGAGCTTGATGAAGACCACGATGGTTACTGCACATCGCGAGAGTGTGTTGCAGTTTTATGCGAGGCGTGATCGGTTGCTGCGATAGCCTAGTGTTCTTCTGCCCGGGCACGAAGATTTGAAAGAAGACTGAACAAAGGAAGGGGGGGGGGGAGGGGAGCCTCAGTTCGCAGCTTGAACCAACGTTTCGACAAGATGACTTGTCGTATGGGTAGAGCGATCATCACTGGCATGCTTTTGCTTCCGAAGAAGAAAAGCTGGGGAGGGGGAGAGGGGATGAGAAGAAAGTAGGTCAAGGAGTGAAAAAAAAAAAAAATGTTTCTTCAGTATGTAGTTCCCAGCCTGGACCCGGTGATCCTGTGGTCTGAAAAAGAAATAAAAGCGGCAGTACCAGGAAAAACTACATTGCGGGGTGAATGGTTAGCCAGCACCTAAAGCAGGTTCGGTGCAGACACACCTCTCTTGAAAAGGGACAGACATTGCAAAGGGTTCTGATAAGGAATATATCGATGGGAAGGTACGTGCGCTAAAAAGACAATCACGAGAGAAGATGAGACAGGGCGGGACGAGCGCAAACCAAGTGATGTTCATTCGAAAGGGAGACAGGCTTACGTAGTTTGCCAGTACAGGCTCAAAACGGTATAGCCTGTACTGGCAAACTATGAAAGCCTGCCTCCCTTTCGAATAAACATCAGTTGAACTTTACGCTCGTACCGTCCTGTCTCTTCTTTCGTGATCGTCTTTTTTACGCACATACCCTCCAAAAATCTTGAACCAACTCGCCCAACATATCCTGCTGAAGGAATATATCAACAGGGAAACGATTCTCAAAAGCTTTCCGCAAAGAGGGGAGAAAGGCAAAGAAACAGAATAATAGCAGGACAGTGAACCACACCCGCCAAGCAAAAAAAAAAAAATAAAAAAAACAAAAAAAAAACCGGCAAACTAAAGTAGGAAGTAATATGAAGGAAACGTGTTTGGAGAAACACCTGCAGCTTATGCTACTGCAGAGGGGAGATAGAGTGTACACGTGCTGTGAATAAACTGTACAGTTGACGCTATATGGGATTGTTTTCCCGGCTAGTTATGGGAATACATTTAAGGAATTCTAAGGCGACGATGATTGCTGCACATCGCGAGTTCAAGGTCCACCCGAGTACCATGCTCGGATTTAGACCGCTTTTGTCTGCATGCAATGTCACGTTGCAGCTATAAGAACACATATTATACAATTTAACACCAGACACCAACCAGGGGGATCGTTGGTCAAGACGTGTCAAAAGCCTTTGGTAACGTGAAGCATTCGGCAGAGTCTGAGAATCGCCATGCTTGGCCTCCCCGCACAACTGGACAGGATCCCGGGGCTGAACCACACGCTAAACGTACACGATTCGACTCTCTGGATGTGCAGGGCCAGTGACCGCTAAATTGAGCAGACACGCCAGCAAGCAATCGATGCTACAGAATGATATTTAGAATCGATCGGCCTCAGGTGCTCGGCCGAGGAATCAGAATCGCTGAATCTCGCGTCAGTGAGATCGTCCCATCATCAGCGTATAGAACAGGACGGACCGTATAAACAGGAAATATCACTGAGAGTCAACGGTAACTTTGTACTAACGGTGGCAAGCATTACATAGTGATCTGGTATTACGAATTGAGGCCAACGGAGGGAACTCGGAAACAGTTCAGAGACTAGCACCAGTCAAACTTGTAGCTTCTGAAGCGGATCGCAAATAAGCATGCAGGCATAAAAGAAGCTAACCTCCTTAGACTAGCCCAATCTTTCGTAATCAGCAGGGTATTGTACGCAGCGCTGTACTTACGGATTCACGAGGTTGAAAAAGACACACTTGACATTCGCATTAGTGAAAGGATCAAAACGGCATTAGATTTGCCATCCAATACATCGACAAAGAGTATTTTGAAATTTCAATACCGTCGAAGAGCTCATTGCGGTTGCAACGACGACTCAATACTAGAAGCTGTTGTGCAGTCGTTCTGATTTCAGCCTTCTGGAGAAACTGGGGCACGAGTCTCGAGCATGCTCCATATGTTCTGTTCCTAGACACTTTAGGAACAAATAAAAGGTACCTCCACTCCCCACAAACATGCATCCCATCTACCATGAGAGGTGGATGAAGGATAGGCCACCAGCGCTGCAAGACCGTTTTGAGGGCAGATACAGAATTAGAGATACAAATTTGCACATAGGTGGCGCACAATGCGCGTATTGTATAGGACACGTTTTGGTGACAACTAGAAAAAACGAGGTCTCGGTAGTGTGCTGCAGTGCTGCAACAGCCGCCACTCGACCGCAACATAGGCGGAAGAGGTGGCCATCGCTCTAACAAAATTACAGTGAGTGACTCAAGGTCAGCGATTAGAAACTGACGCCGGCCGCATTTCGGCAGCAGCAACACGAGAGTTGGCCAGTGGCCCACCACCGGCAGAGCAGGTCGCGCTCATTTGGACACCGGCGCACCAGGGGTTGAGGGGGAACGAGAAAGCGCACGTACCGGCCCGAGGATTAGCCACTTTCGAGGGTCCCAGTGACATCTCATACGCAACCCTGTCCCCCTTGCGTGATGAGGAGCCCCTACAGTTCGATGATGATCTTAATACATACCAAAAGATCCTAAATACTTACAGATTAGGCAGAGCAGTACTTTCAAAACGTGTAAGCAACTCACCAAAAGAGAAGAGGCTACGTGACGTAAGCTAACAAGCGGAATATTCCCAAATATCCAGCTTTACAAAAAGTGGTACCCGAAAATTTTCAGTCCCAGGAGTTTTAGATTTGGACAACCTGCAGCAGAACGCATGAGTCCTGAAAGGCACTACTTGTCAGACAAGACGAGAAAGGACAACGCAACTGATCATTAGGTAGCCATTAATTAATAATTAATTAGTAAGTGATCGTCAGACACTGATAATTTAAAATCATGCATTATTAATTAGTCCGTAACTATTCATAATTTAATGAATAATTAATGCCTAATTAATCACTCTATATTAATGCGATAGCACGAGATTTGTCGTGAAACTAGAAACCTCCCTTCCTCCATAAAGAATTTCCCTACTTGATTGAGATAGGTCAGGTGACCTTGTGGCGTCATCAACCTACCACCCGGTTGACACTCGTCGCCGAGGCGACCAGGTCATGCGAAATATATACGCTGAGGCTGATTGGTTGGGGAGGTGTGCGACGTCACGAGATCACGTGGCATGGCCGAGTTGGCTGGTGACAATGGTGGCGGTAGGTTCGATCCACCAGCTCCTATAAGTGCTTAAAACCAGTACAAAAAAAAAAGTGAGCACTGCACGCACTCGGGCCGGACCGAAATTTCAAAATTTGCTGTTTTACCGGGCCCGGGCCGGGCTTGGGCTTGAAGTGGCGGGCTCAGGCCGAGCTAGGGCTAGCTTGCACGGCTTCTTTCGGAAATGAAGGAATCCGAGCGCTAAAATGATTGAAGGGGTTTATGAATAAACCACTGCTGGTGCATTTGTTAGCGCCGAGTAAGAGAAAGTTCATTTGTAGACCGAGTTTAATCAGCAATACTCAGCGTTGTCCAAGTAACTTTGGGCGCGCCTGCCTGATGGCCTTCAACGACGTAAGCGAAAAAGTTAAAAAGAAAAAGCGCAAAACCCTGCAGCGTGCTCTAAAACAGTGCAGGTCTTGTGGGAGAGCTTCAACGCATGACACACGGATGGCTTACATTACCGCGCGCCTACTAAAGTACACAACACCGCTAGCTTGGGATTGTTCCATCAATTAGTGAGCACACTATGTCGGATCTAGCAGAAGGCGCTCTTGTATTTTCTTGGCTTTGTGTTGCCACTAACGGCTGGGCATTTGAAGCCTCCCAAGAGCCGCTGGAGAAGGACCTTTACTCGACTGCTTGGCTGCCAGTAGCGTGCTCAAGGACAATATTTGTCTGCCTTCGCCTCGATCACGCACCCCTCGACAGAAAACACCTCTACTCTGCGAGAAACGCCATTAAATAAGGGAGTGCCGCTTTAGGAATCTTCGAGTGTTCAAACACACGTATATATGCATAATAAACAGGCGCTTTGTTTTTCGTGTCCATAGAGGAGCGCGTGCTGCTATGATTTCTTAACAAGAACATATAGATTTTTTTATTTTTCTGCCCTTGTTCACGCAGGTCCCAGTGGCATATTTGCCGGGGACAGACTCTTTGTACATGATTAAGCAAAATAGGAGCTAATTGCTAATAAAGAGCCATATTTAAAATGCCTGTAATCCGTAGCTCCTAAATTTGCACTGAGCACAATAACTGCAAATAAAATGACATGCCAAAATTTTCTTGACCAAGCATTTGCTTCTACCGGTAGTTTAACAGCGCCCTTCTCTGCTGAGAAGAATATTTTGTCAGATTGATTTGTCAATATGTATCATTTAAGCTATAATATTTATTTTAACACTACTACTAATTCTATTCAGAACTAAGTAGGAGCACAGGGTACATAAAAATTACACACATAATAGTAAGCTAAATAATTACACATGAAATACAGTTATGACAAAAAAAAAAATGAATCCGTGAACAGTAAACTTACAAGCGCTCATTCAGGAATTCAAATAGCAGGGAGAATTGCTCACGGCTCTTCTTAGCACATGCAATATTATTGATAAGTTTATTACAATCTCGCTTCAGCCATAGTGGCCAGGGCACGTGGAATATGCATAAAGAAGGACAGGCTCCCTTGTGATTGCGACTACATCCGAATCTATCAACCAATGCGCCCATTTTGAGAGCCTTGATAGTACAGCCTCGCGCTCTTTCGATAAAAATAGGAATACTTCAGTGTTTTGATGATCTTTTTTTTCTTCTATGTGCTTTGATTTTTTTTTGCGTGTTATTTGGTATGGACTAAAACACTGTTGCATGTTTATCAGCACCAGATCATTTATGATGGAATCGAAAAGCGTGAAGTGTTTCTTTTTTCGCCTTAGCTGTACATTTTTAAAGAGTCCTCGTAGACTGACTGCCGGGCCTTGGCAGGGCAGAGTCCTGGAAACGGGGGCCTGATTCGGGCCCGCTCCATGTGTCAGTGTGGGTCAGAGCCGGGCCCGGGCTTGGAGCCATGGGACCGGGCTGGGTTCGGGTTTCAAACGATGGGCTGAAAATCAGGCCCATGCAGTGCTCTATATAAAAGTGACAACGATCACGTCGGACTATAAAGCAACGACTTAACAGCAGCAGCAATGCCATCGCAATTTTGTTATATCACTGATCATGCCATTTCACTAATTATAGGCCCCATTCGATATGGCGCTTTATTATTCACAGAGACTGGGGAGTGAAATTCATCCCAATTGCACTTCATTGGGATTATATTTGCGCTTTGTAACTGCTCTACTATTTCGCTGCCACTGGAACCAACCAGACAGAGGGTAGGACGGTAAGCACCGAATGGAATCAGACAAAGCGAACGGTGTCATTGCGGCTCATTACGTGCCTAATGCTTAACATGAACACGAAGGCGGTTATTATTGCTCCAATGCATTGTCCGGAAACGGGTGACCTCTCTCTGCGCACCGTTTTTTTTTCTCTGTACGCACGATTGTAAATTTATGTTCGCATTCAAAGTAGCGCATGACCAATAACATTTATAACCACAAAAATAGAACCTACGTGGCGCAATGTTATTAGTTGAAACTGAAGTGATATTCCGGTCCTCTTTTCTATATACAGCTTATCTTTTCAGCAAAGCGGCTTTATTAGGACGAGGCTCTCGAGTAGCGTGAATGAGCAAAATTGTGCTTCTTTTTTGACGACTTACCCATTGTACAATACATTCTGTATTCTTGGTGTCATCGATTTGACGAAAACGCCTTCACCGTCTGCTTCTCCTCCTTCAGGCACACCGTTTTAAACATCAAAGAGCATGTCGTTGTTTCTCACTATTTCAAACTCAAGAGAAATAACAATGTCTAACACGATGCTACAAACGTAAGTTTATAACTAAATTTATTGCACGATTGTACCTATCTGGCCCCTGAAGCAGTCTTTCGAAAGTAGCAAGCCATCCTACCCGTGGTTGTTGGCATAGGCGTGCACAGGGTTCTGCATTAGGGGTAGCCAAGTCTTACCGCTACGCCCCCCCCCCCCCCTCTTTCTCTTAATTCTTACCCCTCCAGGGCCCCTATACCCAAAACACAGCGTGAAGAACAGAAATGGCTATAAAACATTTCGTTTGATGTTATGGAATAGCAACCATATAAAATATTTTGCGCTTAAGATACAAAACAATTGCTTCGCCATGGATGCAAAATTGAAATTTACTCAATGACGCGCTACTCGCAACGGTTCCTTGATTGAATCCCCGCTTTTCCGGAGGAAAAGATGGCTTGGAACGCAGCAGCACACCTTGCTCGCCAGTGTAGTAAAAAAAAAAATAATAAAAAAAATTCTGCATGGCCATAACCCTGCACTTTTCAAAACGACGGCACAGGTCCGACAGAGTGAAGGCATGGGGACGAACTTGACGACCCCCCCCCCCTTCCCCTTGGAGGATTAGGAGGGCGTGCGCCAACCCCTTCGGCGCACGCCTATGGCTGCTGGTCTGTAAGCGTAAATAACCACGTCGATTTCCAACTAGGGCGAACTTTTTTTTAACTACAAAGTTTCTGAGAAAGCTGTATCTATAGCTTTCCTTTGTAGCCGTACGGCTGCACTTGGGTGGATGTCAATCACTAATTACTCTTTTACTACAAATCTACTCCACCTAAGGGGATTCCCCTAAATATTCGATCAAATCGAAATGCTGTTGCATAATAATGTGCCAGCGTACACCGTCAAGTGATCAACGCAAAAAGCTATGCCTGTAGTAGTAAATTGGCTATCACCGTCATATGTGTCTGAATAAAGCATAACTACTAAATATCTCCATGATAAATTCTATTCACACACTAACTTGAGCTAAAAATTACTACCTCATTTAAACATCTCGAAGTCTGAAACCGCGAAAAGGAATGACTCTACATACAGAGCATGAATCACGCGGCATAGTCGCTACAGTACACAATGCTTCAACTTCGAAACAACTGCCTCTCGTCCTTGTGCGTTCTTGTGAACGAGCTAATTCCACAACGACCCGCTGGCGTCGCAATCTTCCAAGAGGTGGAGGACTTCCGCGCGCCCTTTTCCCTGCACGAGGTGTCAGAGCGGCAAGGTCGGCCGATCTTCCTTTTCTGTGCCAGGAACGTAAGGGCGCTTGATAACGGCCAGCGCCAGCTGTTAGCGCCGAGCGCAGAAATGCCACTGCACTCGCCTCCGCTTTAATGACTCCCGCTGCCAGCCCAGCCCTTGACGCAAGGTCAGAGTAAAACGACAAAAAAAAAAAAAAAAAAAAAAAAAAAAAAAAAAAAAAAAAACACGGTCGAGAGGAGAGGCCATGCCCCGCTCTCTTCGCTACACAGTGTTCATCGCTTCCTGCCCGCCTGCAGCCACGGCGATGAACAATAAACGCTCCCTAAACAGCGAGCCCACGACGGTCGATATGCGAGTGCAGCGTCGGAGTGCGGCGTCATTAGAGGCGCTTCGCGGCGTTTTCCTTGGCGGCCAATTTCGCCCGCTCCATTCACACACAGCCAAAGCTACTGACTACCGCCAGGGGCGGCAGATTAGGAGGCTCAGGTCCGTCCCAACGGGAAAGCCGTTGGCGAATCTAGTCTGCTCCTTCTTTTTTATTTTTTTTTTCCTTCTCTTCGTTATTTTCTCTGCTGATGAGAACCGCAGGTGTGACAAGTAAGAAAACGGTTCGCGACCACACTCATCGCGTCTGCCATTCTGGGCACTCTAAACACGCTTATTACGTGCGCTCGACGCGCGCCCCCCTTGCGGACATTTCCGTCTCTCCTATTAGGAGATGCTGCAGTCGCGACGTCATCCCGAGAGCACCATCGTGCAGCCGGCTTCAGGCCTTACAGCTTTCTCTCGATTCACAAAATCTCCAACTCCATGCTTCACCCAGGTTGCGGACTACTTTAACAAATGCTGGACGGAAGGCACCCTCCCCCAGTCTTGATGTCGTGCCAAAGTTATATTTATTCCCAAACCAAATAAACCACTCACACTAGCAAACCTCCGACCCATCTCCCTCACTTCGTGTTTGGGAAAACTTTTCGAACGCGTCGTGCTGGCGAGACTCATGCTGGACGGAAGGCACCCTCCCCCAGTCTTGGTGTCATGCCAAAGTTATATTTATCCCCAAACCAAATAAACCACTCACACTAGCAAACCTCCGACCCATCTCCCTCACTTCGTGTTTGGGAAAACTTTTCGAACGCGTCGTGCTGGCGAGACTCACTCAGCACATGACGGCCAATGACCTCTACCCCCACAGCATGGTCGGCTTCCGCCCCCGTTTGTCCGCGCAGGATGCCATGCTGCAGCTTACCACCGACATTTTTGACCCGGCTATCCCGGGCCATACAAAGGCCGTCCTGACTTTGGATTTATCTAAAGCATTTGATCGAGTTGATCACACCGCGATCATGACAGCCCTCTCCTGTCTTGATGAGGGTGTGCGTACGCATACTTATATCGGAGCTTTCCTTAACAACCGCACGGCTGAGGTCCACTTTAGCCCACACACATCACCTCCTTACTCCCTTAAAGGGGTCGGTACTCGCCAGGGCTCCGTTCTCTCCCTTTTCCTGTTAAACGCGACAATGATCTCACTCACCCGCAAACTCACCACGATACCACACCTCCAGCACACCCTCTATGCCGACGACATAACGTTGTGGACCACCCATAGAAGGCACACTACAAAGCGCCGCCACATTAACACAAGAACACGCCCGAAGCATCGGACTCTCATGCTCCCCAGAGAAGTCCGAGCTCCTCATCCTCCGCCCCACCACCCGTAAACCTGCCAGCGCCCCCATAACCGTTGCTTTGGATGATCGCCCCATTACGGAGGTGGACACTCTCTGGGTCTTGGGGCTTCATATCGAAAGCAACGGTAGAAACAGCCTCACAATAAAGAAACTCAAGCGGATGACAGGTGCGATCTCGCACCTCATCCGCAGAGTTTCGGGCAACCAAAGGGGCATGAGGGAGCACGATCTATGTCGTCTCATTCATGCCTTTATCCTCAGCCGATTCTTATACACGCTCCCTTACCTCAGACTTAGAGGTAACGAGATCTCCACCTTGGACGCGATGCTTCGTGCCGCGTTCAAAACCGCCCTCCACCTACCCCTCAACACTTCAACAGAGAAATTACTTCAGCTGGGTATCCACAATACTGTTGGGGAGCTTGTGGAGGCCCACAGACAGACCCAGTATATCCAACTGACAGACTGGCACCGGACGTCACATCCTCAGAACTCTCGATGTTCACATCGCAGCTAACGACCTTACACTCCTCTCCATCCCACGCCCTTACCACTCCAACCTTCTTGTCAAACCCCTTCCCCGAAACTCCCATCCACAACACCACGAGCCCCGCCGTCGAGCCCGAGCAAAAGCGCTCCACAAATATTGCGGCTCCGAGACGGATGCCGTATGGGTGGACGCCGCATGCTTGGGCGATGAGGCGGCGGCAGCCGCGGTGAACAATACCCTTCAGTCCATTGCAACTCTCCCCCTCTCCTCTGTTACCTCCTCAGAAGTGGCCGAGGAGGCAGCGATCGCCCAGGAGGCAGACGGAAGCTAGATATATACTAACAGACTCAAAAACTGCACTACTAAATTTCGCACGTGGGCGAGTTCATGTTTCTGCTTTTTGCATACTGACCTCGCCCACTGCCAACCCGCCCCGCCACGTGGAGCTTATCTGGGTGCCTGCGCACTCGGGGAACCCTGGCAACGAGGCCGCCAACAGCTTAGCCCGAGGTCTAATACGCCGGGCACAGGCGGTCCCCACGTCGGAGTTATCCCGGGAGCGCATGCACACGTTTAAAGAGATGACTCAGGCCTACCGGGTCGAGACAGATCTACCCCCCACCTCACTCCTCCTTCAGCAATCACCACCAAACACTATGGCGCCGCCTCCAAAAGCGAACCCTCCCATCACCTTACATTAGGTCCCGTTACCACCCCACTCTCACCGACCCCTCCTGCACCCTCTGCAACCACCCCACTGCCACCCTCGCCCACATTCTATTCCAATGCCCGGCGGATCCTCCCCCGCGGGGTCTGGAGCACTTCCCCACCTGGGAGGAATGGGGAGACCCTGCTACGCTCTGAGGACCTGGTCCGGCAAAAGACCGCCACAGCACGATCTGCCGACGTCATGAACCGTAGGAACATGAACGTTTCAGTGTAGTGGGGCCCATGGGCCTGCGCGCCCCGACCTCCTCTGTTAAAATAAATGTTTTTACTACTACTAACCCGGGTACTTCAGGAACAGTAGTTGGGCGTCTTACCACTGCACCAGCCCGGCGGGGCTGCCGGACAACTTTCTGTGGCTCTGCAACATGGTGCAAGAATACTGCTCTACAGCGAAGGCTACGAGACTGGCCCTCGTGCCTTGAGTAGTAAGGTGTGCGGACAGGTCACAATAGGGGTGCGGACAGGTCACAAGTGGAAATTAAAGCAATGTTGCTGGGACAAGCCACTCCCTATGGCAGCAAAAAGACCAGTACTCCTCCCATTTCCTGCGTTTTTTTGGCTTCATAGCTCCAGAAAGTTGTTGGGGAGTACAGATCTTTCTATGGGGGTAAGGGATTGTCTAAATACCTAAAAATAAAATAATAATTGGTTCCATGAAGGGAAAGGTGCAGCATCTGTCACACTTACTCTGTGGACACCTGACCCGCGCCGTAAGAGAAGGTGGGAGTGAAAGTAGAAAGAGAGAAAGGGAAGCCTTAGTGGAGGGCTACCGAGTAATTTCGACCACCTGGGGATCTTAACGTGCACTGACATCGGGTCGATGGGGGGACGGAGGGTGGCTGGTCCTGATGGGGCTGGGATATGTAGGTCACCGCCGCTTGAGGCAGGAGGCTAGCTTGCTACCGAATTTTATCTGTTGTAGGCCGTCATTGCACCCGCCACCGCTTCGGTGGTGGACGACGGCTGTTGCAGCGCGCATCTTTCTCTCCCTCTTCTGTCCGCACGAGGCAGCGGAGCTTCCTTCCTATAAAGCAATCAGGTGGCTCAGCTACAGTAGCAGGCCCGTGCATTTCCTTTTTCTTCTTCCTACAGCCACAACTGACATGCATAGTACACGGACGCCACTTCGTTTCGCCTTCATCGAAACGCAGCCGCCGCGGTCGGGTTCAAGCCCGGCAACTCCGGCACAGTAGTCAGGCGTCTTACCACTGCACTACCTCGGCGTGGCAATTCCTGCTCGCAGGATTGTCGAAAGCTGGTTTCTCAGCACCTTCCACACGCTGCCGCAAAACTGTTCCCTGTGCGACCAGCAAACTCGGAGCCAAAAATAAGCGGGCTTAAAACTACCCCCACTGTTGGCAGCGAATAGTCAAGGTGTCTAGCAAGCTAGCTTCAAGTTCCCCGACTTTTCTGTGCTTTTCCCGACTATATAATTTATCGACCACTCATACACCAGTAAAGCACGACGGTCTAAAAACATGAACAATTCATACACAAGAAAAAAAAACTGCAAACACTGCAGTAACAAACTTGCTCTTTCAGAGCAAGTTTACCTTGAGCAAGAAGTCCAGTTTTAGGTTTGTTAATTATGATGCAATCACTGCCGTTCTTCCAGTTCAATATAAGTGGTTACCCTTTCCTTGTGTTATGAAATGTTCTCGCCATTTGCAGATTATTTTTTTACGACAGAAAAGACTAGAAAGAATATAACATTTACAAGTAGTTCAAGTCAATGTAGAAAAAGATATGAAATACATTGTGTAGAAACAAACTAGTTTCTGCAGAGCTTATGATATCAACGTAGTCCAAATAAGCTTTCCAAAATGACACCGAGTAGGAATCGAAAGGCGCCTCACATGGGAAAAGTGGAAGCCCACAAATTCAGTGCACTAGTGATTCTGGCTTACTAGTATACAGAAAATCTTTTCAGCATAGCTATGTTTGCCGGAGAAGAGCAGCAACCAATGCAGAAAAAGCAAATCTATGCAGTGCTCACTTCATGGCCAGTTAGAAAAGTCTCAGGCACAATGCTCACATTATACTTGTTCATGCAAAAAAATGTCATGCCGACATGCTCAAACTAACAACTCGACACTTGCAGTTCTGCTGAGACTTCCAGCCGAGCATCTATGATTTCAGACGGTCACCTTCCCTGCTTTGGCCATTTTTTCAACGGTGTCCTTGACAATAACATTTTTCTGACAATTCCAGGTTTTGCAGTTTGCTAAACGTTTCGACCATGCTCAACGGTGTGGTTGAGGTTAGTATGTTCGTGTCACACCCGCAGTGGCATGAGAGTGTGCTCGAATGCCACAAATTCTGCATAACATACATTATGCACCTGATCACTGAATTTTATATCACTATGAAATTTGCATTAGTAATTCAAAAGTAATAGAAAAAAATAGCATAGAAGGAATATTTTTGTTTTCTGGTGATTATTGCAAGAAATGGTCACATAATTCGTTAGATAAAAAAATTTCACAGGAAGCAAACAACCATGCTGCTGGTGGGATTCAAACCCACAACCTAGAAAGGTATAAAGCAGACATACACAGCTTTTCATACATCTGATAAACCTTGTTTTCAGAATTCAGGAGGCTGTATATGAGTGATTGAAAATATCTTATTTTCAGCAGTATTGACAGATGAAACTATGGCTCCTGCATATCAGGCAGAGCAAGCCTTATGTCACACCAAATATGCACCTCTTGCAACACAGTACACTGATGTCCATTTCTGGAGTGAATATGCAAATTTGTGGTCAGCAACAGCACCAAAGTAGGACTCCTGCACAATATACATGTGTAGCGACAAACTGAATATAAATCACCGCGACAGGATTGGCTGACACACTATAGACACAACCACCAGCATTGAACATGATGCATTTTCTTTTCTTAACTGTTCTGAACAATTAGTTTGAAGTCTGAAAAGTAACTGGATGACTTTATAACAGGGCACATATAAACAATAACCTGCCTTGATTACAATGTACCTTCTCAAAAAGCATTGTTGACACAGAACTCTGCCAGACCCATTAGAGTAATTTTAACATGTACGATAAAGTTACACGATCCATAGCCGTTTGTGTGCTTTACTAAGTTATTACCTATCGAGAAAGAGCTTAGTGTTTGATACAACTCGTTCTTTGCCAAAGGTGAAGAGAATCATGCATTCCCTATAAATGAAATATGGAATGGCAGTGCCGATGTCCAATGACTAACTTTTCTTTGATGATAATGCATGCTTTTTGCGATTCTGTGCTGGAGCAGATGATAAAAGCATCTTGCGGTCCTTCTAGACCTGTGCTGTGCAAACCACAACTCATTTTTTCACCCGGGAAGTGGACAACCGTGCACGTACTAGCCACAAAGAAAATAGATCAGAATGAACCGCAAGATAAACAGAGAATAAACAGTGCAATGCAGTAAAAACATATGAGAAAGCCAAACAACCAACCTAAAACTAAACGTAATCCTAAATGAAAGATGAAATCAATTGCACACACACACGCACACTGATAAAGTCAGAAAATCCAGTTTCACCAACATACAGTTTGATGCTCAACACTTCCAGCTTCCCTAACATGTGTGGGTCCTGGAAACAAACAGTTGGGCAGCAGCGGACAGGTACCTTGAGCAGTGGCTGCCAAAGCAGCAGCTCGGAAGTCTGGAAGAACTCGTTGCCCGAGAGCTGCTCGGTAGTCTTAGTAGATGCGCGGATTCTTCAGCTTCTTTTGTTGTGCCAACAAGCAGACTAGAGTATGTGCAGTTCTCTGACACCACTATCAAGCGTTCAAAACTAGCACAATGAACCTGACATTAACCCAGTGAATTACGGCAAAGTGAAGAAAAAAAAAAGCTCCGCAACTAATAGCCTGAGCCAGTTTTGTTTCAGTGAATCATGTGCCCTGATGCAAATACTAGCAGATACAGTCAAAGACCGATTTTTCGGATACCCAATTTTTCGGACATGCTTGATTATTCGGACTTTTTCACGGCCCCGGGACATAAAGTCATAAAGTCAATGTATTACGCTGCTCAAAATTTCGGACACTCTAAGGAGGGCTATTCAATTTTTCAGACATTCCAAGTGTCAGCCGGGCCAACTGCCACACATTTTGAGCAGTGTCGCCGCCATCTTGTTTGTTTACTTTTTCCTTCGATAGCCTAGAAAATGGTGCCGGCCTTGTGTGCTGCTCCTCAGCTAAACTGACGCTGGATCGAGGCTATATTATTTGCCTAGCAGCTTCCGTTTCTGGGACAATGTCGCTGCCGTCGCTACTCTCCGCCGGAGCATAGAAAGGGACCAATCCCTTTTTCTATGGCCGAAGTGCTTTTTGTTTTTTCTTTCAGCATGATCGCTTCGACTGCCTGTTCCCTGTGTGTTTGCCGTGCGTTTCACGTGCGTTGCCGAGCGCAGCGAGTAGGCCTAGCCGTGCTGATGCAAGCCGTACGTTCTGTCGCTACTGTGGCTCGCATTTAATTGAATCGGCTTCAGTTCTTCAAGAAGCTGTTTCCGGATTTTATAAGGATTATTATTTTTTATTATTATTATTTTTTGCATGCAACGCGGCAGCGAGGAGGCACTCAACGGAGTCGGTGTTGTGATCCAGTAGTTGGTGGTTGTGGTGTGTCTCGACAGTGGGAAAACCTACTCTGTCGATTTGCTTGGAGCACTTAGTACACTCGCCGATGCGTGGAAGTCTGTAGCACCCACAACGCTGCGCAATTTCTTCCGCCCCGTAGGACCTGTACTGAATGACGAGTCGGCTGCCTTGGACGAAGAGAGCGCCGTCGAGCAGCTGTCGGGCAGTGAGCAGCTCATTCAAGACCTTCACACTGCTGGTGTCGAAATTCCATCGGCCGTCTCATTTTCAGAGTTCACAGACGTCGACCATGAGTTGGAACTGTGCGCTGGGCTCACAGATGCAGAAATTATTCGCCAAGTGCTTGTGCAGTCTGAGAGCAACGTCTACGATGACTCACCTGCAGCAGCGCAGCCGATGCAAGCTGAGCTGATGCAAGCGAAATTCAGACGGACCTGTTAGCACGGAAGCGGAGCATGGTGCAGAAAAGCATTCATGACTTTTTCCGACCTCAAAGTAAATAATAGGCAATGAATTGAGCTTTCTTGGTGCGCATTTGTTTTTTCGGACTGCCCGATTTTTAGGACATTTTCGTGGTCCGTTGAGAGTCCGAAAAATCGATCGTCAACTGTATAGAGGAAAGTAGAACTAAACAAAGAGGTAGCACAATATTAGGTGCTTGCCTTTGAAAATCAACCTCTATCAAGTGGCCACTCATACACTGCATTCAAACTTCTTTTTTTTTTTCCTGTGTTTTAGGAAATATAGGTTCTTTAATGCTTTAGGAAACATTCGTCTACATTACAGCCCCTCATGGGACTGTCTCCTTTCCATTTTCACATTCTTCACCAAAAAAGAAGCATAAATATTGAACTATGGCTCCCAGCACGTGTGCATGCTCGGAGCCAGACTGAGGTCTCAGAGCTGCGGATAAATTACCACCTGTATTCAGCAACCCTTTCCCTTGATCCTACTTGTATTGAACAGAAATATACAATTGCCAGTAAATGCAAGATTAGTATTTGCAGGATTTTGTGCTGGGAAAGGTGGAAGCCCAGAAAACTGACACATGTGAAAATGGCAGTGAATGTGGTGTGACTGGAGAGATGTGCGAAAAATGCACAGGGGCTGCTCACGCACAAAAGTCACGCCTATAACCGAACCCTTTGCTGTTGGCACATCCTGCACGCATCAATAATGCACAGTGTCATCACAATGAAGAGAGATGCAGTTCATCGAAGGAAGCAAGCTTGCTGCTTGCAATAACCAAGCGAGGTCATCTTGTAGATCTGCGCTGCTGGAAAAAAGTGGCGGTGCCGAGCTGCAGAGCCGAGGGACCACAGGCGGCGCAGGGTTGTGCCCCGTCCAGGTGCACTACCATAGTTCACCTTCCCTGTCCTTGGAGGGCACCTCAATCACCCGAGGCTTATCGATGATGCGTGCCGTCCGGCAGCCCTTCTCCACGATGCCGATGATCCACGCCTGGTAGCCTTCCTGCTTCTCGATGTCCTTGCAGTAGGCTGCTGCCTGCTCTCGGGGGAGGCAGATCAAGAGGCCGCCTGCGGAAACAGCAAAGCCCCACAAATTGCAAGTGCCACCACTCAGCCACTAGTTAAGATGTGGACAATCACCAGAATCACCAAAAGTCATAAGTGTGCTGTCAATTACAGCGGCAGCTTTTTCCATGTGTGTGAAAGGTAAGCTTCAGAGAGAAGGCACTCGCGCCACTGCATCACTGCGCTTACTTTGCTCTCGTGCTACACTCAGCAAGTTTCCCTTGCAAACAAGGGCAAAGGTACAGGGGAAGAGCCTCTGTAACAATGTCACTGCACTAATAGCTTAAGCCACAGTTTGGCATCCTAGCAAACGATGCGAGATTTTTCGCTCTTTTGCTAGAACAGCCGGCACCCTATGTGGAACCTTTTCCGATACGGGCACGCCTAAAAAACTGGTTATAATCAAAGAATCTTCTTCCAGTGTCCCTCCAACATTGATAAGTGCACGGCTGCATTAGATACATAACCCCCAAATAATGTGCGTTACCGTCATACTATATTATGCCTAAGAGAAGATTAGTAACAGCAACTGGGGACAGTAGACGCCGCGTGGCAATGAAGGTGGATGCAGGCACCCGTGTAGTGTAAAAGCTGAGACTCTCGAACAGGCCACACATCACCGAGGCGTGGCTGAGGACTGGGCTGAATGGAGTCCCACCCCACAGGCACTGCCACCCCAATGAAAAGGCAGACGTGGATGTGGCAATGAGAGATGTAAGATGGTGCACATTCCCAACAGTCCCCGACTGGTGCGGGAGAGAGGTTTCCACGCCCTCTTTTGCATGCATCTCGGAAAGAAACGGATGGAGGCCAACAATCAGGGCTCCTCAACACCCTTTGAAACTTGATGGCGTTCTCCACAGTTAGAAATACGAGGGCCACTGGATGTAGAGGATGCCGGAATGCCCCTCTCCTCGTCTTCACCACTTCCTCCTGGTAACAGTTATGAGCTGCCAGGCTAGCGTGCTGAAGCATGGGGGTCTCCATTTCCCACAAGAACTAGTGTGATCTTTCCTCTCGTTGTAACCTGCCGTTCCTCAAAATGCTAGGCTCTATCTTTTTTTTTTTATAAGTAACACAGCCGCCGATTTTTACTAAAGCATTGATTTACAGTAAAAGCCAATCAATTCGAACTTCACATGATCAGAAAAAAGCCTCAATTATCCAAAGTTCAAAGGTACTACCTCCTCTCCTTGCATTGGAGGTGACGCAGCGTCATTACTAGGCCATGATACTGAGGGGGTGGTTCTCTGGCCATGTACAAAGTACTAAGCAGCCCAGGTGTGACACCGCACAATACGAATTCTCCGTGGCAGAATCGACTCATGTTCGAATTAGCAAGCTTCCTTATATGTACGTTTTTATAAAGCCTGGCTGGATCTGGTAGCACTGTTAAAATTATTCAGAAAATTGAATTAGTGAAGCTTGAATTAACGAGCTTTCACTGTCACAGCTAGATCTGTAGGAGAACCCTCACTGAAAGCTCTAAATTATTAAGTGGCAGTTCAACTTGGTTAAGTATAGATGTACGTGCACAAGCAATGTTTAGCTCTCATTTAGCTGAGTTCTACTTCATTCAACTTCTCTCACAGCACTGTCATCATCACAACCACATCACTAGTAGCAGCAGCACAGTAACAATGAACTGACTGGCTGGGCGGGTAATCGAAGCGCGCTTTATAAATTATGATGACAACTGAAGTGCAGTGTGAAACACTAGCAGTTGGTTAGCTTGTAAAGAAAACTGGCTACCAAGATGGTGGAGCGGTCGAATACAGTGGCCAGTAAAGCTGGTCTCTTTGCCTCGGCCTAAGTTTGAAACCCAATGGCGGTGAGATTTTTTGTTGCAAAAGCAACACTACGACAGCCAAAGAGAGACCTCGGGTGGCCGCAGCTACGTCATGAAGAGGCATAGCTACGAGAAGAACAAGATGAAGAAAAAGAGAGGACAAAGAAGAAGAAGAACGCTCAGTCATCCGCAGCTAATGCTTTCGCTCCACATTCGGTTCAGCAGCATTGAACCCTTTTCAAATCCAAGAACGCGGGCAGTAATGCTACTGCATTAGAACCGGTCTCCCAAAGATATACTTAGTTCTTTAGTTGCCCATAGCTTCCATGAGACATCAGATTATAATGCAATGCAAATTAAAGAGAGTATTGCGAGATCGCCAACATGACTATGAACAATAATTATAAACATTATCAACGTTTTTCCTGATATCTGCCATTTACACAAGCTGCAGGAGTTATTTTCCATATTCCTCATTGTTCATAAGATGTCCCATGAGTGCCAACTGTTACACCTGTCTGGTTACGGCACTGAGCTGCAGAGAACTGGCACAGCTTCTCTCTTGCCGAGGAACTACGAACAAGGCTGATACCCTGACAACTGCTGAAACTTGTACCAGAACTGACGGAACTGCATACGAAAAAATTGAAATGAATGTCAATTGAAACACCCGAGTTTCCGTTAACTTAAAAAAGAACATCTGAGGACATGTTGTGCTGCATTCCAGAGACAAAGACCACTTTCGCAGAAAATGAAGGCTTTACAAGCTAAAGAAAGGTTAACAAGCAAACATATTGTTTCAAGATTTTTTTGACCCCAGATCCCCAAGGATAGGCTCTGTAGTCACTGAATTTAAAATGGTGAACATGGACTCCTGTTCTTGACACTAGGTGTTTAAATCAGGAGACCGGAAAATTTTTCAATCTAAATTTTATCAGCAAAAAATGCATTTTTTGCTGCCGGACAAACATTCAAACAACGAGAAACAGCTATAAAATTAATTGTTAATAAAATCAAAAACTGAATGGGGTCACGCCTAAACATTGAGGAATCAAAAAATTTCCAGCGTGTTTTCTTTAATTGTAAAAATAAACAAAAGTTTAAAGTTTTTAATCAGAGAGATTTGGGCCACTTTAAACAAATCATAAAAAGAGTAAATAAAAATTTGTAGTTATACTAGTCAAAGCAACACTGAATGTTCTTTTTTAAGACGTAGCTATTTTTTCTAACTCATATTTGTATCTTAATTTTGAGCACCCGGAGGCAACATTGGCATAAATAAAGCAGTGCTTCTCTACCATGGTTGTGTCGGGGAACATTTTGTGGACCGGTCAGGGTTCGTACAGATTCAAAACAGGCAAATTCAGCGATATTCAAGGAATTTCAAGGCCCAGTTGGAGTATTTATTAAAGAGCAAGTTGGCAGGCTAGTTGGTTTTGCATAATTAAGGAACAGCGCAGTGTTTGTGCTTTCTTGTGTCTCTATGTCCCGTCCTTCGCGCTGTTCCTTAATTAATTTTGCAGTATTTTCAAGGACTCAACACAATGCTACATGCACCAGTTTTCAATATCAGGTACTAATTTTACTGAACAAAATCGAAAAAGATACATTTCAAGGAACAGCTTGTATTGCACTAAGCCAACATTGTACTAAGCACACATAATAAAGCCAGTATTGCACTAACCCAATATTAAAAAATGTTCCGTCTTGAAAAACACCCTGCAATGCATTGGACCAATGTCGAAGAGCAATTCATTCTGCAAAACTGCTAATTAATGGCAACTTCAGGGGAGCTTCTGCCGCTTTTCCTGAATCTTCTCGTTGAGGCTACACAGTTCCTCAGTCTTGCTTCGTGCAGCCTTCCTCAGACTATTGGATCTGACAATGTACTTCAGATCATTAGCTGCCTCTGCCTTTTCAGCATACGTATCTGCTGAAGCCTGGAGGTCAGCTATTGTTGCCTCGAGTTTCTTTTTCTTTTTTTTCATTGCGTCGATCTCTTCGTCGATGCAGTGCCTCTTTGATTCTCTGAGATCATCACACTGCTTCTTTTTTACTGCCTCCAGGTGTGCAGCATACTGCTGCTGGGCAGCTGATACAGCAGTCCTTAGGTCTTTCGTAATAGGGACATTAAGAATGCCCCCTGCCTTTCCACAGCGTCGCATACAATACACTGCGAAACATACGAGAGGTCATTCAGGTTTTTTACGCAACCTGGCAGTTCACACTAAACCCTCGCTCCACAGTGGCCTGCCCGTGGCTGAGCACAAGCAAAAGCTTGACAACTTTCCAGAGTTCCCCATATGATGAATTAAACTTCATCAGCTCAGACAAGAACTCGTCCAACCTGTTCACATTCTTCTCAAACATTTGCAAGTTATGCAGCTCTTCCTGCAGGAACTCAGTGTACTCACCCAGCACGGTGTCTCTTTGGTGCTCAGACATTCTGCCTGCTGTAATGAAGGCATCCAACACTCTTCTCAAGCTGACCAGGCACTCACTTGGTTTTAGTACACATTTGTCGTGGGTCCAGAGAGGACAAACTCCTAACGATTGAGAATCTCAGTGGGCTTCTCTCAAGCACCTTCCTTGTCACACTGATCAAGAAGTGTTTGCATTCCATGTGGAACTGGAACACATCCTTCTGGCTTGCTTTAATTTTCCAGACAGTCTGTTCAGCGGCATGGCCTACATTCACCTTTTCAAGCGAAGTGTGGTTCTAGGTGCTTTCAATGTCCACCATCAGGAAACCAGTAACTCCTTTTGCTGAAGACAAGACCGAGCACTTCAGAAACTTCGTCAATAGCTTCCTGACTACTGTTTCCAAGTCCCTCGCTAGAAAGAACGCCATGGGCTGATCTGTTTGGTACTCAGTGAGGAATGGCTTGAGGGTTCGTGGCCACACCTAGTGCAAATTGAAGCTTTGCTAGCAGCAATACATCACTGGCAAACTCGCACAAGTTGTGGAATGATCCACATTTTGGGGGCTTACTTCCTTCTTTGCAGCTGCAATAAACCTCTTAATATCACACCACAATAGCAAGGCTCTCGCTATCACAGGGACGTTCTCCAACCATCGGTGTGCAACAAAGTTCAGGGGAAAATTCTCCTGACCGGTAACTGCTGAGGTCTTCCCTCCTTGCAGGAGAACCATGGAAAAGCGCACTCAGACTTGAGAGCAGACAGTCAACTCCCCCCTTACTTGCTGTAACACCTGCCCTGTAGGTATTGTGCATGGTATGGAGGCCACAGGTCCCAATGTCCAGACATTGAACTTGGTACGCTTGATGCAGGTGCTCTTGGAAATTCTTGAGTAACTTCAGGTTAAGATTGGGACCAATCTGAAGAATTTTCTCAAGAGGGAAAGGCTCGAGCGCACTCAGCAGCTTTCCTTGGATGTCCTCTGATGTCGAGTGCCCCATAAACACCGACGTATAGTACCTCGTTGCCACCTTGTGAGACGAATTCCAAAACCGGATGTGAACATCCATTTGTTTCCGCTGGAGATAGTCGTTCGTGGACTCGTCGAAGAGTACCACGTAGTAATCACAATCTTTTATCTCCCGCTGCAAAGCAGATAAAAAGAAGGGCCTCAGACCATGGCTTGTCACGTAGGCACATTTTTTTCTCTCCGTAAAAAAAAGCTTTAGCCACGTCACTGTCCGGGAACATACGCTGGAATAACTGGCCTGCTTCCAATGATGACCGATAGGAGAAATGCGATGTGACAACCTTCAAAGTCCACAGAATCTCTGCGTTCGTAACCAGCTCGTGTGCTTTGCAAGCATCGTCTAGCTTTCCCAATGGCGAAGGAGGTGGGACGGCTGAACGTTGGCTCACACTTGGAACTAAATAATTTCGCACCGAGCTGTTGGCTGCAATCTTCATGACACCAGCATGCTTGGCACTCTTCATATGGCTCTTTAACGCCGACTCCCCCATGGCGGTGATATCGAAGGTTTTGCTGCAAGGCTTGCACCTTGCGCGGTGCTCACTCGTCGTATCTGGTGCAATCCAGTCTTTGTAAGTGTCGTTGTGAAGCCACGCACCTTGAAATTCGCATTTCCCAGGCATTTTCTTTGCAGTCAGATGCTTCAGCCGCAACAAGTCGGGTGCAGAACCGACGTAAAAAAGTAATGCCATCAACCACCATAAGGAAGCGCCGAAATCAGATTGGATTGCATTGGCTCGAGTTGGCTTCAGAGAGAGTGGCTCCAATGTGGCTAACCATTGTGCAAAGTTGGCTATATTAGCACAAACTGATTTTTTATGCCTGAGACGCAGATACTGAAACACAATATTAATAATACAAATATTTTAACCACGTTTTTTTTTATGATTAATAACCATTTGCATGCAGTACACTAGGAATTCAAGAATTTTCAAGGAGCAGCAAAATTCTAGGATCTTCAAGGGCCTTGAAAACGAAATTTTCAAATTCAAGGGTTTTCAATGTTTTCAAGAACCTGTACGCACCCTGCCGGTGCAAGTGATGGGGGACACTTTGACGAGACAGCGGGGGTGTAAATTAATGCAACATGCGGCGTCAAACTGGCGCTTTTCATTGACACCTTGCAAAGAATGGTAAGACAAAACTCCCACATCACTTCAATCTGGACAGTTTGCCAATACATACTGAGGTCAAGCTTGAGCAGAGTTGAATTTCTGCAGCCAAATTTATCCCGTTGCTGCCCTGCCACAGAGGTGTGTAGTTAGCGTGTTCAACTGCTGTGCCTGAGATTGCAGGATTGAATCCCAGCCACGGCGGCTACTTTTTGATGGAGGCACCCGTGTGCTGTGTGATGCCAGTGCACACTAATGGACCCCAGGTGGTAGAAATTTCCGGCGTCATCCACTGCGGCATCACTCTCATAGCCAGAGTTGCACTGGGACGTTAAACTCATAAACCAAACCAACTTGTTTTTGCATATACGTTTCACGTATGTACGTCTAGAAAAAGCATGCTTGCATGCTTATGTTGTAGAAAACTGGAACAAAAGTTTTACATAAAGAACGGGGAACATTTCTGCTTTCCCCAACCAGAATGCCCCAGGTCAAAGTGGTAAACTTTGCCCTCATCACTGCTTCTTTGAAACTCCGTCAACTCATTTTAAGCTTCAACATGTTCATTGGCAAAGCAAGCTATGCCAGCTTTACAAGGGGCCGCAGTCCATGTAAAGCACTTTTGTCTTTTGTTTTTTTTTTTGCTGGGGCAGGTTTTGCAAACCCCTAAAACTGGTTGTGTGGAACCCCATTGTACCAAAGGCTCTAGAATTCGACTCAGGATCCACCCCTTGTGCAGCACTTACCGGACGTCTCTGGGCAGAAACCCTGCAGCAGCTGGAAGGTAGAGCCACAAGCCTTGGCAACGGCTGCCATCTTGGCCAGCACCGGCAGGTTGTGGATGACAAAGGAGACGTCATTCTTTTGTGTCCGAGCCAGCAGCTGTGCGTGGCCCAAGAGGCCACCGCCTCGCACATCCGTGGCACCGTGGGCATTGTACTTGTGCATCAATAGTGCAGCTGCACAAGGAAGGCCAAACAGGAGGAAAAGTTGAATGGGCGTTCGAGTACTGCAACAAGTGCTTCGCATCAGCTGAAGCACGTTTTGCAAAGGGGAAAAAAATGCTTATTCTATTTTAATGATGACAAATGAATATCTGGGTCATGAGCCTTGTCACTGTGTTTCATGATGTACAAACAGTCAAGGCCATCATGTGCCAGACATCATGATGAATGGTCAGCATGAGTTGAAAGAAATAGGAAGCTGCTCACACCTAAAGTAAGCCTAGAATTCTGGGATGCCTTTTAATTGTGGGGGAACTGCTGAGGTATTTATAGATTGTTATGCAGATGCTTATGCGTACGTTCCGATTCCAACACAAAGCAAAATGTTGCTTTCAATGCTTTGCCTGTACAGGCACCGAACAACGCCTCTCCTTTCGTTGTGACAGGGTTGTTGCAAACAGCACCAGATGGTGCTACCAGTGCCATAGCTGGGGCAGCGGCATGTCTTGCTTTGCCCTGCCGCATGGAATAGGAACATTTGACTTCATCTGATCGAATCAGGCAAGTGTCCCAAACAAACTTGGTATTAATAAATACTGACGAACAAATGCCATTTCTGTGTGAGGAATTTGACCCAGAAGGATTCAGCGGTGTAGCTGAGAAGCATTCTACGGCATGCATGTAATTGTGCAACGCGCTGTAGTTGGATGTATTGACATTTAGATATATAAAAAACGGCAGCAAATAATCTCAAAGGCAACTTTGAAGCAAAAGTACAGAGCACCGACACTAGGGGTCCCGTTCTGCAGTGATGTGCCGCTGACTGGCATACTGGCAGTGTGCTGCTCGCTGAGAGTCCTGTCATTTACTGTAACCACAGAAGCCTGTCACATTTCATTAGTATGAAGTTGCATGTGAAATGTGCAAGACTACGGCGAAGTTGGCTAAAATAATTCGAGTACAGTGTGTAACAACATTTAATGCTGATGGCAACTACAGGATCTAGTGGGGGATGGGCAGTGCTTTGTCTATCGTGCTCTATGTGGCCAAAGTGGACCAACTGCTTTGCATGTAAACCAGTGCGCATTCACCGAAGGCACCAAACTTGCACGAACATTCAGTGCATTTTTTTTTTGTTGCGAAAGCAATACTACAACAGCCAAAGCGAGACCTTGGGTGGTCGCAGCTATGTCTTGAAGAGACGTAGCTACAAGGCAAAGAAAAGAAGACAAAGAAGGAAAGGAAGATGAAGACAACGAAGAAGACAAAGAGGAAGAAGAACGCTCGGTGACCTGCAGCTAATGCTTTCGCTCCACATTCGGTTCAGCAGCGTTGAACCCTTCTAAATTTTTTTTTCTTTGCATCGACAGCTAGCTCCATTGACCTCTTGCACCACTAACCTCACACTACACTAGTTTGAAAACCAAGCTCCTTTCACATATTTCTGTTACCGGTGTTGGCCGAGTGCAACAGTATATTATAGAGAAACTGCAACAAAAAATTTCAGTATCAATTAAAGTTAGAATTTTCTCGACCTGTTCTTTTTGTTTTTAAACCATACATGTTGACAATTGTCTAGAATAGCTCAAGCTCATACTGTTTCTGCTCCATACCTGTGCGGTTGAGCCGTGCCATGGAGTCCCGTGCTCGGTGGCAGGCTTTGTGGACGTCCTCCTCGCCCACAACCAGGCGTACCCTGTTCCACCGTTCTGGCTGCTCCAGCCACTGGAGGGCACTCACTGCCACCTGACTGCCTAAGGGCTTGGTCAGCACCAGCACGTCACCAACCACAGCATTCTCTGCCCTGGGGGGACAACACATGGCAATGAGCAGCCAACCCCACCAAAGGAGGCTCCGTATTCACCATTACGAAGCACTGGCTCCCCAGTTTCGCAATGCTGCCATCCTGTATGTCCATGTTGGGCGAATTAATTTGAACAGAGGACCTAATTTGGACTGTGGTGGAGAGTACACTTCCTGGAGGCCCCAAATATGCCTGACCATATAAATAGACCTCATTTAGGAAAAACATAAAGGAACCAGAAAATGTGTATGTCTTAACAGAAATGCCCCTAGAATGTTAGCACACTTGTTGTGTCCAATTAAATGCTACACAAAAGCAATGAATAAGGTGGCCATTCAAGGAGAGCACAACTGAAAATTTAGTCCCCTCTTAAGCTGCAATCAGTTAACAATTCTTGTACTGATGAACTATGCAAGATAAATGGTTGGTTGCATGCCATTGCATGCTTCCTGGTTGTGCGCAGGTCTGCCGCTTCGGCACCAATCAGCACACGCGCACACTGGCGGCTGCGCCCGCCATATCGGATCATGCTAGCGCGTGCGGATAGACGGCGTGTGGAAATAGACCACAGTAGGAGATCACGCTACCCTATAACTCCCTTTTATTGACATATAGAAGAAACATGAGGAATGTTACCCCCACCCTCCTGACAGAAATTGACGTTTCCGTAAAGGCGGTACTGAGGGAGAAAGAGTTCATTTGAAACTTGCATTGCTCCCATTGGAGATCGAAAGCGTAACAAATTCTCGCAACGTTATCTGCCGCCTTGTTGGAGCTCTCTACTGGGAAAATCAAGAAAACAAGGGAAGCGTTACCATTCAACAGCCCACGTGCAATCCGTAGGAAGCGCGTGCTCTGCCGCCAGCCAGAGCGCCTTAAAATGCGCGAGACTGGCAGTCACTCCAGGGGAGGATGCCTAATGCAGTATTGTACAACTTGTCCAATTCCAATCCATTTTAATCGCGAATTTAGTTTTCTTTAAATAGAACTGCAACTAATTTTCCCTGATATTCCATGAGCTTTTCCAGATTATCCAAATTCCCGGAGAATTTCAGGTTTTCACAGTTTGTAGACACCCTGTGACAGAACCACGAGCAGTATGCATCTCGTGCTCTTACATGTTCTTAACAGGATGCCTGGAGGTCCATGTGCGAAATAAAAAATTGTTGTTAACCCTTGTGTAAATTGCTTCTGCATTAAAATTCTAAATAAGTGCCTATACCTGGCTCGCTCTCGGTGGCGATTACTTTCCCAGATGAACAGTAGACAGCCCAAGAGAAAACTGGTTATGCCTGAAGTGTGTGTTGTGCTAGAATTCCCAGCTACAGGACCGTCACCAGGTCAACGCATGACCTGTTTTTCATGCAAATTTCACAGCTCTGTGTATAGGGAGACTTAGGCAACAATGCTGCATCTGAAAAGTCTATGAGGCAAAGTAAAGACACAATCAACTACCAAGGCACTAATGCAGGGATACAGCCTAGATGGTGCTGGTTAGCAGTGAATGTGATGTTGCTGCTAGACGCACAAAAAGATGACTATGTCACACTTGATCTGTATTTGTCATTTGGTGCACTTACGAGATGAACTCAGCCGGATGACAGCAGCTCGTGCCACAGCCACCAATAATGAGCCAAGGGTTGAGGGCCGTCTGTCCACCAGTCACACTGGTGCCCGCTAGCGCAGCTGCCTCTCGAAACCCGCGCACCAGCAGAGGCAACACCACATCCCGCTCCTTCTCCGTCAGTTTGCTGCTCACTCCCAGCACTAGGAGCACATTGTCACACTCGGTCACACCATGTGCATAGAGCCCACTGAGGATGCTGGCACAGGCAATCTTGCCCTGCCATATGGGATGGAAACAGATTGGGAAACAGTGAGCACAGGAGGCTCAATTTTCACAACAGAGTAACAAACGTAAATCAGCTTAGCAAATACACCAATGTGCGAAATCCGGCCAAGAAAACAGATGCTTTACATGGCAACCCTCCTACGACTATTTACACCTAGTGTGGCATGTGCATGTTGTTACTTTCACTATTATTTTGTTTCAGTACTACCTTAGAAGCTTGTGTACTGCTGCTACAATCAAAGATTTAACTTGAACATACTGTGGCAATTTTAGAACGCAGTTCTTAGGCACACGTTACTGGCTCGAACAGCGTTGTCGTTGGGTGTAACTGATGGGCAGCTACCACAGTGGGCACTGACCAACTTGGGGTGCAAGATTCTGCTCGGCTTCCTGTTACCTGCCATGGTCCTACAAAACAGTATGGTAAATGGCAAGAACCCCTCAACGCTATTGCATCCCATACTCAAGGAAGAAGCTTAAGTGTACCTGAGATACACCGGCCAACCTGGGGTGCAAAATTCTGTTCGGCCTCCAACAATCTGATATTTGAAATTGCTTAAGATGAACAGATTTATTTATATAAGTTTTCCTTACAGAAACAAACACATGCAAACTGAACATGAAGCAACACCGCTGATGCTGCATCAGTTATTTTTTGTGTGTGGTGCGTTCCATATGAGAGAGAAGAACAAATTAAATAAATGGTAAGGTTTTAACACAGTTAAATGAAACTGGCAAGTGAAAGCTCTGCTTAGCTTGGTTTTACTCGCTTTAGCTTGGTAGTAATTCACTCATACTACAAATTGTTGCGTTCATCAATATGCAGTCGCAAAAAAGCCACTTCCAAACATCATTCAGCCTTTTGCTAACGGTGGGAGACTGTCTGCCAGTCTTGTCTGTTGCTCTTTAGGTAGTTTATCTAGGTAGATGTAGGTGACACCGTTGCTGCTTTCTTGCCTGCTGTTCAAGCCGAGCCAGGCAGCGCATCTCAGCCCCCCTGACAACTGTTACAAAGGACGTCACTGCTATTGTCACACAAACTGCCAAACAATTAGTGCCCTGCCATGTCACCTTCCAACTACCACCTTTCAGAGGCATGCTCATTCACAAGCTCCACATACGATGTCGCCGCCACGCGGCTACCTCTGGAAATGCCAGAAGGGTGGTAGCGGCGGAAGACGCGCCAGACGCGCAGCTTGCAGAGGTGCCTCTTGCCCAACATCTATGCTTCTTGTCGCATCACGTGCTGCTTTTATCGTGCCATTCTGTTTCGACTGCGGTTTTTTATATAACCTCATCCTATTATAACATTATTATAACGTCCACACATATGTGTGGAGCACACAATATAAGTTACACAGGAAATTCGGTTGGAGAGTTTTCAATTTGCTGTCTGCCGCACAGCACACGAACTGTGCATATATGAAACTGCATAATGAATGTTTAAAGCAGCGAGAGAAGAACGGGCGGGAAGAATAAAAACACTAACGGCATGAGTGTAGTGCTGCTTGTTGTTTTTGTATTTTGTAGCCTGCACCAGTTCAGATTTCCTGCATAATCAAGGTTAGCATCTAAAAACTTCGGATCAAGGTTGCGCAAGTTTTTGGCATGCAGTAGCAGTGACCTTGACTGTAAGTAAACTGTGAACTACCCTTGAGCGTAACATTTTTTTGTTAGCAACCGTACGTAGCTGCAAAGACCGTGCAGGTGCTTTGTAAAAAATCAAATATATGTTTCCCGCACAATTCCTTGTGTGCAATGCTTGCAGTCAGAAAATACCACATGCGCACTAAATTTGGAGTAATGTTCTGAATTTTAAGCCCACGTGGGGCGACATCCACAGCCACTAGTAGCCTTTGTGGTACCCAGGAAGCTGTAGGTATTCTCGCTTTAAAGCCAAAATTATGCTGCTTATCAAGCGACCACTGCTGAAAAATACTTTAATTCAAATTGATACCTATCAGAGGTGCTCCAAATGAAATTAGCCCTGTAGATCATCATTGCCACTTTCCAGCGCCATGATTATGCGCATTTTGCTTGTATAGGCAGCAAGGTGAAATCAGGTGAAAAGCGGGCCCCTCAGAACAAGGTCCGCGTGTACCTACAATGGCGTTAAAAGTGCATTTTATGCTCAGATGAGTACTATGAATAGGATAAGAGCCACAGAGATTCCGAGTATCCCTCTTGCTCTCGGCGCACGCTTGTCTTTTCTTGTCGCTATTAGAGCAGCCTCAGTACAAATTGCAGCTGCCACTCCAAGCCCTCCGTAGTTGAATGCTTTACATACCGGACCAGACACCCCTACATCAGGTGGTTTCTATTGCACTTGAAATGTACACGCACAAAACACTTGGACGGTGACAGCAAGATCTTTCTCGACAAAGCAGCACACCCCTACAAAAATTTCAATAGAGCCTCTGCCAGAGCGGTGCTCAACATTAGATTTCCTGTGGCGCCCTCTATGAGCCTGGTGTGCTGCAGCTTTGGCCGCACATGTGGCGCCGTCTGGGAGGCGCCGCCGAAAAAGGCGGCTGCCTGGATCTGCAGCCATGGGTAGCGCCGACGCTGTGTTCCGATTTCTTCCTGATTCTCCGTAAGAGTAAAAAAATAAACGCCAACTGAAACAAGAGCCTCTACTTACTGTTGTCTTTATGGTCATTTCCAACCTCATATTGCACCCATTGGTTTTCGTTTCGGCTGTGCATTTCCAATGTTTGCTTTTTTCCCCAGGGCTGCATGCTATAGGTTTCTTTGAAGCATGTACGACCGATCACTTGTTTGTATCGAGCGCGCAGCACGCGAAAAGAAAAAAAAGGTTGTTTTTTTTATTTTACTTCTGGACCAAGCTGGAGCTCTAAGAATTGTACTATGCATGCATGCTTGGAACCAGCGCTCGGCAGGTCTTCGGACACGGCCTGTGTTGTAGAGAGCGCGGAGCCTCCCTGCCCAGTGGGAGTCATTTCTCTTTTTTTTTTTTAATGACCTCCTAATGATAGTTTCCAGCTGTTCTCGGCGGCCGCTTTTGGGAAGACTAACCTGACGTGGAAGTATGACATTGAGAGCGAAGCACATTGCAGGAGTGCACGCTTTCTGACTTACCACGCGTTCATGGCTCCCCGCAAAGAGAAAACCTCCTTTAAAACTAACAAGTCGATTTACTGCTGTGTTTATGGGTGCCATAATAGTCATAAAAATACTGCCAGGAAGCAACCGAAAGTCAAGTTTTTTCAGTTTCCTTGGAAATCATACAAGAGCGACATTACTCATCATTAACAATGACACACGGCCTTGCAGATGCAACTGGCATCCCTGATATTGCGTGGGCTTGCCAACAACTACATACAACAAACCGAATTGCATATGTGGTGAAGAGACGCTAAAAGGGGGCTAATAAAACTCACCTCCAAGCTGACGTAGAAGGCGCTTTTCATTTGGGCAGCGCATTTTCCAAAGATATCCGAGGACCCGTCTGCACTGTGAAGTTCCTCGCGCACTCCATACACATACTTGGATTCGTACAGTTTCTGACCGCGCACCAAGCAGTTATTCTTAAAATAGTTTAAACATTCTCGATCGCCCGAAATCCACAGAAAAGCATGCGCTGCGGAGATTGCTCAGCCATGCCTGTTTTTCCGTGCACTGCACTGTCACAAGTCACCACTCGTTTTGACGCACCGAGTAGAAGATAAAAAATACGGCAGAACAGCAGAGTGCCGAAAAAGCATGCATGGCCCGACGCCCTAGGACACATCTCCCGATACAACCTGTGCTCATCTCGTCCTGCGGAAGAGCTTTATTTTTTCTTTTAAGAGCCTTTCCATTGACCGACAGTGCCCAGCTGTACTCTGCTCTCACTTCTGGAGGGTCTAACATGTCGTCTACACATACATTGCCACCGAGGGAAAAGCCAGTGTTGCACATTGCACACTGGCTTGGTTTTTGTTTTATCTCGTTACTTTCAAAGTGCCACATTGCTAGAGTTCCGAATTCCTACTTCAAAGAAAAAAACCGAAGAGCCGCCAGCGGAAGCATTCGCATGCCGACGATGCGCTGCGCTTAAAGCGCCAGTGGTCTTCTACCAGAAGGCATGAACGGGTAGCGGCTTTCTTCCCTTTGCCTTTGGTTTATTTTTCAACACATACACATGGTACATGTGTCTCTTACGTGCACATGTGGTACGAGGCAGGAAATGACCGAAAAAAGTTTCGTTCTAACACGTTTGCTGTCGAGAAGCGTAGACTTCGCCTTCACTCGGCCACCTCTCACCGACGAGCAGACATACCCGTTATGTGCGCTCCGGCGGGAGTTGGCGCCTGTTCCGGAGCAGTGGCGCCTCGATACCAGCGCACTAGGCCCTTGCGATCACTACGAACGCTGCCCAAGATGCCATGACAGATGAGATGGGTACCCAGCACCACCACCAGATGTGCAACAGCGGTTAAGTGCTGAGAACTACTGCTGACGCTGAACGCCCGCATTAAGAGCGGAGCTACACTTTTACGTCATCAACCCGAATGCGGTCTTTCTTCTTCTACACATAACACACGTGTCACTATTAAGCCGTGCATGAACACAGCCGACCAAAAGGCCCTGCATGGCTCAGGGTGTAACTTGGGATCTGAGGATCCTGGAATGATGTACTCTGATAATATTCAATAACGAAGCCCAAGACGGCAACGCCAGCTAATTACAGCGATGATAGGCAGCTTGCCAAGTACCACCAGCCAGAGGTTTCACAGCTCCCTCGGCTTCTGCAGGTTTGGAAGTGAAGTATCACTCTAAAACAATGCAAAAAAAAAAAAAGCAAAACATAGCACAACGATGTCCGAGTTAAATATAGCAGAATCAGACTTCGCAGTTGACTGTCCTACGCACACACAATCAACACAGGTGGAACCAAAGGTCTATCATATTTTTGTCACAGTATACTAGGCCGATGTATGACAAACAATTATAAAGCAATATAAATGGTCATAAAAAATAAAAGCTTGAAAACATGAGTAAACGTTCACTCATATAGAGAAGCATGCGGAGTGGACAAATGGCTCACCATGACATAGGGGTCTTCAACGAGCGGATACAAGTAATCAACGCTCTGGACCAGTGACAGCCCACCATGACGAAGCGGTGTCAAGCTGCATTCGATACCGGAACCTGCGATTACCAGAAGGATGCATCAAGCACGTGACCTCAACGACAGATGCACAGTGGGGTTTGAGCAGAGCATGATTGAGTGCACTTCGCATCACGAACAAGATCGTGCCACTTTTGGCGCTCACCCGAACGTGGCAGGCCCTGAACTTGAAAATACTGCTGCGGCTGCTGACAAGGCCCGTCGCCGAGTTGTAAGAGTCCCTCCAGGAGTTTAGTTTGCGAATCCTGGGGGACTTTACACCCTCATCCTTTCAAGTCGGCGAACCGCGTCAACCTGAAACCGGGATCCAAGCCGTGTAATGCCGGGTCGAAAGGCCGCACGGGGCCGCCGACTTCGAGCTGGACCGCAGCCTGCTGTGCGCCGTTGTTGGCGTTGCCGTTGTTTTCCATCACTGTTTACGGCGATGACAGACCCCGTCTTTGAAGATTGCCTTCGGGTGAAGCGTCTGCAGCGCGCCGGCGGTCCGAAAAACGAGAGCCCTTCGACCTCTCCTCGCGAGCAAGATGGCGCTCGTCTAGGCTTTTGCGGGAGGACGACGCGTTATGCAGTCGCTCGCCCATTGGTCTAACAGGCATCACGTGCAGAGTTGTCGTCATGAGCGGGCCGCCGGGGCGCATCGGAAACGAGCCGCGCGTTCCGTAGCGAGCCACATGCGCTCCGCCGGACATGCGCAACGTCGCGTTTTGTTTTGCTGGCGCAACGGGCGTAATCATCGACAAATACGTGCGCGCCAATAAATGTGCCTTTTCGAATTATATATTGTTTGAAGCGTGCAGCGTTCTTCACTGCGAGTTTTCCGTGCGTGTTCCGGTTGTCACTCTCAACAGCGCTACAGAAAAGCTGCTTGATCAGTTGAATTCAAATTTACTATAACCGAAACTAATGGAGCGCAGCAGAGCTTTCATCTTAGAAGCGACCAAATTCAAACACCTTATGCAGGATATGAGAGTGAATGGAGCATTGGTTGAGGCAAAACGTCAAGAAGCACACCTTTTCACGGTAGAAATTAGTTTGCTGCAAGTTGCATAAATCTACGAAAATTTCTCCCTTTTACTCGCTAGTGCTGAACGGAAAAATCGGCTGTCCGAAGAACGTCCCGTAATTGGCCGGAATTAGAGGAAAGGCCGGGCACACAACCTGGCGTAGGTCTTCGCTTTGAATAGGGCAGTAGATGTATCAAATGAAAACCAGTAAGAAATGCCTAGGTTAGTGTACGAGGCTTTAGCTCGTCAATGCACCAGTGACATTCCTTGCCTGTGCGACACTTGTAGCTTTGCGTCGTTGATCAAATCTTGGAATGCGAACTAAATGTGCCTACATCATGTCATTGACGCGTTCATTTCTAGAGCAATGGTTTAAATGCTTTATCCCATCAGTACAGCAGCAGGCTGCATTATTACACAAGCGAAACAAATTTATGCAGTACTCCATGCCCTACACATTCACACATTAAAAAAAAATAAAAAGAAAAAAAAAATGCAGTTTCAGTTTTCATCTTCAGCAATCGTAGATCCACCTCAGCTTACTTTCGAGGACTTTTCCATCATGTCAATCAAAAGGAAGCAAAAGTTTGCTTTTGCGAGTACGCAAAGATAGTCTTCTGTGATTTTGACATTTCACAGCATTCCTCAAAGGATGACAAGCACTCACATAAATAACATTTCCTTAAATATGCATATTTGTACAGGCAATAACAAATCCTATGTCCTGGTCAATGAGCACTAAATGTGTAGCAGCATAACGGGACAGAGTATGAAATGCATTCTCCATGGATTGACATCCCATCAAGTGCATTTCTTTCTCCGCAATTGGGCTTATCGGACTGTTACTATGATTTCATCTCCGTGTGAGGCAACAATCAGTAAAAGTAAACGATTACCCTCAGTCACTTTCATTAGTACTCAGAGAAGTCAAGACATTACCGCTCCAGCGATGCAACGAAAAGCAGAAAGTGTATTTCAATATCAATTATTTTGCCATCTCTACAAAGGCAATTCGTCCACTGCATACCCTTATAGCGGCCAGCAGGTCCAAAAAAAAACATGTCAACTACGTGTGATCACAGCAAACGCTGAGGTGTGGAAGCAGTGTACAAAGCCAAATAACACTGACAATGTGTCCTTTATTTTTGCAAAGCAATCAACGGTCCTTGCGCCCTCTCCGCTTCATGGCCGAAGTACACTGGGGGCAGAACCACTTGCCCTTCGGCGGCTGTGTGATTCCCACACATTGGTAGTGGAACCACTCGAATGGACACTGCAAGGGAAGCCAGAAACAAATCATGCATATTAGAGTACAAGTGTACCATCCTGTATTTGAAGGTACTGTGGCATGGAATGCAGCTACTCATTCCTAGATTGTAAATTTTAATTTTTACGATGGCCCTCGAACTGGCCTACAGCCAGGCTCTTTTATGCTTGATTCTTTTTCTTCTTCCAAATTAAATATTCTTGTCAATGAAAGCGACGGTGGGGGTGGGGGCGGGGTGATATTTTATGAAAGAATTTTTAGCTGCAGTTATATTTTTTTTTCTGTAAAAAGGACAGTGCAGGCAATTTAAACCTGCTTTAGAAGATATGTAACTATTCTAGAGCAGAAATGGGTCTCTTTTTTTCCTACAAGTAGCCTTTTCTTGATAAGTAGCACAAAAAGCCTACACCAGGCACGATTTACAGAGGTTTTGTGCGAGGCTAATGCTCATTGCAAAATGAGACAAGTGAAAATGATACAATGCTTCTGCCGACAGCATTTAATGAAGTGATGTTCCACTACAGCCATAATAAAGTCATCATCACACACTGCATGCACATGCCAGGGGTGCATTTACGACAAACAAGACCACCATGATCTGGAAAAGATCTGCCGTCGTTACGCGCACTTTCAACAAAAGGCATACAGCACAACAACCCAATGGGATGTACCACCACTGTGCAGTCCGTTGCGCCAGTATAAAATTCACTTGCAGACATTTCCCACTAAGGAACGGTGAGGAGCACTCCATCTGATTGTTATACAATGCCGTAATGTCCCCATTAAGAAAAACAAAAAGCCAGCATTAACATCTGGTACCACACACTTGCCACCTGGCAAGAGCCACCTGTCACCGACCACAGCTGGTCCACAAAAGAGTCAGGTGGCACAGTGGAGAGAGAGAAAATCTCCCCTCTTCCAGGGAAAAGAAGGGAAGGACTGCCATGGGAACAAACATGGCACCTGCCAGCTGCTGAAAAAATTGCTACCGTTTAGCTTCGCTTAAACCTACTGTAAGCGATGGTGCCGGCTGAGGAGCGTGGTGTACCTCTCTATATACTATATATATATATATATATATATATATATATATATATATATATATATATATATATATATATATACTCAGTTGACCTTTGACCTTGACTTTGACCTTTGAATTTGATTTTTGGTGGGAGCATAGCTACCCAAAGTGGTTGTGGCTTAAGATCCAATTGACCTTGAAGCTGCTCGAAGGTCATTGGAAGCAAACAATAACCTTGGCATTACCTCGCACAGTGAAGAAAAGGAACATCTCCCCTCTCCATTTGCAGAAGAGCGGAGGGCGAACCCTGATGGTGGTTGGCATGGCAGAACCCAGAGGGAGAAGGAAGAAAGAAGCTCTTTCGCAATTGTATTGGCACAAATAATGAGTGTCCTCATAGTTAAAAGCTTCAACAAAGATGTAGAATTGACAATGGGGAAAGTGACTTCAATGACAAGGTAGGGAAAAGCAGGTTGGAGACCAGGCAGTGGGTGACTACGGCTTTGGTTCTAGGATAGCAGGAGGAAGTTACTAGTTGAGTTTGCACAGCGCAATAACTTAAGAATCATGAATACCTTTTTGAGCAAATGGAAGAACCGGATGTGCACTTAGAAAAGCCCTAACAGGAGACTGAAAATGAAATTGATTTCATACTGTGTCCTAACCCCGGCATTATGCAGGATGTAGAAGTAATCGGAAAGGTGCGATGCAGTGACCACAGAATGGTAAGGTCTCAAATTAGTCTAGATCTGAAGAGGGGACAGAACAGATTAGTAAGGAAGAAGTCCAACGATTAGCAGTGAGGGAGAGGGCGGACGAATTCAGGATCTCGATACAGAATAGCTATCCAACTTTAACCGAGGATGATGACCTTAGCGTAGAAGCAATTGGTATTGGAACTGGTTTATTGATTCCTCGTACAAGCGAGAGGAGGCAGGGACTAAAGGCTATGTGAAAGCCTGACAGAGGTCCCTGCCCCCCACACAGATTCTGGCATTAGAAATTAAGAACATGTATCAGTAGCAGTTTATCATTTCACACACTGTTAGGATAAAAACGCACATAATACCGACAGTGAAAAATGGTTACAATTACTTCTACCATATACTAATTACACAAGAAAAATTTTGATCTCAAAATCATACATTTCGCACAAAACATTTTCATCTACATGGAACAATTTAGGAAAATGAAGAATAATTTCAGAGATATCGTTGCTCAGTGCGTGGTAGAAGTAGGCAGTAGGATAGTTAATGAGGATACTGGTAAGCTATCTAAGGAGACGAAAGATTTGATTAAGAAACGCCAAGGTCTAAAAGCTTCGAACCCAACAGACAGGATAGAACTGGGAGATATATCAAAGCTAATCAATAAGCATAGAGTGGCCGATATAAGGAAGTATAACATGGGGAAAATTGAGCATGCTCGTAAGAACGAGGGTAGCCTTAAAACAGTGAAAAAAAATTAAGCACAGGCAAAAATAAGATGTATGCGCTAAGGGACAAGACACGCACGGTCATTGCGAATATGGACAGGATAGTCAAAGTAGCCAAGGAGTTCTATATTGATATATATAGTAGCACGGTCATTGCGAATATGGACAGGATAGTCAAAGTAGCCAAGGAGTTCTATATTGATATATATAGTAGCCGAAGTAGTCAGGACAATAATGAGATAGGCAGTAGCGAAGAGCAGTCGGACATTCTGCTAGTGACGAAGTTAAGAAAGCTTTAGAAACTATGAAAAGGGAGAAAGCAGCTGGGGAGGATCAGGTAACTACAGATTTGTTGAATAGAAAAACTAGCCACCCTGTATACACAATGCCTTATGTCATCGACGCTACTGGAGTCATTAAAGAACCCAAACATTATCTTAATTCATAAGAAAGGGGATGCTAAGAACTTGAAAAGTTACAAGCCAATCAGCTTACTATCTGTTACATATAAGGCGTTTACTAAGGTAATCGCTAAAATCAGGAATTCAATCAAGCAAAGGATCAAGCAGGTTTTCGGAAAGGGTACTCTACTATCGATCATATCCATACCATCAACCAGGTGATAGAAAAACGCTCGGATTATAACCAGCCCTTATACATAGCATTCATTGATTACGAAAAAGCATTTGACCCAATAGAAACCTCGGCAATCATACAGTCATTGCGAAACCAGGGAGTAGACGAGCACTGGAAGACATCTATGGTGGCTACAGAGAAACCATAGTTCTGCATAAAGAAAGTAACAAAATTGCCATAAAGAAAAGTGTTAGGCAAGGAGACACGATCTCCCCAATATAATTTACAGCTTGCTTAGAAGAAGTATTCAGAGACTTGGAATGGGAACAGTTACGGATAAAGCTCGATGAAGAATACCTCAGTAATCTGCAATTCGCTGATGAAATTGCCTTGCTAAGTAACTGGGAGGATAAACTGCAAAGAATAATTGATGACCTAGTCAGGTAACGCAGAAGACTAAGGTAACGCTCAACAGCCTCGGGAAGGAACAGCAGTTTATGTTATGTAGCAAAGCACTGGAAGTAGTAGGCAAATATGTCTACTTAGGGCAGGTAGGAACCGGAGGTTTAGAACGTGAAAGGGAAATAACAAGGAGAATAAGATTGGGGTGGAGTGCATCAAGTATTCGCAGATTATGACTAGCAGCTTACCGGTATCACTCAAGAGGAAAGTATACAACAGTTATGTCTTACCTATGCTCACCTATGGGGCTGAAACGTCGAGGCTAACGAAAGGGTTCTACTTAAGTTGACAACGCAGAGGACCATGGAACGAAAAATGGTAGGTGTAACATTAAGAGATAGGAAGCGCGCAGAGTGGGTCAGACAAATAACATGCTAGTGGAAATCAAGAAGAAATGGGCATGGGCAGGGCATGGGCAGGGCATGTAGTGTGTAGAGAGGAAAACCGATGATAGCTTAGGGTAACAAACTGGATTCCAAGGGAAGGAAAGCGTAGCAAGGAGCGGCAGAAAGTTAGGTGGGTGGATGAGGTTAAGAAGTTTGCAAGGGTCAAGTGGATGCAGCTAGCACAGGACTGGGAAGAGTATGGGAGAGGCCTCTGCCCTGCAGTGGATATGTCCGGCTGATGCTGATGATGGCCGCATTGATGTCTTTTTGGCCCCAAAACACGCATTTGTTGCTGAAAAAATTTGATTCAAGCATCAAATTTTTCTTCTTCTGCAACAAGTTTCAAACTCATGAAATCAGTAACGAAAAAGAAACCATGATTATCACTTTGAAATAAGTGACAACGTGGCCTAGCCTGAGAGATTTGGGGCCAAAATGAAACACCAAGGTCAAGGAAATTAGCTTGCAAGAACACGGTTGTGACATGGCAGTGATACACACAGTAATTGTTTTCCCAAAGTGATCTCTGTGTCACTACAACACAGCACTCTATCAACACAAGCCAACTCAAAAGGAGCAAAGGGCTATATGAGCACTGAAATAGGCCCTTTTCATAAGACACAAAAGGTAAAAAACCAAAATAAAATGAAACCAATGTATACTGCTATCACTGTAACTGGCTGTTTTCACAAGTAAACTGTGCTGTATCAGGACTCATTCTGTGCACAGGCCTGTGAGGCTAGGCAGAAGTGCCGTTCACTACCAATGACTTCTTCCTTGGTCTTGATGTCATGGTGTTGAATTGAGCCACAGAGGAAAATGAAAATTCAATTTGCAAAAAATAAATGCACTGTCTGATGTCTGAAAAACATCAATGCAGCCCCACAACAAGCGCTGAATAATTGAATTTCACTAAGAACAAGATGTAGATCCTCCTCAGCGCCTCCAAAATATTTCTTTCCATTGAGAAATTTGTACTTTTCATTCATCCCTGTGAGGCTCGATCGCACGCAAACATATGCACAAGCTGCCAGCACAGGAATATGGCCAGCCTGCCTTTGTTTCCATCACCCGTCGAAGGTCAACTTGGGCAACCGAATTCGAACCACAGGCCCTGACCTAGAATGCAGTGTGGCATACCCTTCCCCTCAGCTGTGAATCTGCCCAACTATTTATGGGCTACAGTGGCTGTTCACGCTTGTTCAGTAGCAGCCATCTGTGCTGTCGTTATTGCGCAAAGCTAGCAGTGACAAAACATTGCTCCTTGATGGTCAGAGTCCGCGAATTTTCTGTAAGATGCTCCCTTATCTACGAGCAGAGCCACAGTGTGATTTTGTGCAGATGAGGCAGTAAAAAAGCTAAGACAACATGGCCACCCGCTCCACTGCGGTGATGCAGTGGTAAGACACCCGACAACTGTGCTGGAGTACCCGGGTTCAATCCTGACCGCAGCGGCTACGTTTCGATGGAGGCAAAACGAAGAGGCGTCCGTCCGTGTGCTGTCTGTGCAATTTCAGTGCACGTTAAAAGATCCCAGGTGATCGAAATTACTTCGTAGTCCTCCACTACGGCTCCTTTTTCTTCCTCTTTCCACTTTCACTCACACCTTCCTCCCTTCCCTTACAGGCGCGGTTCAGGTGTCCACAGAAACAAATGTGACAGATACTGCACCTTTCCCTTCCTGTGAACCAATTATTAACATGGCCACCCTCCTCTTACTATGACCGCTGGGTTCTGCAGAAGTTCAGGGTTCCCTGGGCACCTAAATCTATTCATTCCTCAAGTTCAGCCTTTTCTTTACCCACGTTATTGTGGCACTAATTACACAGCAATTGTTCATAGCAAGCTGCTTTATTATACAGCCAGTCATTATTAAGGGGGGACGAGGTTCTTAAAACTAACTTTTTTATTTATGGGTAGAACCTCATGACACTTTGCATACAGATGTGTTTTTATCTCCCGATTCCAAAAAATGTAATCATAATTGAGCTGGTGGTTTTAGATCAAAAGTTATTCTACAAAGCCTAGAGTGTAATTAGATCATTTCTTATGCACCATTAATGAGCTTTTTCATGGCATTTGGTTGCTTTTAATCACATGAATTAAAAGCCATAGAGTTCCCATACACAATGATATTCTTCGTTTTTTGCTAAAGACATGTCATCCTGAAATACTGAGAAAATCGCATTTGAAGTTTTGACACGGACTGCAGAAAATTTTGGCAAAACAAAACAAAAAGTGTCTTATTCCGCCGAAGGAAACATTTTTTTAAAAACTGTTGAAAATGTGTACATAATGAAATTGCAAAAAATATTTTCGTATGGGCTGACTTTTCTTTTAGTCAACAAGAGCGCAGGGTTAGGATGTCCAGCTGCAAGGACAGTATTTTGAGCCCTGAAAACGGTTTCTTGGAGGAAATAGCGGTCCGGAGTCAAGGTGGCCCTGAAAGTCAGTTGTGACGCTCGAGCGGTTGACCGCTCACATCTTCGCGACCTCGCCGCAGGTTCCGCGCTTCATGTGCGCGATAAGGTTGTTTAACCCTTTAATGTCCACAATCACCAACTCTGTATCGGCATCGCAATCCGCGCTGCAACGAGGTGAAACTCGCATTAAATCGTCAACTTTCCCGACAGAACGAGCTTTGCGCCGACCGCTCAACAGAACGCAGGCTCCGCCGTAGAGTAGTACGCGGCGGAGGCATCAACATGAAATGTACCGTGATGCAGAATGCAATTCGTGCTGCAATATGAACTCGCGATGTCGTCATCTGGCAGCGTGGTTGATGTTCCCTACAACCAGTCTGGTATCGTAACCATAACGCATGTCCCGACGGCACGCTTGTGGCCGGCGCTCCTGGCTTTTGTTCCATGCTCGTTTCTTACGACTTTCAAAGGCTCGTTGAGTGCATGTTTACAATCGACTGTTTTCCGGCATCTCGATCGTAAGGAAAAACCGGGCACAAAGCGGTACGTCGAGAAAGACGAGCGAAAACACAGACGCGCACAAAGAAGCAGCCACAGCGGCGAATACAAAACAGAAAAAAAAAAAAAAAAAAGACGTGCCGATCACGCCAGCCAATGAGAAACGTGGAACGGCGCACTTGAAAAGTGCGCAGCGTGACAGCCAATCAGAAATCGCAAACGGCCTTCGCAAAACCGTCGCTCACAGCCACTCCACTTGAGTGACGCCATTTTGAGATACCGTAAATTGCGCACAAAGAAAACAGCTTCGAACGAAGCCCCAGATGGCGGCAATCGGCCGGCTGCAACGCCCGCGGCACGCGCGGGGATTTCGAACAAATTCTTTCTTTTCGGGGGGCATTTCGTGGCTGCCGTGATGTTTTGAAAGCAGATTTTATCGCATTTCCTGACCGAATGCAGCATTAATAAGTTGCGTGCAGGTAATCGAAGAATAAAAGTTCCGAAAATGAGTTTTTTTCAAAATCAATTTTTTGACCATTTTCGACTGTTCGGCGTCTCTTCTTAACTCATGGCAAGGAGAAAAATGGACACCCTGTGCACCCACAAAAATCGCACAGCACACAATCCACTCCAAGACTGACAGAAAAATCACACCACTTTCACCGCATCAGATGTATACTGGTGGCCAAAAAAGGAACCATGTAACCATGGTTGGACAGAGCAAAATTCAGCCCCCCCCCCCCCCCCCCCCCCCCCCGCCCCCTAACTTGCTTGCAGTGCGAATATAGTGAGGCACTATACGTACCTCCTCTGGCCCATAGAGGCACTGGAGACATCCACTTTTACAGCAGTGACGTGTGCACAATGGTATAACAATGTGCACCAACTTTAAACTAATGTAGGCGTAAGGCCTCAGGAGTGAAGGAACTAGACAGCAAACTTGGATCTAGGCCAAAACCTAACAGCCAGCTGCAGCTCCACGCACCACAGCCAGGCACCGCACGTTATTTTCGATGCCAGCATGCCGTGAACAATGACTGCCTTGCTGCTTCAATGCTAATGAGTGCTTCCCCTTACTCCCGTGACATTTATATTCTTCTAGTGCACAGAAACGCGGTACTCATTGTGTGTCGTTTGTCATTTTAGCCAACACAAGGTAAGGTGAGGTCAATGACCATTTGCTTAAGCAGTTCATCCCCAAGGTGCCAAGCAGCTGGCCAGAAGGCCAAAGAAAAGCTAGCAACCACTGTAATGACGGTGGGTACCTGGCAGCACTGGGATCGAAACCCACACATCCCACAAGCGAATCAAGTGCCGAAAACATAAGGTCACCCGTGTGCGGTTTGCGTGGTGAAGCCTCCTCACATGCATCTACACAAGCACAGAAGCTCCAGCATAACTGCACTGTACAAAGAAAGAAATGCACCCCAGTATGGGGCAGTGCACATGAATTAAAGTAACCCTGAAACGATAATTATGGTAACATTCTAATACAAAAAATCTGCAAAGGTGATTTTTCGAGTACCAATGCCAAATTTAAAAGCTCTGCGTGGATCCCATCATTTATAAAAAACATTTTTTTAAAGTGTTCCTGGCGGTCGCTTGGGACCGATTAGGGTGAGACCTCACCGTGCATTTGCAGCTGCCCATGTCCCATTGATTTTTGATCGCTGCTATTTTCAGTAATAGTAAAGCTGGCTTAAGAATTTAGTGCTGTGGAGGAGACTAATGAAATAACGACTGTTCATGCCCATTATCTAGTTTTAATCAACAGTATTTGATAGTCTCCAACGCATTCAATGCAACAGCAAAAAATGGCAGCTTCCACAGTTTTGCTTGAAAAAGAAGACAAAACACTGTCCAGCCTTTCACCAACGCCCCCAAGCAAACGGCTTTTGGCAGGCTTTTGGGGACTGCTCGAGAATTTGATCAAGCGATCACTCAGGACTGAAACATTTTCACTTTTTTGCAGTCTGAATTAGCAGAGTTCTGCAGTACATTTCTGCAAAGGTTGACGCGACGATGAACACTGTTTCTCACTCGGTGTTCCCTCTAAGTTCACGAAGACACTGATATTCTGAAAGAACACTAAACTGTATGTAGTTTGGACTGTGCAACACACTTGCAATGACTGTGAACACGTTCAACCTATGGCTAATGCCACCTGCCCCTGACCTCCTTTACATTTTTCGCACTTTTGTCTTGATCACAAAGCGATGGGACAGAGCACTGCATGTGCCCAGCCACTCACATCGTCATTGTCGCAGGCCACCATGTCGCCATAAGACACCTGATTGCAGATGCAGTAACGGGGTTCGTTGGGATCGCAGCCCCAGTCCAGACTCGCCTCATCTGTACCCCCGCCCAGGAGCAGCAGGGAGTCCCCAGAGTCCTCGCTTGCGGGCGCCAGGGCAGGCTGCTGCTGCTGCTGGCTCGACGCACGGCCTTGCCTGCAAATTGCACAGCGAGATTACCACCAGTTATCATCTGCTCACGAGCTACTGTCATTAGATAAGCGACTTCAGCAGACTGAAACAACTGCTGTCCTCTCAGCCCCGTCAAAGCGGTCCTACTAACTTTCAAGACAATTAACGATGCTAGGAACCACTCAGTGCATTCATTTAGGCTCTGTGGTTAGCACAATAAAATTTAGTTAAATAAACCCCAGTTAATTCGGAAATCCAGATAACTCAAACTAAGAGCGTGGTCCCTGCCAATATAAGTCTATATTTGGACACCACCAGGCCTGACTCCGATTAGTTGACAGACAATCGAGTCGCGGTACAACCAATATAGCCAGCGATAGCCAAAGTAGGCCTCCCAGAACCTCAATCACACGGAGCAGTGGTGCGCCATGGCAAGCAGAACAGCGATAAGAAGTTCCGCATTTCCGAAATATAGCTCAGTCGCATATTTTTGGCTTCGCTTTTTTTCGCACCATCCTGCGCCTGCAACCAAGCATCTGCATCAGTCAGTCACGCAGTTTCGGATACTGCTTGGCACATCACTGTTGTTTTATTTTAGAATGGTGTTATACAGTTTTAACTAGGGGTGTGCGAATAGTACTTTTTCCAAACCGAATCGAATACGAATAATGTAGCTAAAAAGCGAATCGAATACGAATCGAATAGTGAAAGCAGCGAATCGAATACGAATCGAATAGTAGAGCGCTATAGAGCGCTCTACTATTCGTTATAGCGCTGCGGTAGAGCGCTATAACTCGTGGAGTAATAGATCTGACGGGAAAACGCTGATCTGACGGGAAAACGCTGAAAACGCTAGGGGTCGCAACTATTAATCTTTACGCACATTGTCAGTTGCTGGTTGTTTTTATCTACAACAATTACGTTTGAACGAGTTTATTTAGTGAACTAGATTGCATGATACAATATATCAGAGATTACGAATGGCTGAGCGACGCTTTCGTCCGACTTGCGTCCGAGTAACCCGAGGCCATAGAGTTGCGCTTCCCCTGCTGTTGGCTCTTCGAACTAGTTATCGCCGAGCGCGTGATCTCATCTTCCTCTTCTTTTCAGTGACTTTCGTTGCTTTCGTTCTTTCTCAATTAGCTCGCGTGCTCCCCTCTAGCTGGCGCTAGGCGATTACAACTGGCGCTAGGCGACCTGAGATATATAGTGGAGAGTTGTATGAGCATGAGCTGACAACATTCATGCAACTCTCATGTCATGCGCCACTCGCATAATAAACTTAACCTCAACTATTGATGATGAAAGTGAATGAAATTTTTAGGGAATAAACATGTAGCGTTACTTCTCGGCAGATTAGAGACGTGTGAACTATGACACGACTACGAGAAGTTGCCTCCGCGATTCGTGATATGTCCAATCTTTAAGAATGTTTCCATGCGAATGGACCGTGTTGCGGCCACGCTGAAGCATGTAGGCTCCCTAAACGGTGATCTCTGCTTCTCGCGTAGGTTTATTGCGGCAGCAAGCTGTGCCTGCTCGGAGCTGACGCTGCCCTCGCGAGAATGGTCGGAGGTAACCGAGATGTTAATTCGTGCCAGTTATTTGAAAATTTGCGAAGATATTCGAACAGTTTCGAATAATTCTCAATTTCCACTATTTGATTCGTTTAACGAATCGAATATTATGATATTCGATTCGATATTCGAAAATTTCGAATATTCGCATACCCCTAGTTTTAACGCCTATGTATATATACCTCACCTGAATCCATATACTCTTTCCGATACATTAAAAATGATCGCCGCACATGCGCGGACTCATTGCACTGCACACTTCACAGCGATGCTTCCCCGCATGGCCTCTGTGGTGAAGCATCCTCAAAATGCAACACAGCTGTTCTGTGAAGAGGCACTACAGCCACTGTGTCCCACTGCGAAAAGATCTTTACGTTTTCTGAGCTCCTTTTTTTCAACACTCCCGTCCCTGCAAATAAAGTAAATCACCCTACTAAACATGGGTTCATGGTGGATCTCACACAGATTTTGTTTCAATCACAGAAACCCATGATATAGCTGTCGATTAGATAAAATTACTTCGATTCAAAGGTTTTCGGCAATTTTTCACACCCATTCTAGAATTTCCTATAACTTTCAGTTCATTCAGACAAAACCAAAAGCTGTGAGCGAGTGTGCACACTCGAGTTCCTAATCTACATGTAAGAATTCAGTTCCCATTTTGGACACATCTGGTCTTCTGGCACTGGTCACTACTGTTGGCTGACAAAGCCGCGGCTTTCAAGCTACCGTGGGAGCAGATTGGAGCAATGGCATCCAGGCCTCAGCACTGGCTGCCGTTGCAGCCAGTGATTAATGGCACATGCAGCAGGTGGTGATGGCTGCCACGGGCAGTGGGACTTGCTATGCAGCAATTCTTGCGACTGTTCAATTGCCACTTTCATCTTATGCTGCCGTCACGCTAAAGTAGCACCAAATGAAAAAAATAAAAAATAAATAAAAAATAAATAAATCACTGTAAAAAAAAAAAATTAAATCACTACACTTTGCTACGTGCTTTATGCTACGTTTGCAAGTCCAAAACATTTACAACACTGCATAAAGCTAGTGATGTGCAGTAAACGGTGCATATTCGTTTCTGAACACATCTCACTTCTTGGATGAGGATCGCTTTGGTTCGGGAGCAGCTGCAGGGGGCACCACGACAGCAGCAGCTGGTGTGGGGTTAGCCATGACCTGGGGTGGGGTTGGGGCTGGCGGAGGGGTCAGGGAGGTCAGAGAACCGATGTCCTTCGAGCCCATGGTGAACTCCCTGGAGGTGAGGCTCTGCAGCGAGGCGTTGATGGCCTCGTAGCTCGCTTTGAGGCTGGCCGTGCGGCGGCCCTGCTGCATCTGCACGAGGCAACGTAGAAGGCGGGAGGAGAGAAAATACGCTCAATATACAGTCCGAATCAGAAAGCAATCCTTATACACTTTGCCTACACAGAGAGTGCTCTAGCAAAGGCCAAACAAATTATAAGGCATGGGCATATCTATAGCTCCGTCATTCATCTGCACTTCACAACAACTTTCATTGGGCAGCAAGTGGTAATCATGCATGAAAAAATTTGTTTTGCATTCAGCCTATGTGCACAGTCATGACCACAATATTAATTTAGGCTTATAAAGAAGCAAAACCTGTATGATTGCTCTCTGCCAACAATACTCTGGATCTAAGAAGCATCGTGCCGAAACAAGAACACAGCATAAAGTTCTCCAAAAACTTCACAGCCAAAAGTATCAATGGTTGCAAAACTCACTTTCTCGAGAAATGGCTTTCACAAAATGGCTTTAAAAGTACCTGTACGGCTAGGATGACAATCTCCAACTCTTGATGTAGCTTTAATAAGCCAAATCCCAGCTCTGTTCTAACATTTCTTTAATAAAGTTCTAAATACAGTACCTTCTACTAGAACAGAATATATCAAGGACCACTGACAAGGCATTTTATGCTTCTGTCCCTTATCAATTGACACCAGACTTGGGCCACTGTAAATGACTGCAAAAATTCAGGTGATCATTTAGCCACAAGCGTCCAAAAGGCATGAATAAGCATGTAAGGGGTGTCCTATTATTTTTTACACAAAAACAAGGAATAATGTCCTTGTAATGATAAGATTATTGCAGGGTGAGCGCAGGATGGAAGTACACATAATCTAGCTCAGGAATCATATGGTATTTTTGTGCCCAAATATCGCACAGAGGTGGCATCTGGTGGAAAGCTTTGTTTCCCACTACATTTGGGTCGGGTGCTTGTTTAGACTAGTTAAAGTTAATCGAAAGTCCTCATTGCATGCGAGATGCAAAAAAAAAAAAAAAAAAAGAAAAAAAAGAAAAAAGAAGAAGAAGAAGAAGAAGGATGGCATTTGTCGGAGGCAGGACAACCAAGACCAAAGAAGGGAAACTCTTCTCGACCTTTCAAGGGCAAGAGAAGGATTCTGCTGCTAGAGTTGTTGCAAAGCTGTACCTTTTGGTTTGGCGTCAATCATCACATAAAAATGCAGACTTTCAATTAATTCTCACAAATTCAGATAATTAACAGAGCCAATTATAGTATATTATAAAACAGAAATTATCACCAAATGCTTCCTCTATGCAAAATAAACAAATGAAACAAGGCTTTTTTTTTTTTTTTTTCAACTTTCTTTGACTTAAGGAACATTCAGTACTTGTGTTTCAAATACAATCGGTGCACTCTGCCTTATCTTTGTGCACTAACTTGTGGGTTCTGAATGTGTTCCACCCTGCATGCCCTGCGTGTATGCCTTTTCATGTAGAGGCTCACTGATTACCCTCTAGTTTTGTTCATCTCTAGGGCACCACACTCAAGGCATCCCGCTATTAGTAGAAACTAGTATTGCTACAGAGTTCAAAGGGTGCTGAGGATTAAATAAGGTCAATATGCATCGACAGATTAAAATGTTACAGCGACAAAGTGGCTACATATGGCAAAAATAGAGCTTCTAGTTTATGTTTTGTGGGTTTCAATGTCCCAAATCAGCACACACCATGAAGGACACTGTAGTGGAGAGCAGCTCTGGATTAATTTAGACTATGTGGGGACCTTCAAAAGGCTCTGATATCGCACAGTACACGGTTGCCTTGCATTTCGCTCCCACTGAAGGGTGGCTGCCACAGTTGGAATGAAACCCAGGTTGCCCAACTCAGCAGTTAAGCGCCCAAACCACTGAGCCACAACGGCAGGAAGACATTTTAGTACGCTAAAAAAAGACCACGGAGGGAATACAGGTGCCACTGCCAAGGGCTGTTGTCATACGCAAACTTCAAATATGCACCTTTTATTTTTTTGCACCCCTCTACGACCAGGCTCCATTGCCATTCATTCCTAAATGGCAACCCCAGAATTCTTTTATGTACTGACATCCTGCCTAAATCAAGCGACACTGCAAGAAAGATGAAAGTTTTCTTATTTTAAATCCATTCTTCTCAGAAATAAATGGACCTCTTCCTGCTAAGCAAACGTTTACACACAGTCAGAAAGAGGCAAACACTTCCACCATGAACAAAACGCTGAACAGTGGTTGTCTTTGTTACTCCATCAACAAAGTGAAACAATGCTTGCCTGCTGGGTGGCAGCGATGGCCTGTGACGCGGCGGCTGCAATGGCGTTGCTACCCAGACCGTAGGTGAGGGCCGAAGGTGGAATGAGCAGCCGGTCTGCCGGTGCCAGCGCCGCAGAGCCCGCTGCAGCAGCACCCACCGCGGCAGCCATAGGCCGCCCACCCGACACCTCGCCAGCCAATGGGAGGACCCGCTCCGTGGCCTGGCGCTTCTCCGGCTGTTGCCCACTGCCACTCATTGACGAGCCACCCAGAGAGGTCGCCACGTGCTTGCGCTCTGTGGTGCAAACCGCAGCAATGCGTTTCAGGTCACCAGACTATCGGTCACGCCGGCTACAAATGTCTTAATAATTCCCGTCACTGCTGTCATCAAACGCAATCGTGGCTAATTCCAAGCACCCCACTGAATGGGTCATCTGGAAATTGAGGTGTCCATCCATTGGGTAAAGTTCTATTACATGGGTCTCTGAAGCATTCCGAACAAATAAATTTATACATCTTGACGTGCCAAAGCCAGCGGAGCAATTTTAAGGCACAAAATAATTAAGATTGTAACATACCTAAAAGTCGCAGAACATGAATGCAAGCCACCACAAACCTATCCAGTATTGAGACACGATGTATCGACTCTGCCATCACAGACGGACAAATGGCTTCTTAACTATATTTGAAAAGATGTATGTCCTTTAGGAAATAGACTTGTGAAAGGAATGATGCAGTTGAGCCAAGGTTCTCCCCATGGTGGGCGGCAGTGGTTTTTCTGACTCCTCTCCGACCACCCACCCACATCTCGGGCCTCAAGTTTGCTAACTAGGTGACAACCTTTCGTGACTATGCAGCAGAAGCTACAAGCGCGAGATGCCAGCTTCCACAAGCGCGCTGTTTGGCATGTGCTATGCATGGGGTGTGTGACCTTTGGCACACCGATACCAATCGTGCTGCTCACGCTTACGGTTACGAGGTCTACTCCTGTTACCATCTTCTCCAGTAAAATTTTGTGAATTCAATCCCCGTTAATATGACAAATTAGAACTAGCAGCGCAGTTCTGGCCAACGCCCAAGTAAGTCAACAGCCTTGGATGCTTGATTCGGCCGTGGGTGAGCCTTGCATCGGTGAATTCTGACAGGGTATCGCGCTGAGGAAAGACCCGCAAAGACAGCAATCATTCGAATACACCTCCCCAAACCTGGATTTATAGAATGATGGTGGCCATGCACCTCAGGCTAGTGAGCTATAGCAGGTGCAATGACAATTAGAGGTCCCCCATTTGCCCAGATTAAAGTATGCTGAACCACTGCAGTTTGAGAATGCTTCACCGTGCAAGTTGCCATGCATGAGGTGAAGCTTCTTCAAAATGCAACGGGGCCATTTGTAACAAGGCACCACCGCTGCTGCGTTGCACTGAAAAAAAAAAAAAAAAAAAAAGGGGCTGCTGTGACACTTGCGATTTCGGCGAGACTGTCTGACACTGCTAAGTGTGTGCGGAAAACACAGCACTTATCGAATCCGCGAGAAATCGTCGTCACTTAGCTTTATATCAACTGTATAGACAACCATATTCCAGCAGTTCATTAAATAAAATTGCTGTGGCGCAAATGGTTTTAGGCAATTTATTTTCGAGAATTCAAATACATTTGCTGGGCCCTTCAAGGCTCAATTAACGAGATTTTACTGTACTTGCAATATGGCCGCCACTTCCTTCTTCTACTTTAATTCATTATTGTTTATTTCTGAAAAGCTAAATTTCCCTTTTAGTGAAATATTACCACAGCACTTGCTAGTCTGACACATTTACACTTTCAAAACGATCCGTTTTCCCCCACAGTGCGATGCTACTGAGCATTCCATATTCGGGCGCGGCCAACGTAAACCTCGTGCACTTTAGCACTGGTGAGGCATTGACCCACAAAGCCAACAAATGATTTGCAGTCACGTCATGCACTAGAGACGGGTTCGGAAAAAAAAAAAGCTGCCCTACCGTTTCCTCTCGAGACGTCTACTGTGCTGTCATTATTCAGTTCATATACCACCGCTCCCCACATTCCCCCGTCCTGAAATGTTCACCTCTCAATATTTTCTTGGGAGAACCCCGAGTAGTTGTGCATACAATAAAAATTACGAGGCCACTTCAGCTTCGTCTCATGAGTCGACGCGACGGTGCCTTTAACAGCGCCTTTTAATTCCTTGAAATTTTGTCATTGAGAGACTGCCACAGAGTTTGCAAAGTGTTAAACATCTTTAGTTGGTTTGGCCTCTGGGGAAAGGAAGGTACACCACCCTGAACTCTGCACAAAAAATGGTTGCGTAACAATTTTAAGATTTTCGCTGCGGCGGGTTTCTGGCCGTGATGCACCCCCAGTGTCAGCTTGGTTTCAGGGAACGAGCACATCAGGGAACTAGCATAGCGATTTATTTTTTATTATGATTACTATACAAATAACATAGTGAATGGAAAATGCAGGTTTTAGTGTTCTGCAGGTGTTGTTAATTAACATCACCATCACCCTGACTATAAATGAGGCAAATGGTGATAATATATATATAAAAAAAACTGCTCAATACTTCTTGAGAGTCCGATCCAAGTTCGGCTCGTATTCATAATCAGAAGCGCTATCGCTCCAGTGCACAGTCGAAGGTCCCGCGCGGTCAACCATCCAAAAGTAACCGCGCGTACGGGAGGCGCACTTTTGATGGCCCACACAACGGAGAGAAATGGCACGTTGTGAAATCAAGATGACAGAGGGAGATGGAAAGAGGCTAAAACAACCTTTTTTGCTGCTGCTAGCCGCAAGCAAGGGTGCGGCGAGAGAAAGCGAAAGCAGCGATCGAGTCATGTGTTGACGTATTAAAGAGGTAACAGCGGCGCGCGCCCCTGAAATTGATGCGTCATAGCAGACGTGCCAGCAGAATAAAAATAAAAACCTGCAAACACTGCGGCAGATGGCAGAACAACCCTTGAACACGTAACCGCACGCGCACCGCAAGATCGTTTGGTGAGATAGAGTAGCGCGCGCAGATCGACCGCGCCCCACAGCAAAGAAAGTGGCGGAGGTGGGCGCGGTCGCTCCATACTCTTCAATATATACGTATCAACACAGCGTGGGGCAAAAATACGAACTTGTAAAAAGATTTGACAGATGGCGCAGCCAGTCCAGACACGCCAGCTTCGCGCTTAGGTGCAAAGTTTTGAACGGACGATAGAGAATGTAGTGACACTGTGGGGGAGAAACGCGAAAACGTACCGATACGTTCGTGACAGCGAAAGGGTTAATAAGAAATTATGTGCGTATTGTTTTTACACGTTTCTTAATTTTAGGTTACAGCGACCCCTTTTCGACCTAACACACTGTATATGCCATTGTTTAAAACTGTTAAAACTACATTCAGATTCTTATTGTAGCTTGTACAATGGCTTTGACAGGCAATGCCAGCAATCCCGCTGGGATGAAAGAACTCCTGAAAACATCTCTGTGTCAGTGACAGCGCTAGTGTGGAAGAGGCCTCTCATGAGTGAAAGACTGACTTTTTTAACCAGCACCATAGAATGTGCATCGCTCTTGCAAGACGTCAAAAGTACACCATGTAAGCAAGAAAGGCACAAGATGAAGTTGCAAATGCTATGGAGGCACATGCGGTCCAAACAGATACGCCTCAATTGGTAGATAAAAGCTCACTTACTTTCAGCTTTCACAGATGACGGTGGCGGCTTGTCCAGCTCTAGAGATCCTATTGAAACAAAAAAACATTGAATGTTAATCCACACAAGAGCTGATCCTCAAGCAAGAGGTACTCCCAATCCTTTTCTAATCATAAAAAGCTACGAAGGCACCATTTTAAGATATTGTGAAGTAAACTGCCGAATGGCACCCAAAACAGTGTTTGTTCCTGTCCACATCATGTCGCCAGTTGCCGAAGAGGACGAGAAAGTTACGATGAAAGAAAAAAAGCATAATAAAGATCTTACTCTGAACCATTCTGCAAGGTTCAGAAGATGAAGGAAATAAAGAGGGAGAGATACATGACACTTTTTGTTTAGTGTGGCTCCAGCTTGCGTGGTTGAAAAGGTGCATAGATGGGTTTCCATCACTAAGTGAGGGACACCTCTGACTTACCGAACCATTACCACAAATTGCCACATTTCCAAAACATGCAAGAACCCTATGCAATGAACATGACTCCAATTGGGGTGCTTTTGACTAGTTTTGACTTGGTTCATGGGGGTCAACGTCACAAAGTGACTCGGGCTACAAGGGACGCAGTAGTGTAAGGATCCGAGAAATTTCAACCACTTGTGGTTCTTTAATGCGCACTGACACCGCACAGCATACAGGTGCCTTGCGTTACAATGGGGTCGAATTTGGGCCTCCCAGCTCAGCAGTAGGGCCCCCTTGACCACTGAGCCAAAGCAGAAAGTTTTACTTCGACTACAGTGAGCATTCTTAAAAGTACATGTGCTCACAATACCACGGAAGGTGCTCTATGTAATCTGCTCCTTTCTGTTTTGTGTTCGTCAAGTGCACCACTGGGAGTCATAGGATGCAGTTAAGTTCAGTTTCAAGAAGAAACCCAAGGTCAGAGTCTGTATATACTGTTCACATACCTGATTCACTCAGCCCAAAACAGTTCTGCGTTTTGACCTCATATGCACGGTGAGAGAACAAGCGCATCTTTTTCACTGAATAAATGGGTTAACTTTTGTGTCAGTAGGAATGCAGCAGTGTTAGACTTAGGCAAACAAACAAAAAGAGAGGTTTGATTGGTTGGTTTGTGGGGTTTAACGTCCCAAAGCGACTCGAGCTACGAGAGACTCCATAGTGGAGGGCTACGGAAATTTCGACCACCTGGGGTTCTTTAATGTGCACTGACATAGCACAGAACATAGGTGCCTTGTTTTTTGTTTATCAAAAAGCAACCGCCGTGGCCGAGATTTCGTCCCGTGTCCTCAGTGCAGTCGAGCGCCCTAACCACTACACCACCAGAATGATGCATGCAAACAAATAAACTAACAGGAAAAAAATACAAGGATTGGTGTTCTTACTCCTCTCGAGAATTTCTGTGATGCCCGCATTGTCTGCCTCCAGCTCCATCTTGAACTTCTGAAGCTCCTGGTCCAGGCGCCGCAAGTAACGGTCCACCTAGAGGTTGGCACAGGCAGGACATAACTATATCAGAGCATACATTGCCGCAGCAAAGCGCAGATTTACTATATTTGAGCCATGAAATGCAAAAAAAAGCATTAGGATGTCACATAAGGGGACATGCGCTTCCTCATAGACTACTGTACCTCGTATCAGTTTAAATTTCTTTTTCCAAATATGTTTTCAGTTTTAAGATAGTTGAATGCTTTCCTGATATAAAGGGCACCCGTAAAGTAATAAACTGAACACTTGTACAGCTGCTGGACATGGTAGTAAGAATGACAGGGTAGTGCCCCAAAATGGTTATTATTCTATTCTCCCTCTAACACTCTACTCTGTAAAACAAACCAAAGTAATGTCACACCTTTAGCATGTAACATTTTGAGACATTTTTATACCTACTTCATCGTTTTCAGAGGCTGGTGCCGAACATATTACAAACTGCCTTTAGCACAATACAGTTGTAATTTGCACAATTAAGCCTTGTATTGATGTGATTGAAATAGGTACATGAAATTCTCACATGAAAGCCAGATTTTGCCGAGAATAAGAAGTTGAGAAAAACTTGAGTGAAAATTGGAAAAAAGTTCAGTGAAAGAGGTTGGTTTTGATGGTGAAAATGCGTTGTTCTTTAATTTATTATTACTTCCTGGGAGCGTGAAGCGAAGCCTTCCTGGAGAAGAAATCATATGCATACTGGCTTGCACAAGCCTGACTGCGGGCAACATCGAGATTTGACACATCACGTGCTTGAGACCCAATTCATAGCCGCCATGAAAGCTTTATCAGAGTTTTAAAAATTCCATCTCTTCAGGGCCCAATTATTTTATTTAAACAGTAGCATAATAATAATTGGGGTTCACAGGAAGGTAAAGGTGCAGTATCTGTCACACTTGTTTCTGTGGACACCTGAACCCTGCAGTAAGGGAAGGGAGGAAGGGAGTGAAAGTGAAAAGAGAGAAAGAGAAGCCATAGTGGAGGGCTACAAAGTAATTTCGACCACTTGGGGATATTTAGCGTGCACTGGCATCGCACAGCATACGAATGCCTCTTCTTTCACCTCCATTGAAACACAACCATCGGTGGTCGGGATCAAACCCCGTACTCTGGCACAGTAGTCGGGCATCCTAACCCCTGCACCACCACAGCGGGGTACTTAAATGGTAGAAGTTAAACTTCTTTTTCTATCACTGTGTTACCTAATAGGAAGATGTTACAACTGCATGCCCCGCGAAAAAAAGCCATTAATAGTAGTGTTAAATTGCTCTGACAGAGCCGCATGACCTAAATATTCCTTTATCACAGAATTTGAACACGAACAAGCAGCTGCACAATTTCACACATTTATTGTCCAGACGCACAGAACTCCGCACAGAACACAAGAATCACTCTTTAACTGGCAATGAGGGCAAATGAAGTTCACCACATTAAACTGATTGCAGTATAATAACAAAAAGGCTACCTTTAGCAAAAGCAGCCACCAAAGGCCAAATAGTGAAATTAAAGTACTGGCTCCCAGGGCTGCTTTCACGAACAAACTGATAAGCCCCTGAGTACTAGTGCGTATGGGGATTGCCGAGACTACACCTCACTGCCATCCACCTCTAGCCAGCAATTAAGAACCCTTACTGCTCTTGAGATCACCGTCAGCATACCAATTTTGTGCCGAGCAGCAAAAATAAAACAATATTTAAACCCCAAGTTCCTTGGCAATAAAAAATGACTTATGATAAGAAATGATAGTCAACAGATTCACAAGGAAGGCCAACAATCCAACTTTCCCAGGAATGAAACTATCAATGTCCTTTCAATTGTAACGGGAAAGGTAGCATCATTTCATCTCCAGAATCATATGCAGGGAAATGTGCAAAATGACCAAATGCAGCCACCCAATGAAGTTTTAAAAGAATGGCTGCCCACTTACCAGGTCGTAAATCTGGTTTGCTATCTGCACTTTCTCATCTGCATCCTCAAGCGCCTTGTAATAGTCCTGCAAGAAGGACATGCAACAAGCACGCACGGTGCTCCACTGCACATCGACACCAAGCGCTTCTGTCTGGCACAAGCAGGGCAAAAGTGTGAAAACGAACCAAGGCATGTACTACCACACTTCTCATGTGAAAAGCCTTTCAAAGAGCAATGTGACGGTGCAGCTATTTTTATGCTGCCCGTTAGCACTGCTCTGAGGTGCAGGGGCCACCTTTCGGATCTTGTCGAAGTCCAGGTCACGCTGCTCAGGCTTCATCTTTCGGGCGTTCGCAAAGAACTGCTTCACTCGCTCGTCCAAGCTGTCCATGGCATCTGAAAGGGAACAACAGAGAAAGAAAATTCAGTCTAACATTGCCTTTATTTTACTTTTGTAACAGGCTTTGCTTCACACACAAGCCAACTGCATTCCTTTTGGCAAGCAGCATAACACAAGAAAATCAGTGGCTTGAATATGCGTCATGAAAATGATGCACATTTGAAAATAATAAAATTTAGATGCAAGCACAATTTATTACACAATGAAGTATGCTTCTTGGTACAAAAGATACCAGTTCTCTTTAAGTAATTTTTTGCCAGCCAATGGAAAGGTGCAGTTATGGAAGGTTCACACAACAACGTCTTGTTTTGCAGCAAATTTATCTAAGATCTTTGCTTAGTAACATGTGTTACACATACTGCAGCTAAAAACATTGTGCTTTGGTGTGAATCCTGGCATCCGAATGCAGAGATCAATTAAAAATTTACTGTGTGGACCCGAACTAACATAGCCGCTATTGGAAGTTATACATAACTTCGCACTTCACGCAGGATGCGTATTGCATCTGAGGTGAGCAGTAGTAAGAGGCTCGCGCACAGCTTTCGTTACTGGTACGGGGCGCCTGAACTAAAATCATAACTGTCAGCTGAAGCTTAGTTTACAACACCAGGGATGCTTACTGCTTTACAGTTCATTGTTTTTCGGCTTCTTTATAACAATTTTTCCTACAGCTCCAGTCATCGCACTTAGCAGTGCGTGTTCCATGCTAGCCGGTGTTTGAACGGTGTGAGTAGCTGAGAAACAACTTACTTTGGACTTGTAGATCCATTTCACGCATTTCTGTGAACCTGTCTCGAAGTTCTTGAGGTAGATGCTCGATCACTACGAAGAAACAAACATGGGGGCAAAACAGAAGTTCAAAGTTGCTACAGCTCTACTGCAGTCGCGCAGTAAAAATTCGAGAGCGCGCGCGCGCGCTCAGAACGACAGCCACTCGCACTTTATTGGTAGCATCAGGCAACTCGCTGGCTAAAGCAATGAAAATGCTAGTACTATTAGCAGCAAAATGCTAGATTTACTCACTTTCGAGGTAGTCTTCGAGGTAGAGCATCTTGCTGCTGTGGCGGACACTCGTCTGAATGAAGTCGGCGACGAAAAGCACGAAGTTCAGTAGGTAGCGGCGAAACGGCAATTTACTGCAGTCCACAGCCATGTAAAGCAATCATGTCGGCAAAAAGTACAATGTAACTGAGATGGGCGGAGGGCGGCGTTTATTTCTAGGCCTCGGCAGTAGTAGTTCCGTCGGAGCTGCACATGCGCCTATTCATGCTGTTCACTACCAAGTGGCGGCCATTTTGTTTACTGTCATGGAGTTCGAAAACACACGACGAACATGGGCGTGCCCCATCTTTTTCTTTCTTTTACAGCTTCGTGAGCTACGAGAGCACCAGGTGAGTAACGCCGGACAACTCTGGCTGCTCCGGCGCAGTTTCAAGGAATGTAGCCGGCCATGTATTTGTAATGTATTCGCGCTAGCTGTTGGAACAGAACATATCCAGCGCGCGCCTGCGTAACACTGTTTTCTAACTTTGCCGCTCTCCAACAACGGCGCTACTAGTCATTTCACGTAAATGCACATCTCATAGAGTTGAAAAAAATCAATATATAAAGATGCAAACGCACGCATATTCTAAAAATTTAATAACAAATATATAACCCTTTATGTGAGACATTGTTTTATCGCATGCGATTGTGGCGCTATACTACTTGCAGCGGTAAGCACTAACAATGCACTGCTCTGATAGCTGAACACTATAATTAGAACCCGGGAGCTTCAATTATAGGCACTGATCACAGGAACGCTATGCAACAGAAAGGGAACGCGTCTCAAAAGACTGCTGTCACTGCGCCACTCACAACACACACAGACGCGTCAAAGGAAACGATAGCCCCAGTTCCCATTACTGAACAAGAGGGTCCAAATCCTAGAAAGAAACGAGCAGTAGCTAGTCAGCAGCTCACTCTCGATGAAACTGTTGAGCAACCCACACTTGAGAGTAATCAGCGCTTTGAGAAACTGGAGGCAATAAATAACCAACGTTTTTAAAACTTAGAAACTGTAACAAACCACCGCTTCGAAAAGCTAGAAGTAATACTTGAGTCCATAATAACCACGCAAAAAGAGTTCAACCAAAAATTCTCTATTATAGACAACGTCCTGCAGGATATTCTCCTAAGAGTTCCCCAAAAAGTTCAGGGGCAAACACCAGAGCTACAGCAGCATCATGGCCCCGCCTAATATCATATGAGTATGGCAGTGGAACTGCCGATCGTTTCTCAAAAAGAAAGCAGAGTTACTTCTTCACGTGCAAAAGACAGCGGAAACGCCAGATATTATCGCACTACAAGAATGCAGGTGTGATCGACCGAAGCTGCCGGGTTATAGGGTCCTCGAACCGCTCCACGTCCAAAAGGACCCGTATACCGCCACGCTAGTAAACAGAAATTTAACGGTCATAAACCACGAGCTCGAAAACGTGAATCTGGAATGCATACTATTAGATATTATCCCTTCGAAAGGGAACAAGGCACCTTTATTCGTGCTTAATCTATACAGTAGCCCAAAAGCTAGCTATCCGCCAATTCAGAGAGCCATCGTTCAAGCCCTAAGCATAGCCAAACGCAGCCCCTTAGTAGTTGTGGAAGACGTAAACGCTCCCCACGTAGAATAGGGGCACGCCAAGACCACAGCTAAAGAGAGATCCTTAATGAACCTCCTCCAGCAACGAGGTTTCACACAATATACGGATCCCTACAGCCTACTAGAATTGGAAATAGCGTCAACAGAGACACGTGCCCGGACATTACGGCGGGAAAAAACCTACCGAATGTTAGATGGTCCAATACTAGGCAAAATTTAGGAAGTGACCATTACATAATCGAATCAGAAATGGAGATTGGAAATTTCAAAGGTTGACCTAGAAATAATAAGATCACAGATTGGGACAAATTCAGAGAACGTAGGAATAAATACGATTCGGATTCGATAAGTGACATCCAAGCATGGACATCCAATCTTCTAAAGGATGTAGGTGCATTCACGACAGAAATAGAGAATGAGCTCGAAGTCAGGAACATTGACTGAGCTCGAAGTCAGGAACATTGACAATCGCTTACTCCACATGTGGGAAGCGAGGCACAGTATGGAAAAGAGGTGGGCTACGCAAAAACACAACAAAAGACTTGGGGTCAAAATAGCCAACCTAAACAAGGAAATTCAAAGTCACGCCTCCCAATTGGCTCAACAACAGTGTGCATCAAATATGCGACAACTTTAATAGCGCCATAGGTACGCGAGATGCGTGGAATTTACTGAGACATCTTCTCGATCATGAATCCAGCAAAGGAGTTAAGAAGCAGGAAGTCCAAAGAATCCATCACGTTAATGACTTCACGAACGAGGAGATAATTAATGCTCTTAAGGCTCGTTATTTCAACAACATCTCTCGTGACAAAGAACACCTGTCGGAATATAAAGGCAATCTAAACTCTCTCTTCGACTCCGACATAACGGAGGCGGAAGTCCGAGCAGCAATTCATAAATTCCGCACGCCCTCGGCACCCGGCGCGGATGGCATCACAAATAGTATGCTGAGAAACCTAGATGAGAACTCAGTCTCCCAACTTACCAATTTCGCCAACGAATGTTGGAATATAGGATAATTACCGGAAACGTGGAAGCACGCCAAAGTAACTTTTATTCCTAAACCAGGGAAAAAACTTTCAATAGAAAACTTGAGACCGATCTCTCTCACCTCGTGCCTAGGTAAATTATTCGAGCACGTAGCCTTGGCAAGGCTTCAATCATACATGGACGATTGCGATCTATACCCTCACACTATGTTGGGATTCAAACCCCTTTTGTCCACACAGGACACAATGTTAAGTATTAAACATGAAATCTTGGCACCTGATATGGATAACAGGCTAAGAGCCATATTAGCTATTGACCTTACAAAAGCTTTTGACAGCGTAAAGCACAAAGCTATCTTGGCTGCCTTATCCGAGCTGCAGGTGGGTGTCAGGACGTATAATTACATAAAGGCCTTCTTAACAGGTAGGGCAGCAGAAATTCAAATAGGATCTATTTATTCTGACAAATTCCCACAAGGGGACAGGGGCTCCCAGTACTGTCCCCATTTCTCTTTAATATTACTTTAATAAAATTGGCACGCAAACTAGAAAAAATCCCAGATCTAGAACACTCTTTATATGTATGCCGACGATATTACTCTATGGACAACCAAGGGCCACGCTGGCAAAATTGAGGGCACGCTGCAGCAAGCAGCAGATGCGGTGGTGGAGGAGACGAACAAAATTGGCTTGGAATGCTCATCTCGAAAATCGGAACTTCTACTCATTAAACCAAAAATATATACAAAAAGCATCAACACAAACATCAATATATACATAGATGGTTTCACCATCCCGAAAGTAGAAAAGTTACGAATACTGGGTATGTGCATTAAATCAAATGGCAAAAACACCGATTTAATATAAGAGCTCCAAACGATAAGTAATCAAACATCTCGTCTTATGCGGAGAATATCAAACAATGAAAAAGGAATGAAAGAAAAGGAGACACTAAAACTTGTGCAAGCCTTCGTTCTCAGCCGCATTATATATTCCACACCCTACTTATTCCTACAGGCCAAGGAAAGGGAAGCGATCGACCCGATTATTCGGCAGTCTTTCAAAACGGCACTCGGTCTTCTCAATTAGTATGGCTACCGAGAAACTCATGCAACTGGGAATACATAACACACTAGAATAAATAACCGAAGCACACCTCACGGCGCAGTACGAGCGACCAGTCGAAAAATACTACAGAACTTTGTCAAAAATACGACAAAATGTCCTGTAGTTCTGTCGTAACCATCAGATTTTTCTGTAGTTCTGTAGTTTTTCTGTAGTATATTTCTGTTGTCTGTAGTTCTGTAGCACTTTTCTGTATGTAACTATAGAAATTTCTGATGTTACTAGAGAATGTTCTGTTGTCACAAGTTTCCCGTCAAAAACCGCACAGAAATTCTGTTGTAACATCAGAAAATTTTCTGTAGTTTTTACGAGCGACTGACCGCAACCTCGATCGGAAGACAGGTATTAAAAAAGACCGACATACACTACGTGGGTAGATACTCCCAGGTAACGTCGGTTCCCCGTTCAATACATAAAATACTGCAAGTCCGTCCACTACCTAAAAATATGCACCCGGAGTTTCACCTGCAGCGTCGGGGAGCAAGAGCCCAATCATTAGAGAAACACTGTTCCGATACACCACAAACGACATATGTCGACACGGAAGAATACGGGGATAGGAGAGCCTATGCCCTGGCACTAGTCGATCACACTTATCACTTACAAAATTCAGCAACAATAAGCGGAATACGAACACCAGAGGAGGCGGAAGAGGCAGCTGTAGCTCTGGCAATTGTCACGACCAATTCCAAATTCATAGCGATTAGAAAACAGTCATTCAGAATTTCGCAAAAGTTAAAATTCATCAACCAGCAGCCGAAATTTTGAAAGCTTTTGACCACTCTAAAAATACACGTTCGATCAAACTTTTGTGGGTCCCGCACACGCTGGTAACTCTGGAAACGAGGCGGCTCACCAATATGCCCGAAGAGGTGTCGTAGGCCGGGAGGCGCGTTACCCCGAGCTAAGATCGGCTCTCGAGAGAGACCCCACGTACAAAGGAATTACGAATTGATATAAAAACAACGGACTGAAATATCCAGAACCCCACCCTACACTCAGCAAATCACAACAAACACTACTCAGAAAACTTCAGATAAATACGTGCTTTAATCCACAAAAATTAGCGCAATAGCATACAGGCGAATACAGCCCCTCATGTTCCCTCTGCGGTGATCAGAGGGCAGATCTAGAGCACATCATGTTTAAATGTGAAACCATGTAGCTACCGGAGGGCCTGCAGATTACCAATTCGGAACAGTGGGAGGCCGCATTGCTTAGCTCTGATCCAGGCCGGCAACACGCCATCACGGCCTGCGCCAAGGATGTCGTCGAGCGCCATTGAGCGACGACCACCCCTGGGGCGGCTTGAGGAGAACCGTCCTCTCACGAAGAAATTTACAATATTGCAATTTCTCCTCAATAAAGTTTCCTCCACCTCCTCCTCCTCCTCCTCCTCCTCCCAATTTCTGGTTATCGCCGAGGTGCACGGATGTGCTCAGATCGGCTCTGTCTACTGTACACGATTCCGCAGCAATTTCAACCGAATTTCACCAAAATTCTTCCACCATCAGCTCCGTGAAGTGACGAGGAATCTGCGGATACCCGACTTCGAAGTGGATAAGAAATTCTGAAACGTTTACGAAAACTTTTCTACCGCAACCCCGCCGCGGTGGTGCGATACGACGAAACTCTTGACACATGCAGGGCCTGCGACATTCGCAACCCCCGTAACGGACACCACTGTTCTCCACAGCGCAGTCTGTGCGGCGGACCATGCCTCATCGTCAACAGAGCGTGTAGAGCCAAAGCCACCTAGACTCGGTAGAGCCAGGTACAAGACCCCCTACGTCGTTAGGAGAAGGATGAGAAAGAAGAGCTGCGGCAGAGCAACAGGTCCTCGACGCTAACGATTTCCCAGCCTTGAAGCGTCGGTTCCGTTTCGCATCGAAATCCAGGACGAGGAATAGATCCCGCTAGCAGCACCCCAGGCAGGTCCAGGCTGGGATCCAGGTCCGTTTCCAAAAGGCGGCCGAACTAGAGCGTCTACAAGGTGAACTGGGCCGATACGACTAAAGGCGCCTCGCGAGAGGTGTCGTAAATCTCCCAGTCGAAGAAATCCGCCGAAAGAAAATGTAGTCACGAGGGAATTAATCCAAATATTAACGCGTGAGGTACAGGAACTCAAAAGCGGACACATGCACTCGAATATCACACAGGCCGTGGTCTCCACTGCTAACGACAACCCACCAATGGTGCTCACTGCCGGCCCAGCAAGGGAGTCAAACTGCCGCAACTAAAAAGCGGGCGTTGCAAACACAGAGGGGAAGTATGACGGGCCAGGTCAGATCGGAAATCAAGGACATGATCACAAGCGTGCAGAGTGTCATCGAGAACTTGCACACAACAGTGCTCGGGTTAGTGAACAGGGTCACGAGTCTTAAAGGTAGAATGGGCAGCATTGTGGCGACGGCACACCAATTACTAGTCCACGCAGAATTTCCCAGATACAGAAATGAGAAACGTCTCTCACGATGCCCATGCACAGATAAGCGTCTCCCCCATCAGTCAATATGGCCCTCAGTAAACAAGGAATCATCATATTGCAACGGAACTGTAGAGGACTGCTCGGTAAAAAGCCGGTCTTACTACAGTATATTAGAAACACGACACGTAAACCGGACATTGTTTTACTGCAAGAAACGTTACACACGCCGGTATCCGTCCCTGGTTACCAGGAGCATTTCTCCATGGTTGAAGGCAGGAATTTATCCACTCTAGTTGGCAAGATGATGAAGACCATCGTCCATAAACCGAAGGGAGTCACAATTGAACTCATATTCATCGATCCAATAGCAAACAAGTTTAGGAAAGTATATTTGTCCTCAATATGTATAGCAATCCCACTCACCAGAAGCAGCGCTTTCTTTCTCTCTTCGATATGGCCGTGATGTGACTATACTGACTTCAACCATTCCACCCTTACCCACCACTTTTATATCCACTCACCCCCTTCCCCCCGTACAGGGTAGCAAACCGGTTTCTTTTACCGGTTAACTTCCCTGCCTTTCCTCCTTCTCACCCCGCCGGGGTGGCGCAGTGGTTAGGGCGCTCGACTGCTGCGCCCAAGGACGCGGGATCGAATCCCGGCCTCGGCGGCCGCTTTTCGATGGAGGCGAAAAGCTAGGCGCCCGTGTGCTGTGCGATGTCAGTGCACGTTAAAGAACCCCAGGTGGTCGAAATTTCCGGAGTCTTCCACTACGGCGTCTCTCATAGCCTGAGTTGCTGTGGGACGTTAAACCCCACAAACCAAACCAAACCTTTCCTCCTCCTCATCTTCCTCCTCCTCCTTCAACAAAACGCTGCGACTGGTCAGCAACAATACCCTCGTGATTGGAGGAGATTTCAACGCCCCAAACAACACCAGGGGTTACAGTTATAGCACAGTCAAGGGTAAACAACTGTGGCAAGACTCCCTAGATCTCGACCTCACACTCATCAGCGATCCCACTGACCCGACGAGGACGGGAAATGCGGTTACCCGAGAAACTACGCCCGATCTCACTTTTACTAAGAACTCCAAGGACGCCAATTTGGAGAAACTGCGGTCGACTTGGGCAGCGACCATAAGATTCTGGAGATCGTCCTCCCGTCTTCTGATAAGCCCATGCCAGACAAGCAAGACTCAAGTGAACAGACCTGGTCAGTCAGCAAGGCGAGGTAAGACTCCTCGTCCATCTCCGATATCGATGAATGGACGCGTGTACTCAACGCCGACACCAGAAACGCCACGAAGACCATCGTGACCGAAGTCCACACAGAAAGGATGGACAGTCCCCTCGCTCATCTAACCGAAGCCAAGGCATCCATCCTTGCCAGATGGAAAGGTCAGTGACAAAACAGGAAATTAAAACTTCATTAAAGCAACGGCCTGCCTGCTTGCCGGCGAACAGTCAAAGCCGCCGGTAAAGGGACAACAGACGCTGGACGCCTGGCATTCGAGATTCTTTCTACGGTAATATAATAGGGCGTGCGGTGGCAGACCCGAGCTCCACCAATGAAACGAATGGGGCCGATCTTGCGCCATAGCTAGGGTCAGGTGACCGCGCTCATTAATTTTTTTTTTTCGTTTTAGTGAATGCTTGCATTTGCCATCGCGGCGACAGCGGCAGGTTGTTTATGCTCCTGCAACGGTGTTTTGTTGATGAGTGCCTAAATGCCATACATACGCTGTGGAAACCGGCGTATAAGCTCTGACTTATACCCTGCAGGAAGCTGAGAACATGTCTTGTTGGGAATGGATAAAGAAGCCAGTGAACACTGTCGTATGTGTGTCAAGCGTTTCAGGGAACAAGGTTTGACTTCTAGAGTCGGGGCTAAATAAACTGTCCAGTAAATAGCGGACGTAGCCGCTTCCAAAGGACCACTTGGTGTTGTCAGGTGGGGCATAGGGTTATTCCCGGCAAACCCACTCTCTACACGTCGATTCTGTGGGAGGAGGAGGTTTTCGGTTTTGGACAACGGTCCTGCCCGAGCACAGGGTCTGTCGCGCTCAAGGCGATTAAAAACTAACTAACTAATTAACAACAACCACAACAACAAAAAAAAAAAAAAAACCTGCCGGGATCATCACTGTAGGAGCAAGCCGACCGGGAGACCTGACCTTCTTCGCACCTGGAACGTTACGAAGGACAGCCGATCCCTGGAAGTTGCTGATATCTAGGCTGCAGTGAAATGGCATCCTTTCATCCGGTTCAACGTCTTTACGCGGTGTCTGCCTAATTTTATAGTGCAAACCACCACAACTAAGACTCGGTGCTTCCGCTTTCCTTCCTTCTTTTTAGCACTATTTTGTCGTCATCTTTCCAATTTTCTTCTTTTTAGGAAAATCCCGATGGTGCGACTTTCAGTGGACGTTGCATAGTCTGCAACCACACACAATGAATGCATTCGCATAACAACTGTGAGAACTCTTAGGCTGCGCATTTAGGAAGACATTCCGGCGTCAACAAGGAATGCGTGCACTCATGACACGACGCGTGTACATTTCGTTTGTCCACATCACAAGTGCGCTAATGAAGTGACAAACAGAACATTAATTCGAAACAGAATTTTATATCACGGTCTGCTTGCCCGCTATGTACTTACACTTTTACGACGTCATTATATCATTGGTTACGTGAAAATATTGAATTCCTTCCTATAGCTGCAAGGTTGCGAGCGACGCATTTCGACCGTAACGTGGAGCGCTGAAAATGTAAAACCCCAAAATTTTACATCTATGTGGTTCCGATGCTTTTGCGTGCAGTCATGCAGAAGTAAGCGTAAAATGCTAAGCAATTTTTTACTTAACCGAGTGGGGTGATATGGTTCTTGATTTCATATCGACGTGTCAAAAAGTTCTGGTGAACCACTTGTGTACCGGCGCCATTAATAGTTCCGCTCAGCAGGTAGCAATTTGTCAGCCGCCACATGTGCCCGTACACGGAAGCACCACTCGATACCATTATCGCCGGAGGTGGCATACCGTCTGCAAGGCAGGTCATAGAGAAGGAATAGTCAACTGCCGTGCAGGACAGTTGGAGAATGTAATCGGAAGTGAGCGATAACAGCCACTGCTTGCGTTCCCTACCGACAGGCTGAAACCGAGCTTATCTCGCATAAAACGGAGTTTGCGCTGCTCTTGCCTATTTGCAGTTGCCAAATTCCATTTGGTCTGACAGTGCCCGAGATTCTTTATGTTGTGGCTATATGTTGGTGTCTATCGGCTGCAAAAAAGAATATGCCTTCAACCTTGCTTCAGGTTCTATACATTTATTTTATATTACGCAGTATATATCAAGGGCCCAGCTCACAGAAATCCACGCTTCGTCGGCATTGCCGAAAAATGCGTCGTTCGCGACTGAATAATTCGAGGAACCTCGAACAGACAGAACAATTCAAGGAAAGTTCTGAATGAAGTCAAGATTGCCAAAAAATTAGTTAATCAGGGCGCGTAAGGGGAAGGGGGGCCGGGGGGGGGGGGGGGTCGAAACCAGAGCTCTTTGGCTGCGAGACGAACAGGCTGCACGCAGGCCACAAGTATTTTTTTTTTTTTAGTTATCTATTGCATAGGACAGAAGGCTTTTTGCTTCAGGCGTGCAAGCAGGGAGCCTAATGAATACTTTGTGGTCTTTGGCGTAGTGGCGTCTCTTGAAGACGTGTGCTGATGCCAACTGTAAATAAGAGTAGGCTAATCAGGAGCTACTAAGTACGTGCACAGCGGCACTGTCATTGAAAGCATATGCCATTGTGAATAAAAGAAAAGAAAGAGAAAGGAATGTACAGGTCAAAGCAAGTAGCTGCCTGTGTCAATCGCACAATAAGCAGGAAGGGCCACGACGAGGTTCATTAACGCAATTGCAGTACGAAGTACTGCTATTTAGTTATCTTTTTTTTTTCGCCGGTATGCTTTGTATTATGATGGTATACTTTCTGGTGCTTGTATTTTCTACTCATTGCATTAAAAAATACGGCCTTGCTTCAGCTTGCATATCTTGTTTATAGTTAAACAGCGTGGCTTGTTGCTCTACTGCTGCATAGTCTGTAAACAAACTGTAGCGTACCAGAGGTCGAGGACACAAAAACGGAGAACTACACGAGTGTTCGTCAGTTATAATTCTTTTTGTCTCCCTTACTCTGTCGTCGTTCGCGCTACACTACATTTTGTTTATCGTATAATTCGCACATCGTATATGTTGCGTCTGGGTCTTGTCGAAATCTCGCTTTGGCTTGCGAGTTCTTTTCCATACTGCGTAACGATCTTCTTCAGCTCTTTCTACCTTAATTTACCGATCTATTGGAGAAAGTGACCAGTTTTAACTTTCTATAATTAGATGTGTTGCATGTTAACTGGCTCACTTGACACTTCGGTCATCTGTCTTTTTTTTTTTTATAATAAAAGCAACATCGATAAAAACAAATCTCGATAAGGCGCTTTGGTTTAACGCAATGGCCAGCGAAGCTGACTGCTTTGTCTCGGCTGAGTTCGAAGCCAACTTTCGGCGAGTTTATTCAATCGTTTGCTCGAAGGAGGCTCCGCAGCCCCGGCGAAATCCAAGTATGCGGGTAGTAATGATTTCGTGTTTTATTGAGTAATAATTGCTTGAATACTCACACTGTGTTCGTTTTCATATGGTCGTTGTACGTAACCCTGCAAGCGAAATTCTCGCAGTTCAGCGTAGGCGAAGATTATTTAATGCACATACAATATTCTGAAATAAAAAAAAAAATCCTAATTTGCGACAGCTTTGTTGCTCCGTTGCTTTTACATCCGACATTCTCGTAACATGCCCGAAGTACTAAGCAAGCAAACGATATACTTATGAGAGGGCTGACAACTCATGTTTTCATTTTTCCTGGTTTCATTCTATTACGACAAGTTAAGGTGAGTCAATCGTCATGTTGCGTTACCTTCTACTACGAAAGTAGCAATCTCTATACGTTGTTTTTTTTAACACATGGTGCCCTACTTAAAAAGCGCAAAGGGCAAATTCCAGGCGAGCCGAACAATAGAGGCGATAATCAAATCAGCCCGCGCTGTGGTTTGTATGCTTGACGTCATCATGAAGACACTTCAGCCTTATCTGTCAGTAGTTGTATTGCTTCCTTGGGCAACACGCAGTAAGAGCAGCTCTTGAAAACTGTATCGAACCTCATTTTCACTCGTGGGTCTGAAGGCTGGAGGTGGCAAGTTCCAGTGAGCTCGTTCAGCATCTGTCACCAGCTGATCCATTGTGCTCTGCCCCACTGTCGGTCGCCACCACGTTCAAGGAACGTTCGTAGCCAGGTACGACATTACAGATGATTTCTGGTCGATGATGAGACTTCATTAACGAAGACAAAAATCTGAAATGATGAAAGAAGTAATAAGGGATTCGTGCATGGATTCATCGCCTTGTGCGTATATTTTTCGACATATTCTGCCCATGTTAATTTATGCCGTGAAAATGCTTGTCTGGGCAATAATTTATGCTCCACGTAAACTTATTCGATGTTTTCAAATAATTAGTTACTGGATAAAATGTGTTCAGAGAGATCAGAATTGGTGGTTGTGCATGTTCAGTGGTGATTGCATAAACATTTATTTGATTGCACTTCTGTTACGCGATCCTTTTTCGGATTGAGTCATTTCATAATGTGCTTTTGGTGCATAAGCCTTCTGTCTTCCTATACATAAAAGCTTTCTTTGCTATTTACATCATTCGCTGTGCACGGCACGCATTAGACTTGAATCGCTTTCGATGTTGTTATGTTTTGGTTTCAATTTTTATATTGTGCGCTCATAGGTAAGCTTAGTAATACTTTTTATTTCATTTTTGTTTCATTGAACGTCGCTGCATATTCGTCCGCTCTTTTAAGCTCGGAATGCACTGTTTTGGTGATTTTGTATCTTGTTTTCTGTACTTACATTTCAATACTGATAAAAGGTAAATATTTTGGTTTGGGCTACTGTAAGGCCGTGTTGGTCCGTTTCCAAACATTTAGACGAGCCCGCGGAAGAAAGCGGTACAAATGGAAAGATCCAGAAACCTCTAGAAAGAAGATCGGCCGATTGCGCAATCCCGGCCGCTGAGCTGCGCCCGCCGACACAGGCGATAAGGCATGGTCACCCACGCGTGCGTCCCATTGCATGCCCCGGCCTTATCTCTGACCCCAAGTTCTGGAAAGTTCGAGGATTCTCTGGTAGACCGAGAAGGAAGAGTATAGCTTCGCGTGCGTCCCATTGCATGCCCCGGCCTTATCTCTGACCCCAAGTTCTGGAAAGTTCGAGGACTCTCTGGTAGACCGAGAAGGAAGAGTATAGCTTCGCGTGCGTCCCATTGCATGTCCCGGCCTTATCTCTGACCCCAAGTTCTGGAAAGTTCGAGGACTTTCTGGTAGACCGAGAAGGAAGAGTATAGCTTCGCGTGCGTCCCATTGCATGCCCCGGCCTTATCTATGACCCCAAGTTCTGGAAAGTTCGAGGACTCTCTGGTAGACCGAGAAGGAAGAGTATAGCTTCGCGTGCGTCCCATTGCATGCCCCGGCCTTATCTCTGACCCCAAGTTCTGGAAAGTTCGAGGACTCTCTGGTAGACCGAGAAGGAAGAGTATAGCTTCGCGTGCGTCCCATTGCATGCCCCGGCCTTATCTCTGACCCCAAGTTCTGGAAAGTCCGAGGACTCTCTGGTAGACCGAGAACGAAGAGTATAGCTTCGCGAAAGCTTCGGTGTCCGACAGTGGTAGCAGGTGGACTTCGGTTTAGTGAAGTCTGAAAGTCTTAAAATTCATCTTATTTAGCGAAAAGACAGGACAAACAGAAAGAAAACACACACAACATGTTTCTGTTTGTCCTATCCTTTTGCGCTAAATAAGATAAATTTTATGACTGATCACCAACTAGACCAACAGTTAATGCTTTTAAGGTCCGAAGGAGAGCCATGAGCTCAAGTGTCGTTTAGCGGGTCAGCTCGTTTAGCTACGCTTAGTTTTCAATCAACCTCTGTTGTACAAGTGTAATTTGGGCTCGTTCGTGCGAATATAACATACTAAACCAGCTAAAGACACAGAAACATAAAAAAAGAAGTACACGGGACAGCACTGGACTTCGCGCTTCGTGTAAACTTTAGTTGTTAGTCCAGCGCTGTCCTGCGTACTTCTTTTCTTGTGTTTCTGTGCCCTTCGCTGGTTCAATATATGTTAGCCGGCTCTCTTGTAACTACTGATCTGTATTTTCGTTGTTATTGTTAATAAAATTATTACGTCCGTTGCTTCAAGTTCGTCGTCCTTCGTTTACTATGCGTCGCCCACCAAATCGACGAATACCTCTAAGAGGTGCAGAAGGAGCGAAAAAAAGAACAATACAATGAACCGCGATTTTACTGCTAGCGCGTAAAGTTGTCGTCAGTTATAAAATAAATAAGAGAGCTGTTTTGTCATGTCTTCTCGCGGTGTATATGTTTCACAAAAGATTACAGCAATTGAACCATCTCGGCAAGACAAGATCAGGAGCGTTGACGTCAATAACCATGGGCACCGCATTTTTCTTGTCATTTTTTTCTTGACGTGATAACGCACAAGCGCCACAAAAAGCGACCCCGATCATTAGCAAGGAAGCCTGGAGAAATCGCAGTTTGCCGTCGTAAATGCAGGGAGAAAAATATGTGTGGTTTTATGTGGTTGTCACGATGTCCTAACCCTGATGGTGGATGCACTTAACGGATTCGGCGCATGTGCCACAGCTGAACTGCACATACCCGTTTCGTGGTGCCACTTCTTCCCTTTTCTAAATGAAACAAAGCATCTTAGTCTATGAATATACTTTCCATCCTCTTCCGGTTTATTGCACCCATAAAGAATACGCACCTAAGGAAACAGACGTAGAAGACAAATGCAGCAAAATTAAAATAATCAACCTTCATTGCTAAACACTATTAAGCTCTGCAGTATTGTCTTCAGCACAGCTTAATGGTGTTTTTTATTGTCGAAAACATTTAAATGCTAAAATATTTTTCATGCTTTGTTGCTCATTTGCATAAAAGCGCCCCCCCCCCCCCCCCCCCCATAGTAGGGAGGGGGTGAGAGTTATAGATTTGCCACAGTGCACGTCCACCTTTTGGGTTCTATAATGTGCACTTTAATCACGTAAAGTTATCTTGCAGCCATTTGTTCTGTTAGTCATTTGTTCTGTTAGTCATTCGTTCTTTGCAGTGATATTTGCTCATGTTTCTCTCAAAATATTCGTCAGGTAAACTCAGAGAGAATGACGGCAACAACTGAAGACTCCAGCTGCCAAGAAAACTTTGAAGAGGCTGCTGCCAACGCTGGTACAAGTGGCAGGACCGACTGGCTCGCAAAAAAGAAGGTAAAGATGAGCGAGATGTGGTGGCTCAATGGTTACGCAGCTTGAATCCTGTGACGAGACTGAGGGATCGAATCCAATGTTTAGCGGCTACTCCTCTACAGAGGTGAACACGAACGACACTCGTGTAACTTGCGATATCAGTGAGCGCTCAAGATCACCAAGCGGTCGAAATTTGTCCAGATCCAAACACTTCGGCGCCTCCTTTACTCTGCATCCTTCGAACACCTCATTGGTTTCTTGCCTCACGATATTGTTCAGGGGAGCGCCGAGAAATGCAACATTTTCTGGGCATTTTTTTTCCTCATAACCCATTAGCTTAATTAAACTTAATGGTGTTTAGCCAGCAAAACATTTTGTTAGGATTTGTTCAGTTTGAAATCACGGCCCGCCATTCGATGAATCAATCAATCAATCAATCAATCAATCAATCAATCAATCAATCAATCAATCAATCAATCAATCAATTAATCAATCAATCAATCAATCAATCAATCAATCAATCAATCAATCAATCAGTGATGTAATCTAGAAATAGAACTTCACCCAAAAGTTAGTCTTTCAGCTTTAAGTAAATTTAGGAGAACGTTGATTGTATCGTTAACGAGCACTTTCTGGGCATCCTTTGTTTGCTTATAATTTTCGCCTCTCTCAGGATAGTGGCTCACTGCTTGTGATATTTCGCTAAGCGACTGGTTTATACAGCGGGGTTTGCAAGCAGCGCCTGAACGGAGCAGATTGGTAAAACATCTGCATCTCGGTGGAATCGCATTCACTGCAGAACAAAGACCTCTCCCATTGATCTCTAAGTTACCCAGTAGCTTCTCATTGAATCTCTCCATCTGACTCTCTGTTGGACTAAGCTATTTTCTCGTTCTTTTTGAATTCATTGTTACCTGAACATATCGTTGTTTATGTATTGCAGCTGTGACCGGTTGCTTTCCGCTGACCATATGATGTATGGGAGCTTAGCATGTGACCTTCTTTTGGTTTCTTTGCATCTCCCGTCTCCTTTGAGAAAATGAATAACACTGTTTTATTCTAATTTGTCTCCTTTGATTACACAGGTGCTGCCTCTATGGATATGGATTTGCCTGCTTTTGTTGACGGTCGCTTTAATCGTCGCTGCTTGCACTGGCTATTTCCTTACTCACAAGTCACCTTTGAAAGGTGGGCGCTTTTCATGCATATAGGTGGTTCATTCAGGCTCTGAGACGTGTGCGGTTTTCACTCATCTCCATATGTGTGATAAAAATCACTTTCTATTGCCTATCTGACAGGGTAGGTAACGTTTATTCTACCACTGTCCTTTCGTTGCAGCTTACCTCGATGAATACGAGGAGATAGCATTCTACGAACTGTCAAGGCCGCTGCCGTATCTCAGAGTGGCCAGAGTTGACAAAGAAGATTGCGCAAAAAACTGTTCCACTGACGTCGAGTTCAAGTGCCAGCACGTACAGTTTTGTGCGGACGAAGGAGACGACCTAGGAGTTTGCGATTTTTTCGCAGGAAATGATTCCGCACTGCGCGCAGTCCTTTCGGAAAACTGTAGCATCCTCACAAGGGGTATGTACTTCATTTGTTGCCTTAGCGCAGCTGGACGAACTGCTCTTGAACGAATCTGCAGCTTGTAGATGCGAATGCAGGCTGAAAAACATTGTGCCGTATGGTTAAACGCAGATCAATATTCTCAGAGCTGAAATCGTGTCATTTTTGTGTTCGTCGATAATGAATGGGCAGAACTGTATACGATGATTAATGTGAAAACATCAGTGTTATTAAAAAGTAAGCTTTACTACTCGGGGCGCAACTTCCGATTACTCTTCGCTGGGACCAAATGACCTTGCCATGACCTTGAGGTGTTCAACGAAAATGTGAGAATTATACTGCGCCTTCATTTCCAGCAAAACTCTGAAACAATAATATATAAAAATCGCGGAACGAAAGGCTGATTTTGGGGTGTCCACCAAAAAACGAGACCGATACCTCAACGTCTTTTCCTAAAAGCAAAATTATGCAAAAATATATGAAAAACTGATGAACGAAAAAGCTGTGCTAGAGGCGCTACTGCGTCTACTCTTAAGGTCATGATGGAAATATTTATTGGAGTAAAGTTAGAGGGTTGGGAAGAAGATAGTGGTGTCAGGGCTCCATTGGCGTAAGCTGCTGCCCTAGGTCGTTCGATAAGCTGACGTTGACGTGCTTCGTCCGAGATAGACAGTGCTGCCTCCCACCCCTCGTGCGTTGGCTGAGCTATGCTATCAACAATTTTTTTTTTTCAGGGCCATACCTTATGGTACAGGTCTGCCTTCTCCCCACAAAATCTGCTTTTGATTGCATGCAATGCGGATTTATTTGGTGCTGTATAGAAGCGCTCAGTAATGCCTTAGTTCGTAGCTCTACAGGGGAGGTAAATGCCCCCGCTTTTACTCAAAGTTTTGGCTGATGGTGCATATATATACCGCTCTAACCTGACATGTTGTAGTACCTGGTTGTATGTTTCGAGTGGCCCGAACTGGTCTGATTTCCGTGGTATATCTATCGGGGTCCTGGAATAGAAAAGCTCGGGCTGAGTTCTCCGTCATCTCGTTCTCCGCTATACCCCGGGGGCCAGGCATCCACACTAAAGTTTGACGTCAGGGTGCGTTTGCCTGGTATGGAGGATCGATGCTGCAAGCGGGGTAATCCTACTCTTAGTGAAGTAAAACATGCTATTTTAAGAGTCTGTGCTTATGTATTGCGAGGCCGGATGAGTAGCCGTGACAGCTATAGCCATCTTTTCTGAAGTTGTGACATGGATAACTACTGCATGCCGACAGGCATGCAGTAGTTATTTGGGACCCGCGGCATAGACGTAGAATACGCCTACTTGCATGCCCTAGTGTTTCTGGACTGACTTTTCTGGTTTGTCTTTGTGACCTATGGCAGGTCGGATGCATGTTTCTTGTGAGGGGAGTTGTCTTGAAGCATCTTCTCCGGCAGCTTGGTATGGCTGTTTTAGTTAGAAGGTTGAGCGGGCACTTAAGGTTGAGTTTGCTGAGAACCCTTGTTCCTATTTGATTACCCGTCGGCCATCTAAGCCATAAGGTGCGCCTCAATCAGCTCTTCAATGATGTTGGCGACACCTAAGTGGAGGAGCCGCTCTGTTTATATTGAGAGCGGGAGTTCCATAGCTATTTTATAGGCCAATGTGATTGCGGCGTCTATGTTTTATGTCACGCTTCTTGAGGCGAAATTACGGTGTCACATTGTTATAGTAACAATATATACCATGCAGCTGATAAGAAATGCCCGCATAAGGCGAAGATTGTCCATTCTTCAATACCGCGCGTTTCTTAGCTGTGATTATTGCAATCAATCGAGGAACCTAGCTGTTCGCCCATGTCACGAAGATTTTATAGTGTGTGAATTCTGCTACCCCGTTTGTCGATGCGGAGCCCGATATTTTTAGTGTTTACATTACTTCATGTATTGGAGTGTCACTGATCGGGATTTATATGGTATCTTGGTTCTTTCGTTGTCAAATGATAAGGAGCTGATTTTTGCGGAGAACATGTGAGCGCACATCCTTGCACATAAGTTTGAACAGTCGTTGCCGGTTTCTGGAGGGTTATTGCATTGCAACGTTGTTTCAGTATCGTGGAATGTCTGACATTATCAAACGATCCCTGCAGGACTAATGTTAAAATAGTTATATATATATATATATATATATATATATATATATATATATATATATATATATATATATATATACATATATTTGGTGGATAGACAACTTCTTCCTCGAGCTGGAGTATAGTAGCGTGTCCTGCAATAATAAATCAGCCCGAAACCCGAACATGGTGTTTGCTAGGAGCCCGTTATCTTCTAGATAGTTTGATGGGCGGTTACGAGCTATCTTTTGGGTGAGTTTCCACACATACCATGTAAGCGACATTAGACGCAGATTGGCTATGTTGGCCTCTTTTCCTCGTTTTGAAACGAAATTCACATTGGCCGTCTTTCAAGCTTGTGGAATGTCACCAATACGCCAACATTTGTTGTAGTAGTCCTTAAGTTGTTTCATACTGTCGGATTCAAATTAGCGAGGAGCCCTTCTTCACCTTGGTAAAGCAGGGGCTGTTCCTAGGCGCTGTTCTATGAGTGTTTCTAGTACTTCCTCTAACGTGAGCTCATCGTCAAGCTGTGGGTTGCTTTTTCCTACCATCGTGTGTTGGAGGGGTGGGTCTTGCAGTGTAGAAATGCATCTTTTTGCGAGCTCTTGGTCCGAGCCATGAGAGTCGTGTAACGCCAGCCGAGATTTTTTTTTTTTTTTTTTTTTTGTTCTCCCCTGGCTTCAGGGCGGTCAATAAGGCATCTCAGAAGGTTCCACTTGCCTTTAGTACCTAGCTTGTCGTTGAGACATCTGCACTTGGTGAGCCACTTATTTTGAGTGAGCTCCTATGCATATTTGTCAGCTTTATTTTGGGTGATTGCTGCTATTCTAAATTTTAGTCTACGATTATGCTTCTGGTTTTCCACTTTCTTGTAAGGCTTCTACTCGCCTCCAAAGATTGAGAGGATGGTTATCGACAGCTGGATATTCTTCTCAGGTCATCAGTGTTTTTGTTAGTTGGTCTTGTTATTGCCAAATAAGCGCATGCAGTCATCACAGTAGGTCAATAACTACCATGATGGTGGGTGGGAGTGCCTCTGCATAATATTTTATGAATTTTTCCCTCGTTAGCTTTAGTCGCATTCGGGGTGTACGGAACTTGTTGCATTCCAGGCTGATCTGAAGAATGCGATGATCACTTTCAAGGTTTTTGCCATTATTACACCTCTCGTAGTTTCCAGCATTCCTTATTAGGGTGAGGTCTGGGAATGTCTCTGTAGAGACACTATTGCGCATTCTAATCGGGTGTGGTAGGTCTGTGAGTAGTGTTAAAGCCATGTTCTGAATGGCTGTGGCTAGCTTTCTGTCTTCCCTGAGATATCCCCACATGTGGCTACTTGAGTAAATATCCTACAATGAGGAGCGGCGCTTTTTCAGTAGTTTGCAGAGGCCTAATAAATATCTTGTCAGATGTAAGTTTCACTTGCCATGAGCAACTATAAATGTTTAAGACGTGTAACATGGCTAGCGCGGGAATGTGCCAACAAGCTTGATGAACGTATATTCGAGTTCTCTGTCCACTTCCAACTCTATGGTAGTCGCTGTACATTCCTTATGGACTATAATACATGTCCATGTGCATTGCTGATATGTGGTGTACCGCGTGAGCTTAGCGTCCATAATTACTTTTTTAAGCGGAATAATGTCCGGTTTGATCCCCAGTAAGTCGACGCAATGTTTTTTTCTTATAAAACAGCACATCAACACGGGACTGAGAAGAAGGAAAATACATAAATGGCGCTGAACTTGCAACTGAATTTATCGGAAAGAACACACTGTCTTATAAAGGTTGGAATCAAGCATGCGCGAATGCGCCATATCAGAAATGCACTGGTCACGTAATTAAAAATGCCTCATAACCACACTTGTGACCATCGTCGTTGCTCCTGTTTACCATGTCCATGCTACTGATTGCTGGCTGACACAAAGGTTTCCCTTCCTCACGATATGGTATGCCTAGGCTACTTCCCTGGTGCTGCGATCATTATCAGCGAACAGGACTTCGGTGTCGACGATGACCGGAGTGCACTGACACTCTAGACAATGCGTAGCCAAATTTTCTGAACAATTTCCTAAATGATTTTGGTGTTCCAAAAGCCGTACATTGAGGCACCGGCCTGTCTGGCCAATGTACGGGCTGCCACAGGACAGAGGTTGACCACAGCAACCTATAGGACGAACTTGTTTTTATGATTAATTTTATAACCTCTTTTCTTGCCAATTCCGTCTTTCTTTGTACCGCTGCTCCAACGTTGCCGAGGTCTGAGGTGTCTGCAGCTTCACTGTAGAAGGGCAAACGTTCTACATGTAAGTGTAGTAAGCACTGTGAGGGTAAGGCGAAACTTGAGTGTCGCCCTAATCCAAACCGCCAAACAGTGTGCAACCTTGCTAAACCATGCAATACATTGCTTAATATAGAGATTTCGCTCGTATAACTAGGTTCACGTCATGTTTGAGGCCCCACCATTTTAAATACCAACAATTTAAGCAGCTTACTGCTGTGGCTGACACGTGATGGGGACAAGCTATAGCTGGAGCAGACTGCAGGTTTAAGTGTCTCCTTCTGACTACCTCGTTCATAAGGCAGCGCTTTCTAATAGGAACATCTTCAGCCAGATCGAGTAAAGGGCTTTTGTTACTGTTAATCTGATGATTCTGCGCCCAAACAGGTTAGTCAGTGCGCAGTAGTTAATGTTCTTATGTCTAACTAGGGCTATCTTCTTCTTGAATGTGCTCAAGATGCCGCTTCCTTCAAAGCATCCCTTGCTTAAGCAGGTACATTTTCTTAATGATGAACAAAGCCAGGCTCACGATCAATTTTACGGTTATACATAATGTAACGGATGAAATGGTTTTAATACAGGTAAACTTCGTATGAAGGACGGACGCACACGGCTCAGAAAAACCCGGATCAGTCTGCGCGCGCCTCGCTTCCTCCGCTTATTCTTCTGCTGCTTCTCAGTGTGCCGCTACGCGGCGTAACAATAATTTAGTGCCGCTTGGGCCTGATCACCTATTAATGCGGTAGACAAGCTCTAGTCGTGAAAGGAAAGGCCTAAGAGAGAGATAAGCCAAGATACCCAAAATGGCCTTTTGTTGAGCCCAAGCCATCGTCGTTTGTCGTCACGTTGATGTTGCACACACAGATATCTTCTACCGCAAGAAAAGAAACTTCTTTATGACAAATGACAAAAAAAAAAAAAAAAAAAAAACTCGTTCAAGCCACGTTGTAATACAGCGAACGAAAATGCATGGTCATATATTAAATTTCGTTCCCCTTTTCTCTTGTTATTTCTCTCTAACCCGCGAAAGAGCTCTTACGTTTCCTCGTGTTTGCTCTTTGTTAGTGAGCAATTCTGCTGTACGGTCCGTCTAGGTAATTGGTATTCTTAGTGTGTATATATTTAACAAGATTGCGTTAAGGGTGTCGTTTTGCATAAAATCTGACGCTGGCGTTGTCTATGAAAAAATTCTGAGCATGCCTCTCGTAGGCAATAGTTCGTAGGTAACACAACAGAGAACTAATTGGTCGGCGGGATATGCGACGTCACGAGACCACGTGATATGACTGAGTTGGCAGGAATTATCAGAAGATGGGAACCGGACCCGGCACACTCTGACCTGGAGCCAGACACGCTAACTCTACAGGCCACGCGGTCGCATGCATTACTACAGAGGCAGATTTGCATTAATAAGGAAGCAGTAAAATTCATATAGGCTAATAAGAATTCCAAAGACGAGCAGCAGAAGGAAGCCATTAACGCTGCCTCGTGACACCCCTTTAAGCGGAGCTTAAGTCCCCCAAATTTTTATGAAACTGAGTCCTGCCTAAGCATGTACTGCTGCCTGCAGCATTTGTAAATAAAGAAATAAATAAAGAACTTAGTCAGCGAGGTAACCGGTTTCTCTGCGCAGGTGATCCCGCACTGTTTCACATTCCGCACGGTGGAGCCTCGCCCCTGGACAGAGGTAATACTTACATTTACACAAACATAACAGTTTGAATCAAATTAATCCCACTTTTTTTCGTGCACCAAGACCCGGGCAGTAGCAAAAACATAAAAAAATTGTTCCTTTTTTCAGCTGCATTCCGCTGAGCTCAGTTAAAGAGTTAAAATATATGCCGCGCGTACGAGCGCTGCGTCCTTCCGTTGGCGTTTGGTAATAGCACGCGTCAGCGAATGGCAATGAGCGCCCGCAATCCAGCTAAAACAGCTCGAGACACACAAGGATTCAGCAACTTCTGCAGCTATGCTGCCCGGTTTTTGAAAACTTGCGCTTTGAAAAGGAAAACCCGGTTGTGGTAGAAGTAATTCTATAAACTGGTGAGAAGCAGAGCCCCGAGTTTGGAGGTCATGGTCCGAAGCTTTTTGTATTTCTATGTAATCACAGGCTAGCTAATCGCGCTGCCGCTGATGAGCAGTGGTTGGTTAAAAGAGCAGAAGGGGAAGTCTGCCAGTGGTCATTTTGTTTTACGTTTCTTGTCAGATGTGAACACATTACACCCACCTTATATGCCGTATGCATTTGTGCATGTCGCCAGGGTGAGAATGGCAGACTGAAATAGTATACTTCTTTTCGTGATATACAGGATCATTTCAAGCCCTGACCTGGGCAATGCTCACCCTGCCTGTCTTCAAGTTCTTCGTTTGTTAAAGGACATGCAGCAGAAGTGGACCCAATCGTTTGGTGGTTAACAAGACCAGTCACCGAAGAAAGCAGGAACAGAACGAAAACGCCGGGCATACACTTGACGAACAGGTTTCCATGGCCGAGGACAGAGAGATGCTGAAGACCGTCACTCAACTGCTGTTATGTGTTTGTCATTGTGTGTTTGCTCAGTAATATAGTACTCTAGTTTACTTCTGTCTCGTTGTAGGAATTGTGGCAGTAGTAGTTTTTTCAGGAAGGAATGTTTTGCTGTCACTAATTGTACTTTGACTGAAGATGAAGCGCACGGGAAGACGCACACAAGAGAAGAAGACACAGGACACGCGCTTCTCTTGTGTGCGTCTTCCCGTGCGCTTCATCTTCAGTCAAATTACAATGCACCATCTAGCCCAACTTCAAGTTTTGTTAAACTAATTGTACGCCAACCTGTAAGCAGCATGCGCTAGCTGCGTTCTTTATTCTACTTTATTCTTAATTGGAAATGGCTTGATTTTGAGCCACATGCTATAAGTAATATCTGTCACGTAATTAAGCGTTGATCAGCGGTTTCTCTCAAGCGAGGACAGGGGAGACCTCGACGAATATGCGAGTGGAAAGAGTCTCTCATTGTTTTGAACATATATCGTATCTCACTCCGAATCAATCAAAGCTTGCATCCACTCCGGCGATCTCCTACTATAGGCACGTTCGTGTCACATGCTTGCGATAAACCATATGTATTTCTTTAGTAAAGATGCCGCAATAAGTTAAAAACATAGATCATTATCGAATGGTCAATAGTGCATTTAACTGCAGTGGTACAATGCGCTCAAGCGCTGCTTGCAGCTGTGGTATTATAGCTAGCACTTTGAAAAGTATGAATCTGCACTTGCCTGAATACGAGTCTTGTGAGTGCATACAAAAAACAACGCAGTGAGTGAGGCATTACTTGTTCTTGCGCGCTAAACTTCTTTGTTTCTCACACCAGGCCATCGCATGTACCGTCAAATCCAGTTAATGGCCTGCCTCTGATGTGTCATTTAAGGACTCCATTTTTTACATGTGTTTTACTATACTGTCTAAGCCAAGTATAAAGCTCGAAGAATTAGATGGGTAACCAGTTGTACTTGTTAATAATCAACATTAAGCAGGCCAGAGCTTGCTCAGGTCTCTCAGGGAGAATAGTCTTTGCGGCCTGCTCTAGTTTAACAATACCCTGATCTTATGCCGCATGACAAGAGTTTGATTGATGTATATCGTTGATAACTTCGTGTCATGTGGGGGATACAGAGAAAAAAAAAAGCTGTTTAAATCACAAGTGTTGGCAGTCTATAACGCACAAAAATTTGAGCCTTTAAGCAAGCCTAGACCGTTGACGTGTACCGAAAATTATGTTAGCCTTTTTTCTCGACCCTTCGTCGATAGGTTAGTATCGTATTTCTGCACCTTGATCATGGCTGATGGCGTGATAAAAACAGTCACAGCGACTGATCTGGGATGTAACTTTGCTAGTACGTATCCGTTATGGTAAAATTATACAACGGGAAGCGACGGAATCTGCGGAACAGCATGTGGTTGAGCGGAAGAGTGATACCACACAGGTTTTCGAATTCCTTATATATTCCTCGTTGGGAGCATTTATTTTAATTTTTCCTTTAACAGGTTTATTGCATCTGCTGCTTGTGTTCTCCTAAGAGCGACTTCAGTATTTAACTACATTCAGCGCATTTGGTAAAGGCGTATAAAATTGCGCGATAATCATTAAATTTTCACCCCTTATATGTCCTGCGCCTGGTTAGCTCTCAGATATTTCTTTTATGTCCTGACTCGCTACAAACTTAAGATCTGATGACGTTGGTGAATTCGCGTCTATCGATCTACAGTTGCGGGAAGGGGATGAGGAGCTCCATGAAGATCTGAAAAAATGAAGTTCGTACCCGCGGCTCTCTCGTAGTACACAAGAATACTCACACGTGCCCACTCTTTGTAATATCTCTTTTGCAATTTTTGTTGTTTCGTCTGAATGCTACTGGTCTGGTGCACAACATAACTGCAGGATCAGGATGAGCAAATGATGGATGTGATTTATGCACGGAATACAGTATGTCATTATATGTCAGGTAGGGGAAGGCCATGTTCGCGCAGAAATTACGACGTATGTTTAATAATCATGTCGTGACATACAAATGCCCCCCAAAAATAATGCAATGGGCTGAAATTTAAGCATACAGTGACGCAGTATGTGGCTACATTGTCTGCTCTTCGCTCAAAATAAATGATGAACATGCACTAAAATGGCGGATTGCTGATTCTCATGTGGCACTATCTGTGGTCATCTGTGATGTTTTCGAGAGAATTTTTTATGGTAATGCATGTTTTTCTGTCAAATAAACATTTATAGATGCTTTGACCTAAATAGCCAATGGCCGGCTTGTGACTTCAAATTCGTATACACAATGGCAAATGCATTGAAATTCATGAAAAGTGAATTCTTTGGTAGACCACACATTCGCCTGCGCATCACGTATACGAGAATAAAAAGTAGTTGTGAACGGGCGAGAACCCCCCCCCCCCCCCCCCCCTTCTCCCCTCCCCGAGAGTGTTGCCGTCTTGAACATGTACAACCGTGGATGAAGCATATTATTACTGATACCTATTGTGTCTTTTTTTCGGTAGCATGCTGCTTATTTATTATTTACAGACGGGGTTCTTTTTCTCTTCTACATTGCATTCAAAGCTAACCGGCAGACGAAACCGCAAACTTCATTTTGCTAAAGATAAATTTCTCCCAAATTTTTTAAACCTTAAGCAACAATTGCTGCATGCAAATCACTTACCACCATAACTCGGGTGTCGTTTCAGCCATGTTGAATAATATGGAATTTTCACTATACGTTATCCCGAGCTTTCTGACCGTCTGTACCGAATTTCGAAGTGATTTGATGTAATTTTGCAATGCAAATAAATTTTTATATATCCCATTTCGCGACTTTATTCAAGCAGATTGCTTCGGGCAACCTCGGGTACGGGACGCCACCGGATGGGCAGTCATCTTTATTCGTTCCACGTTCACTGCATATAAAAGTTTAAGCTTATATTTGGTCATTTCAGACAAATAGTGAGCCCAGCTGCCACTTAGAGTTACTGGTTTAGTCAACAATGCGCACACTATATGGTTTGTGAACGTATCTGGACGTCATAGATCGGTCTGTTGTGACGTCGCTGGTTGGCCGAAGCCTACGTTTGGTATTTCGTCTCTCGGGTTTTGCTTCTTTAAAATACAGATAATTTGAAAGAAAAAAAAAAAACTTATCTTTGTGCAATGAAAAGACGGAGACTAAGAAATTCGATCTCATTATAAACTCAAAATGCTCAAGAAACCTCACGAGGGGTCCATTAAGGATGCACGTTATTAATTACCCCTTGAGTGTTTTAAATCCGAATTTACCGTTTCAAAAGATTTCATGGAGCCGAATGCGAGACTGGATGTTTCTGTACAGTTACACGTACGAACAAAATGTTGGGTGTCGGCAAATGCCAAGTAATATCCTTATAAAGTGCCAGGAAAGACTACGAGGAGGAGCAGAAATGAGCATGAAATCTCCCTATTCCCGATAGCCGCCTGAATTCGACCGCCTTGGAAGAGATACAGGAATGAAACGGTGGAGAAGCTGCCACCGAAGTGGGAATCTCCCGTTGAATTCACCTCCTAAAGTTCATTAACGGGCTTAGAAGCACCGCAACGTACTGACGCTTCTACTGTTATGTTGCATGAGATGACGATGGTAGCGTCAGAGATTCACACCTGAGAGTTTGATAATAGCAGTCAAATTTCATGGCGATTGCGGCAGATGTGGAGTCCTCCTCGGGTCAAGATGTCCTTCAACTCTCTGTAGCTATCGACCGCTGGCGGAGAACCCCGAGGGGAGACATAAACTGATACTGGTGTTGGCGGTACTGAGTGCACTGGTGAATGTACTGGGAGCGGCACCAGTACCCAGTACTGGTGGAAGTGGGTACCGGTGTTGCTCTCCCTGACAGCCACTGTGAAAACTACGCTCAGGAGAACACTCCCCTTCCCTAGTATACTGTGCGGCAAGGCATATCATTGTTCAGGCGCCACCTCTCTGCTGGCAGCAGTGTTCGCAAGGCGCGCTCCTCAATGTTCCTCATTTTCCCAAAATGTTGCCATGGTTCCAGCACTTTCGGAATATTCCCAGCAGGTTGCCTTCGTATTAAGCGTCTAACTGCGCCACTGGCTCTGAAAGAAAATTCCCTCAAATTTCGCATAACACCACTGGATCGAAAGGCATTCTTTTACAGTATCGCATTTATTAATACTGTATAATTAGATGCCTCATCTGGGAAACAATGTATTGTGAACAACAAAAATTCGGTGCCTGGCTGGAGTGAAGTGACGTCGCCAAATCAGAAGCGCTCATACAGGCTGGATAGAAATGGCATTACTTGGCCGAAGATGACTACGTAGCGATGTAAATTTATTGCGTCCAGCGACCTCTCTGGTCACCTTTGGGGAAACATCTGACCATCACCTAATGACTACAAAAATGTCTAGTTGAGCGCAGATTGTCATTGGGGGCGGGGGGTCCGCAAATACAATAACAAATGACGCACGCGATATCAAGGCACCGACAGGTTCTAATACTCTCGCATTGGCTATGTACCTTTGTGAATTATTGCACTGATCATTATGCATAGTATTCTGAATAGGACCAAGATTACGTTGCATTATACTACATAGAAGCCACAATGATATTGCATCGAATGATTTTTCTTCAACTTTAGGAGTAAATCGTGGCGAAAAAAAAAAATGATTACATGGCATTAGGAAATTGTAGAATGACGGATACTCGCACTTTTCTAAGTTGTCCGAGTTTTGAAGACGCAGCGAACGAAAAAGGTTTGGATATCAAATTTTTGGGTCTGCTTCAAGAAATGTTTGATTAACAACTGCCAAAAGACGCACGTGGTGCATGAAAAAATCAATAAAAGGCGAATAACTATCAGACACGCTGATAAAATAGGGACGTTTGGTTTGGTTTGGGTGTTTTAACGTCCTAAAGCAACTCAGGCTATGAGAGACGCCGTAGTGGAGGGCTCCGGAAATTTTGACCGCCTGGGGTTTTCTAACGTGCACTGACATAGTACAGCACACGAGCGCCTTGCTTTTCGCCTCCATCGAAGAGCGGCGTATCTAGTTTTCAGATTAGAAATTTACCTGCTTGCAGTGATAGCTTTTGTGGTCTATTTGGAGTAATTTTCAATTATTAACTGGTCCGCTGCTGTGGTGCAGTGGTTAGGGCACTCGACTGCTGTGCCTAAAATTGTGGGATTGAATCCCGGCTGCTGCGGGCGCTTTTTGATCGAGGCAAAAAGCTAGGCGCCTTTGTACTGTGCTATGTCAGTGCGCGTTAAAGACCCCCAGGTGGTCGAAGTTTTCAGAGCCCTGCACTATGGCGTCTCTCATAGCCTAAGCCGTTTTGGGACGTTAAATCCATGTACCTAAACCATCAATTTTTAACTGCGAAAGGACGCACGTGCTGCCTGGAAAACAATAAGAACATGAACTACCACACGTGCTGAAGAAAGCAGCGATGGATACATAGTTCTTATAACAGAATATAAATCGACCTACTTGCACTGATAACACACTTTAGGATGACGCTGTTGTATTCTGGAAACGCCCGAACAGGCAGGGGCGACAGGCAGGGGCGACAGGCACGCACATTTTAAGCACGTATTGCTCAGTCACTACAGCACGCACAAAGTTTATTATTATTGCGACTGAAAGAAGAAAGAAAAGAAAATGCCCTAGCCTGTCAAATGGTTCTGGCTAACCACCACTGCTTCCTTTTTCGAACAGAAGAGAGTTGAGAAAGTTGAGAAAGACAAAAATAGGAGGCGCGAGTCGCAACAGCCACCGTCTGCCACCGGAGCGGCGGCGAGTGCGACGACGGCATTCAGTACAGGTGCCGATGTGGCAAAGAGCCTCCGCCACAACCGTCGAAAGCCCCTGGGTTCCCAGCCCGGGAGGGTCAGAAGCGCCCGCCCTCCGCACCCCTCACACACAAAGGCGACATACACGACCTTTAGATGGGCACGGGAAAAGTCTGATGAAGTTACACCTAACGCGACCAGTAACGCGGCATGAAGCATCACTGTTTCACGTAAAGTCTATGCCACTTCACACAAAGCGCTCACTAGCGTTTTTCTGAATGCACATAGACTGCAATGAGCGGATGCAACAATCATTTCCGACCAGTGCAGAAAAAAGATGGCAACCAAAAATGAACTCGCGTCTCAAGGGCGGTACAGTGAGTGCTGTTATACGCGACCACATATACACAGGAGATGAAGGTTGACAGAAGGGAGCATCAGGCGCACGGCTGATGTGTCGTAGACGAGAGGAAAGAAAAATAAATGGGTTGGAAGTTTATTAGCCTAGTGCCGAAAAAGAAAGTTTCTAAATACCAGATATAAAATGGGAAGGGTGTGAGGGGGACACAAAGAGGAAAATAGAAAGAATTCGACACCCGCGGTCCTCCAGGGAAGGCATTGACCTAACTTCGGGGGCGATAAATTTTAATTATTTTTCTTGTCTTCACTTATTTGCCTTCTTCCTTACAGCGACTCAATACCGTGGTACTGCATAGCTAAAGCTTGTTTCGGTTCCGGACTGCTATGTATTCTATGTACAGCTTGTTGCTGTGACTCGCGAATCCTCGTAAGTGGCAGTGGTGGTCTTCAATGTAGTGTGTTGACTGTTGTTATAGTTGAAGTATACATGACTTGATAACAGCATATTTTCATTTTGGAATATTTGTAATAATGAGTGTCATCTATTTTTCTTCTACGATTCTCTGCCGCCGGCAAGTGAGGGAACACTTCACTGACCAGTAAAGCTATTTAAGGTACGTAAGACATATATCCGTGTTCGAAACTCGGTGAAGTGTGTGCGTTGCAATCCATCATTATAGTAATCATCCGTGGGCATAAAGGTGAGGTGTACGTTCCAGCTAACTCTACCAGAAGGGGGAAGGAACATATGTTCACGCTCAGTGTGTCTACTTTAAAACAAAGTGTCAGCTTTGCTTTGCCTATTCAGATCTGCAACGTTCTTGGACGACACATGGAAGCTCCAGCCCCACATGACACTTGTACGATGCTAGCGCAATTCAAGGTACTCTATAGCTGCATGAATGCACGGTAGATAACCGTCACGGGCATTGAGCGTAATAAAAAGTGTTTTAATGCATAATAAAAATAAAAGCAATAATTGACCTTGACATCAAATCGATAAAATTCTCACAATCCTGGGCCAATTCAGTATGACGCCATCACGCAGATGCATATCTGCAGCGAGCCTCAAAAGCTGTGGTGCGCGGCCGGCGGCTGCGGTGGCTCCGAGCTGGACATGGCTGCCAGACCCAGTTCCATCGTGGAGGCGGGAACGAGGCACTGCTCCAGCTTCTAAGGGTGTAAAATAGTGAACAAAAAACACCTTTGAGTAAACCCGGTGATCTTGCATCTTGCAGAAAAGGCACGATAGGTGTCTCTTAATAGCGCTAGGATCCGCATCGGATAGCCGGTCTTGGAGAAGACCTCACACGAAGAGGATAGGAGCCGGGCTGCCAACTCATTTTACTGGTCCTCATCAAATACATCTTGCAGCTAATGGTGAATGCTACGAAAGGCATGAAATTGGGCATATACTATATATTATACACTGCCAAGTTTGTAATGCTAAATTAAGCCGTGCTTATTATCGGCGCAGTCACCTTACCTTATCACTTCATTAGAATGTGCCGTGTGGTACTTGGCAGGTGTCGGATCACCTCCTGGTAACATTTGTGGTTTCCTTGTCTATGATATCGTTTTGTGTGGTGTTGTGCAGTGTTCAACACCAAAAAGCTATACACAGCTCAAATATTTAAGTGGCGTGCGAGACGATGGCATTTTCTATAATGAGCGTTACAGAGGAGCTAACCTCTGAAAAGACCAGGCGCTTGCTTAATGTTGACCTCCCGGCTAGTTTTATCCGCCCTTAGGCGCTGGGACCCAGAAAAAGCGACCATCGTGCATGCCAGTTAAAGATTTGGGCGGAAATACATAGGCAATGGCAGGGCACATGGACATAGTGGATGGCTTTAGAATAGCCCCGACAAGGGGTTGTCTGACCAGACAGCGCATAAACATATTCTCCATTTTCGCCTGATCGAATGCTGGCTCCGCGACCAGTATTGGGACCTAGTCCTAAGCAGCCAAATCATAGCCTTCCGGAATGCCACCCCGCCACGTTACGTTCGTGCTGTTTGTATGCTGAAAATTATTTCTTTTGACTGGTTTGATCATTATTCACCGCTCCTGGTGCGCGCAGTCGCTGATTCTTCCCGTGCTGTCAAGCCGGTATTTGTTTCTGGCACGGAGTGCGGTGTGTGGCGAATAGTTGGCAAATATGACTGTCAAGCCGGTATTTGTTTCTGGCACAGAGTGCGGTGTGTGGCGAATAGTTGGCAAATATGGCGAAAATATTATTTAAGGTAGGCGGTTTGTCTATTTGTCTTCGATTGTCTCTGTAATGAGCCGGCTGTACGCATGTAATTATACTAGAGTTTGAAATCTCATCTTTCCACGTTTTCTTTGCTAAGAATCCACTCTGTAAGCTTAAAATACCATGGGTTGCTAGCAAAACACTTTATCTGAAAAAAATCCCTCTTTTTTGGCCTGCCAACGTTAAATTATTTTTAACCCCATTTTGCGAACCCTTCATCGCAGTTCCGAAACACCAGTGCCTCGAAATTGTGAGTGTCGAAAAGTCCCAATCAAAACAAGCTTCTAAGGAGAAGACTAGTCCAGCAGCTCACGGCCTGGTTCCGAATGGCCTCTAGCACCGCCCAGAGGGGAACCTGCAGGGCTGCAACGATCACAAGGCTCCAGCCGACGTAGCACACGTGTACCGGAAACTGGATGGGCCCCAGACGCAGGGAGCTGCACCCGGACACCAGACTAGTCGCCATGGTTACCTGCCGAAATCACGAAGTACATAGGCACAGCGAATGCAAAAGTTAGGGGGAGATTTGCGCTCCGCCTTAAGGGAACGATGCGATAGCGGCATTTGTTCCTGTCTAATTATGCACATAGTCACTACCCATTACCATACCGTCGTAAGATACCACCTTATGTGAGAGACTGCATGACATATGTCATGTGCACATATGGCATGTGATAACCTTAATTTCCCGTTACATGCAATCTTTTATTCACTTTGACTTCACGTATGGAGTCAGGTTTCATGTGCGTTACGCGAAAATCGAGATAAACTGCTAATCCACAGGGCTGCGACGTCATGACCCTGTCGACCAATTGGGATTTTTGCGACGAGACAATGACGGGAAAAACACTAACGCCGGATCTCAACGACACGCTACCTTTACGACATCGCGAAATGCTGCATTGATGTTAAGATGCTGATCCCCATCTGCCCCAAAATAATGCGCGAGGCACTCACGACCAGGGCGGCGGGGACGAGGATGCACCAGGCTGCCTCCATTTTGATGGCCGACAGCTCGCCGTGCATAAGCATCACGTCCAGCTTCAAGTGCTCCAGGCCTGCATAAATGGAACCGTGTGGCATGGCGGTGACTAGTGTGATGCATGTGTACTGCTGATCGCTAATGCTGGTAGAGATGTGATAGCGATTTGTGTGCGTCGTGCGTTTGACAGGAAACCTGCCTGATCATGCTTCAGTGTAGAGCGAGCATGCTGAACCATTTTTTAAACGCAAGACCGGGGCCAGAGACAACAGAAAGTAGATCCTACATTATCTTTGTCTTGTGTACATTCTTTTTGCGTAAAGATCGACATCGTGCGGCCGGCTCTAGCTATCGAGGAAAATCTGAGGAGGTCTTGCACTACATGGAGCTGAAAGCAATATGGGTGCAACTAATATGTCCAGAATCCCCGGGTGGCTTTATAATTGCTTGGTTGAGACTGATCAAGGGTGACGCAGATGGCACGTCTACTCGACAAATAGCTGACTCAAAAACCCGAAAAAGGGCCAAATAATATTTACGCTGAAAGTAACTGTAAAAAATGCACCCTCCTTTGTAGAGAGTAGACGTTGGCAGGAAATGTTTTGCAGTACCTGCATATAGCCTACCTATTCCGCAGAATGAACAACATAGCAAGGCAAGGTCTCGTTTCGGTCAGGCATAACCATTCGTATGCAGCGCCGCAAGAGAGGCACAGTATAAAGTCCAGGCACACTCCCTCCCGCATTACCTAGCGGTGCCCACTATGTGGTTTTCACCACACATTAGGATAACAGCATAAGCCCAGTTCCGAGCATGTATGCCCGCGAGTGCACTAATTGGGCAAAAAGAGCGAAGCTTCCGCTTCGCTTACATGTCAGGACAGCGCATGCGCCTCTCCGGCTGCAGGACAGAGCGTAGGCTTCTTCGCGCTGCGAGGTGGCTCAGCCCATCACGGACACTGAAGAGAAACACATGTATACTGAACTGACCATAATGTCCCATAGTTAGCGCCTCGATCCAAAACTGTACAGTCACGGAGGCAGAGTAAGTGGCTATCGCACTGGCCATTAGGCAAGGAAGAGAAACGGGAAAGAGTCTGAAGATACTGTGAGACTCTCAATCCGCGTGCAGAAATTTTCAATGGGGTAAATTAACTAAGGTAGCGCACCAAATCCTTTCTTCCACAAGCGAGCCAACAAAACAATGCACGCAAACACTAGTGTGGATTCCGGGGCATGCAGGGATCACGGGGAATTTGTACGCAGACAGGGTAGCACGAGGACATGCAACCTACCGTGCGCCCAACAGTCTCGCGACAGAGGACCTGATTCCGCTTGACCCGGACTACACCACAATACTACAACACTACAGAGGCTTGCGGAAAGTATATCCGGAGCCGCATAAAAAGCTCAGCAACGAGGAGGCCATAGATCTGAGGCGGCTACAGACGGACACCTTCATTAATTTACACATATTACACATGATGCATCCCACGGCATTCAGAGACGAGTGCCCGTGGTGCGGGAAGACCCCTACCCTGTATCACATAACATGGGAATGCAGCTCACATCAACTAACAAAAATTTAAAACCCAAATAAAAGTCAGTGGGAGGCTTTGCTGGCCAGCTCTGACCCGGAGGCTCAGCTCTACCTGGTCACAAGAGCTCGCAAACTGGCGAAAGCCAGTGGTGCCCTGAACTGGGGGCGCCAACCGCTCGTCAGCCTCGGTTGAAGAGGCGAAGAAAAAGATCCCCTAGCAGTTAATAAAGTTCACTCACTCACTCACTCTAGTTCTAATTCGCTTGCTAAAATAGCCTGAAAGCTGCTTTCTTCACCACTTTTTCCCCCTTCAAGCCGAAACACCTTTATAGGCTAGGCCCTCAGGCCTCAGAGACTGCCGCTAGGCATGTACAAATAACGACGTGTGCGATATGCAGGGCATGCGACGACCTCTGCGCACCATAGATCCACATGATAGCGAGCAGCTCGAAGAAGGCGATGTAGCTGAGCAGGAATCCCACCACTTGGCTGTCCACCAGCTGCATGAGGTAGAGGCCGGACTGTAATCGAGGAAAGAGTCCATCAGACAGTCACATGCGACGTACGCGGTTTGAACTGGGCAGTATAATTGTGATACAGCCGGAGCATGAAACCCGGCGGATGGAGGAACTTGTATGACCCTTCCAGTATGTCAGTAAACAGTGAGACAGGCAATAACTGTAGTGGTTAGGTTTATAATGTCCTACCGTTCCTCCAAGTATAATAACATATTATACTCTCTGATTAACTTTCGTCTTAAGGCCAAAATGTTATAGAGTAATGTATGTGATAGGCAAGCGCATGATATCTTCAGTAATTAAGCTGGGGCAAGACTTTGCTTATATAATGTAAAAAAAATCTTATTTTCAGTTTTTGCCACCTGCGGATGGTCCATTTGTTTAGCTGTCAGAGAATGTATTAGAGATTGATATTTGCGACTCAATAAATGTTTGTCGTTGTTCCGCTTGTAGTTTAAAAAACTTTTTTCATTTGTCCCCTCCAACTGTCAGGTTTGTTGAACTTCTGATAGACCACTTTTTCGCATTTCAGAAAGTTCATAAAACTGGAGTGAGGAGTTATAATTATAATGCGTGAGAAAACAAGTTTTTTAACAGAATTTAGTTGATGCCTTTTTTATTATTGGGACTGGAACCAATAGCCTTAGAGTGAAATAAAAATATTGGGTGCAATTTCGCAGCATTCAGGAAGAAAAAAATATAAATCCATCGCATAAAGAGCATCCCTCTAGTCGTTGTGTGCAATAATTATTTTATTCTCGTACAATATTTGAGAGTTTTGAGCCTAGCATTTAAAAAAAGAAATATATATATATATATATATATATATATATATATATATATATATATATATATATATATATATATATATATGCAAAAAAAGCAAAAAATAGCAATAAACAATAACACGCAAAAGTTTAATGTTGGTTTTAGCTTTAGTGGAGGCAGCGGCAGTTTAGAACATTGCAAGCAGGCTTCCTAGCCATAGTTCTCGTTGCGACTAGCTCAAACTAATATTTAGAAGGTATTTTCAATCTAACGCAGCCTTTTGAACTATAAGCGAAAGGCAGAGGAAACTCTCGAGCAACAAAAAAAGAAATGGTACGGTTTTAAATAGTTAAACCGAGTGGGACATGAGTAATCTTTTGTTTACAGATGGAAGTTGATGGAGACGTTGACGTGCAATGCTCAGCGCGAGAGTATGTTGCAGCCTACACGCAGGACGATCAGCTGCGGTGATAGCTACGACGTTCCTTGCTCGCTACCCAGGAGAAAGTCGCGGGTTCGAATCCGCTCGGACGGTTATATTTTAACTCCTAGCTCTTTACATTCAAGTCCCAACATTCTCGGTTGGGTTTGACCGTGTAAAGTAGTTCTTTTGCACTAAAGTTATTCGGGGTTTAACCTAGTTAAACCTATAATAAAGTGCGAAAGCCCTTACGTAGAGCATGAAGTCACTATCTGACAGGCCAATCAGGAGTCAGGCACAAGAAAAATCGTTGTTGCTCGTCTATGACTATCGTATGAGGGCTATTCACAATAATATATACGAAAGCTTCACTTTGCAGAATGTATAGATAGGCTCCAGAATCATGGCTGAAACTCTCATCGATGCCCCAGTGAGAGTTCGTGCCAGTCCATCCTGTCTGCGTTCTCCATCTTTCATCCTTGTTTTCTATCATTACTTTCATGAAGAAAACTTACTGCAAGTATAGTGACCAATACGTCGCGGCGAATAACACGTGTATTTTACATTTTACACAGTACACTCTTGAAAACTGGCACGCGTCGAGCCGTATGAGCTGCTACAATGGAGGACACATTCCAACAGTTTTCAATTACGCGTAAATTCGTGATGTGCACACCATTATATTTAAGTTCGTACCTCCGTGACGAAGGGTAGGCCCACAACGAAGGCTGCGACGCAGTACAGCACCGAGAAGTGGCGCCGATTCCGCTGCACCAACTGGAAGCTGTCGCCCCAGTGGGTCAGCGCCACGTCCATCAGGCACAGCTGCGAAGGCAGAAAGGGCAAAGTGTCGCGGCAGAGGATACAGACCCATCCCGCCATGCACCCTTTGGCAGCTTCGGCAAACTTCTAATGAATACATACGTTCTAAGAATGAAAAGAAACGCTACTCCAAAACCGAAAGAGCCATTTGAGTTAAGCAGCATTTTCATTCACCACCAACGAAGGACCGAAGATGCAACCAACAGTAATTTGAGGCGAATTCCACTCAGTTTATTGTTGGTCAAGCTGGAGGAACACTCATATTCTTCAGATTGTATTCGCTCCTGCAAAGCCGAGCAACTATGATTACGGCTGCGTGGTGGCTCCTCGAAAAGGGAAAACTGGTCCTTCAAAGGAGAGCCTACATGCAAGCTCATTTATTACGTAGAAGTTAGCCAGCGCAGATAGCTATTGAGTGCAGGCTTCCCGAGGACCAAAAATGACTCTTGCGGTGACTTCTTACCTGCGAGTTGGTGCCGGCGATGAGGGCCAGCAGGAAGAAAAGGCACGAAGGGATCCAGTGCACAGAGTACTTGCTCATCGCCACAAAGATCACGCTCTGGCCTGCGAATGAAGAACCACTCCACTTGTATTTTCGAGGGCTGGTTTAGAATTGCATATACTGAAAACATAAAACTATGCAGGAGATGGGACACAAAAAAGAGGCAGACAGGACGAGCGTAGGTAATTGCCTCTTCCATTTGCACAAAACATCTACGTTTATACTGTCTGCCTCTTTTCTGCGTCCCGTCTCCTGCGTAGTTTTACGTTTTCCGTATAATGCCTTACCAACTAGCCCCTCATCACACACTGCTCGAACTCCTGGTTTAGAAACAGACATTCTAAAGCATCATTCACGTTTAAGAAATCGTAAATCAGCTGCACTCGAGCCGATACGCATATCTTGGCGATTAGGTTAACACTATTAGCGAAATTAATACCAAAAGCATGTCATACCTGTTTAGCGATTAACCACCTCATCTATACAAGGTAAAATGAAATCACTTACCACTTGCAGTGTTTGGAAGCGGTGCACTACTTGGAACCTCAACCTGCCACTTTCTCTGCGCTGACTTCATAGTGAATGGGCTTTCAGGTATATGCGTTATAATGGCTCCTTCTGTTTGCACACAACATTTTGAGTTTGTTAGAACTATTATTCTGGCTAATCTCACCAAATCTCATTGCTACCTTTTAACAACATGTCTTCTACTATATACATTTCTCCTTGATTCTTCTGAGCAGCCTGCAGAGGAAACAAAACGTAGAAGAAGACTGGTTCAATATTCGTTGCATCTCTACCTCTATGCTGCAACTCAGGGCTTTAAGAACTTCCCCCAATGGATTAAACTTTCAATTTTGAGCTTTTGCGATAGAATCGTCGTCGAAAAGTTTAGACTGAGAAGAACATATTAAAGCTAGACGGATTTGAGAAAAAAGAAAGGGAACAATTGAGGTCAGAATAGACATATACTGGTCGTGAATATATATGCTGCCCAAGGTGATTATGTAGGCAGAAAAATGGAAAATAAAGAAACAAACGTCGATTTCTGGAGCATATTTTGTCCACCTGAGGACCAGGTCATGAAACAGTATTTTAGTGGTTGCCGCATAGGAAACGGGTATGCAAGCGGACAGAAATATAAAGCAAAAAAAAAAATGTTTTGGCTGATTTTTGCGATTTGATAGTCGCGATCACCCCAAGTGTAATAAAAGGCCCTGCGATCTTTAACGACGCAACGGGGGCGCTCCTAGAAAACGCGTGCCACCGCATTGCATAAGGCATTGAAGGTCAAAGCTGACGAGAGAGAAAAAAAAAAGATTGGTGCATAAAATGCCTGTCAACTGGTGGATTTTGTTGACGCTCTCCCCGAGCCGGAGACCAGACTCAAGCTAAGAAGAAAGAGGGTTACGTGTCACTCACCAAAATACCGACAATCGCGGTCACGAGCTTATATAACGGCATCTCTGACAGAAATAACTCGATTAAAGTCCGTGGCGCAAATGATATACGAGAACGAGTGCGAAACAGGTCACAACCACCACGGGAAGAACTAAAAGAATGGAATAATAGGCCCTGTTTTGCTTTCTCTTCTGACTGTATACCTTTACGTATGTCCGCAAAGCTTTGTAACATTCATTTGTTCGTGCTACGCCAGCCCGTTGCTTATCACTGCGTTTCCGACGGCAGACGCAACCAGATTTATCTATAATGTTTGTGGTCGTGGGCTCTGCACTGTTCTAGATTGCCGTAGATGATTACCGCTCCTTTAGAAGTCCTGCGTCAGTTTAAATTGAGTACCGGCGGGAGCCGAAGGTATTTTGTACTTCGACGTTCGCCGAGAGCGTTTATTTGTTACCTCCGAAGCCGAATTGTTCGTTTCCATCCGGCCGCAAGACCGCCCAAAATAGAGGCCGTTCCAGCGTCACGACCGCGCGCTCGTTTGTTGTTTACGCATTGTCTCCACCACGTGACGGTATGGTCGACATGAATAGGGTGTGCGTTTCCATGTATACCTCCATGCACGATATCCCCGACGGGGATGTTGAGGCTAAGAGACATGCTGCCCAGCGACGAGAACACAATGATGGAGTACATCAGGCTGGAGGCGAGCGTCAGCAGCGCCACTAGGAACACCACCCTGCAGAAAGGAGTTCGCCGCCACCACGTAAACAACGCTGTTTGCCATTACCCTCAACTGCTCGTGTCGCAAAATTGTGCTTTAAAGCCTGGTGACCTCAAGCGCTAAAATTACGAGGAGCTAGCAGAAAGACCCGTCTGTCGTGGGCGAGGATCAAACCATTTCTTGCTGTAGGTTCCGACTTAGTATAGACATGGTCGCTGACCTTTTCATGAAAGGCTGTGCGACAAAGCAAATAAATTATAAATTTTACCAGAGTAACTGGTTAATGTGACCTAATAGAAATATCCCTAATACTATGCTTAGAAACTTTAACACTCTACGTGTAATAGTAGTACAGCAAGACCTTTTGCATCCAGCATCGTCGCCACTTATACAGCGTAATGTGTAAGGTGCATTCCCAAAACTTCCTGGTCAATGGACTTGGTGCTAGGCTACCCCGGAGAGTACTTTCATGCTGGAAGGGCATAATAAAAACGGCGCTTACAGACGGGACAGGAAAGAAGGGACAAACACACACTTCCGTACCACTTCGAATCCGCGTAGGAATGTGATATTAGGAATTCGGCGTAGTAGTTTAGTTCACTTATTATGACGGCACGTGGCGCATGACAAGAAACAAGCGACTGCACTTAGTTTTCTGCAAAACAAACACACGTTGATAGTTTCTGTTTGATAGGAGATCCTCTTTTATCTGTCCGGTGTATCGCTAGATCCCATGTGGTCGGGCGCTGCGCCTCTCAATCCCTTGTGCAGAGTCCCTCTAGTGACTAGGCACTATCATGAGTCAGGATATCCCTCCTTGCACAATGTCCAGCTAGTTATATTACTCGCATCATCTAAACTAACATAGGGGTTCTTCTTGCAACGTCTATATAACTACGGCCCTTAAAGAGTAAAAATTTTCGCCCGCCGACCAAAACTGGAATACGAGTCTGTCGAGTCCGCACCAGGCATATCTTACCAGCACAATATAATCAGCGCTACCTCGCATCACAAGGTCCGTCCATTTTGCCAGATCATACCACATTAGTGTATCGTCCCTTAAACCCAAACAACTGTTCGAAATCATTGTCCCGTTGCTACTCTATTTCTCATTATTCTTTAATTCGCTCCGTCAATCCTGCGCCATCCGCACCAACTAGGATATCCCTCCTACTTGCCATTATCTACAAGTCTCTTGTAAACGTGTCCCTAACCCCGTTACTTTCCCTACTTCCTTCCCGACTGGAGGGGACTTTCGGGCGACGAACCTGCCTAAAGCTACCAACGTACCTTAACCGAACTGTTCCGTTTTTTTATACGCCGTTAAGAATCACGCTATTCTCGGATTTACTCCCCCCCCCCCCCCCCCTCAGCCTCCCCCGCTCCCCCGCTCCCCCGCTCCCGCCTCAACCCCTCAACCCCTCAAACGCACTTAATACCCCCACACTGGTGTCTTACAGGTGCTTAAAGTGTGGTCCAGCATATGGGGTTTTACGTAATGGTGTTTAAACAACAGCGGCTATGAAGGACGCCATAGAGGAGGGCTCCACTAATTTCGACCCCACTTTACATGTGCACTGCCATCGCACAATACATAAGCGTCCCTCGATACTGAAATTAACGACTCTCTCCTACACGAATTCAACTTTCCACCTTGCTTGCTGCACACGGTACGCTTTGTAGGCAAAGCGCGCTGACCGTTCATTCGCCCACTTGGTATGCGCGCTGCACACGGCAAGCTTTCTAGGCCATGCGATTTGAAAAGTAACAAATAGCCAGCGCATAGCAGCGGAAGACAGCCTACCGACCGTCATGTGGCCTGTCAGGACATAAAAACAGAAAAGCTGGCCCCAATCTCCCGTCCATATATCGAAACGGCCAAAGGAGCCAGATATGATCGCTCAAGAATGCGCCCATTGGTTGGTCGGGCGAGGAGTAAGTGGTAGGATTTGTGCTCCAGTGGCAAAGTTCACAAAATGTCGCTACTTTCTACATCAATGGAGTTTACCAGCACATTGGAGATCTGCGTTTTACCGCCACTGAAACGCTGCCGCCGCAACCAGAGTCAAGCCCGCGTCCTCAGGATCAACAGCCCCAGCTACTGAGCCACTATGGCGGGACTTAAAGGTACCAAACTGGAGCGTAGCGCAGGTGAATTTGTGAGTGTAGGGCATTAGATCACAGTAGCACAGCGTAAGATAGGCAGTTACATGGCGTTTAATAACAAAAACCCCCGTCTTTGTCCTATTTAAAAACGTCAGAAAAAGCGTCCAAATTTTTAGGTGGTTCAGAGAAAGCTTTGTTTTTTTTTTTTTTTCCTCAAAAAACCTCGGAACACGCAAGTACACAACTGTGACATGCCGTGTGTACAGGTCAAAGTAAATTCTTTGCTCTGTAGGTAACAAACTTCGCTATGATATGGCTAAATTGGACACAAGAATATTCTGGAAATAAGCAGCTTAAATTATGACTTTCATTTAAAACAAATTGCCTTCCTTCCAAATTGTCTTCCCCTGGATTCCAAGGGAAGGAAAGCGTAGCAGGGGACGGCAGAAAGTTAGGTGGGCGGATGAGGTTAAGAAGTTCGCAAGGGTCAAGTGGATGCAGCTAGCACAGAACCGGGTTAATTGGAGAAATATGGGAGAGGCCTTCGCCCTGCAGCGGGTGTAGTCAGGCTGATAATGATGATGATGCCTTCCTTCGTACTTATGGACAATTGAAGATTTCGATGCTTTTCCCATGTTTAGTTAGCCCTATTTATTAAAGCGCTGTCTCTGCGATGTACACATTCGGGCATTATACATGCGATCTTGATTGTAATCATTGATCTCACGTAAGGTGCTGCCCAGAGAAAGCAATCGCAAAAGGCACCTGTAAGGAGAAATCGGTGCACACCTGTGTACATTCTCGAAGCGGCGACAGAAGCTGCCGAATGTGATGACCGGACCGTAGGAGACGCCGAATGTGAACAGCACCTGCTCCACGGCACGTGTCCACACCTGTTTCACGTGATGCGTCAACGGATATAAGTTACCGGGAGCGGTTAAAACCATTTTACCAGCACTTTCGAACGTGCTTTTGGCGAAGAAAAAGAAGCGACGTAAAGAACGACAACACCCCAGTTGTGCATTCTTATAGTCGAGTGCGGCACAAAACATTAAATGTATGTTTACTTTTCCTGTCCGCACCGTTCTGGCATCTCGCAACCGCACTCACTGTGCACTGGTTCACATTCAGAGTATTTATTCCACTTTCGGTTGGTTGGTTGGTTGGTTGGTTGGTTTGTCGGGTTTAACGTCCAAAAGCGACTAAGGCTATGATGTGGAGGACTTCGGAAATTTCGACCACCTGGTATTCTTTAACGTGCACCGACATCACGCAGCACACGGGCGGGTAACAAACAAGGGGAGCGTGGACCTCACAAAGATTCTAAATGCGGCATCGCTTGATCACTTTACTCAATGCATGCATTTTTTCGCTACGGCGGAATGTATACCGTGAAGTACCCATACACCTTGTAAATATTTCTCTCAGACAACAAAATAAAAAGACAGGATGCTTGCCGTTATCTTCAGGAGATCCCTCCAGCGAGGTACCAGCATGAACCATATACCGAGGCTAGAACCCTCTCTCCACAGCGTCTCGATCATGAGGACCATCGCTAGTCCAATGGGCAGCAGACTCACTCCGGACATCCTCTGGGTGCCGCGAAAAGAGACCTCGTTATATAGATCATATCTGCACAACAGTTCGATTCAGTTTATAGGTTTCACCGACTGAAAACGAAATCGGTAATGAGGGGCGCCTAGTGGAGGGCAATGGAAATAGACCACCTGGGGCTCTTTAACGTGCACTGGCCGCCGCGGCCGGGATCAAACTATCGTCGCCCGCGTACCCAGAACCAGCAAAGGATCACCCTAACCACTGAGTACACACGGCGGGGATGCGCACGCATTGTTCTGATATAGACGTTTATGGGGTGAAAAAACAATTGCATTTAAAACAACCGAGCACATTAGCACGGACGCGTACACGAAAACGGAGACAACACAAGTGACATCGGTCAAGTAAGTAGTTGATGCACAATGAACAGCCACGAAATCAACCACAGCCTGCTATTTGTGCCGCGAGAAAGAAGAGAGACTCATAAAAAGATTACATCGATATCAATGCATCAATAAAAATCAAATGCCACACGATACGAATATCATATCGAACACGCAAGTGTGACACCATTATTTTATGCCAGCGGTATCATATACCTTTGAGGTACAGATTCCTTGTGCACTGCCAACACTACAGCACTCAGTATAGAAGTGTACCCCCATGGAGGAAGGAAACAACTTAGGAGAGGCCCTGACGCTACAACGTCTCTCCTCCTCCTTTACCCTCCGCATTTTCTTTCTCCGAGACGCTCACGTACCTCGGGCCCCTAGCAACGCTGTTGCTAGTGGCCCGAGTTTTCATAGCAACAGCGATGCCGTTGCTAATGGCCCGACTTGGCTAACCCTAAATTTTGACGTCACTTCCGCCACACTTTCTTCAATGCATTGGGAATGGCAAGGGCCTCTCCTTAGTTGTTCCCTTCCTCCATGGTGTACCCCATTTATTTGCTTGCACCGTGAACAGATTCATTTGATAGCTTCCGATATTCGCATTACCGACAGACCAGTTGAAGTGGCATCCGGGCGAGTTGATTTCCATCCGTTTTCGTATCAGTGCAACAAATGAAATAAGAAGGAACAAGTTTTCACACTTCATTTGTTCTGTTGTTACAAAACTTGATGCCTATCCGATTTTCCTTTTTAAAACGCTGACCAAGCCGAAGGCATCACGCCACCCAATAAAATATTGCGCGGTGTTATCCATCATTCTATAGTGTTTCTATTGCATCTAGTTGCATTACAATAATTAGCTAGATGAACCTTAAAACGCTTCATCTGGAACCCAAAGCCATGTGAATCAGTGTTCACTCGAAACAATTATCCTTAGTAAGCAAAGTTACTCGCTAGGCTCTCAGCAGCAGCAATGTGCAAAAAATGACTTCGTTGACAGCGACGTTACCGATGTGCGCAGGCCACAGGCGAAGCAGACGTACAGCAGGGCCCACATGAGGCCTAAGCAGAGGACCAACTCCGGCTGCACGTTGCCCACGCTCCACGACTGTCGGTGCGACCGCAGACCCACGGACGTGTGGCTGCGTTTTGGGGACGTCTACTTATTCTCAAATAATTCAACGATACACAAGGAGCTGACAGCCCTACCTTGGTAATGAACATGCGAGAAAGAATCATCACCCGAGAACAGCCACATTTGGTTGAACTTACAGCAGGAGCTGATAATGTCACGTTAAACATAGAAAAAGAAGTTAAGCATAGAAAACACAGAATATATAGTTATGCATAGAATAAGAGGTTAAATATAGGAATAATGGCTGATATAAAAGATTTAAAAGAGACATAAAAAAGCAGTTGATACTCTCCGAAGTGGAATAATTGTTTAGTCTGGTTTTGTATTTGGCAAATGCAAATTTTTATCATGTTATGTTACTGTACAAATTTTTTTTTCGTGTTTTGTGTGCCATATGCTGTTGTTTCTTTTTGAGTGTATAGTGTACACTGTTTCTTTTTTTAGGTTTTACTCCAGTATTTTTAATTACCACGTTTGCTGTAATGTTCTGTTATCGTTTGTTTTCCGTGTTGCGCGCTGCTGTGAAGAGTATGGGGAACTATGACCCCGTCATGCCTAACCGCCTTTTGTCGCAGTTCCATCTTTCATTTTTTGAAAGAGAAATAAAGAATATCTGAATCTGAATGTGGATATAAAAATCCTTCTACGCTTGGACGTCTCGAAAACTGGAAGTTCTGGTAATTTATCCGCTTGGCTTTGAAGCTATGTGCACCCTCAGCTGCGTCCCTTTTATGCACATTATTCAGACAATCTTTAGCCGCTGTCTGCTTGTCCGATGATGGAAAAGTGGCATACGTACCCAAATTCTAAGCCTCAGCAGCGGAAGTTAGTACTACTGACCGGTATCATATTCACGAGCACTGACGGCAAGGAATTGGAGCATGTAATATGCAAAAGCATTATGGCTGATGTTATTTCTGTTTATTTCTTGTTTGGTTTGGTTTATGGTGCTTAACACCGCAAACACTCAGGCTATGAGAGACGTCGTAGTGGAAGGCTCCGGAAATTTCGACCACCTGTGGTTCTTTAACGCTCACTGACATTGCACCGCACGCAGGCGCCTTGCTATTTGCCTCCATTAAAAAGCGGCTGCCGTGGCCGGATATCCAGAGTCTGGTTTCACCAGTCGAGCACCTTAACCACTGCGTTGTCACGGCGAGGCTGTACTTATTTCTATTCAACATGGGTTTGGACATCGTGTTTGTGTACCTCAGGCAACAGAGTTTGGCCATCTGCAATACTGGGCAAGGGCAGCAGCATGGACTGCGTGTTCATAGATTTTAGAATATCGTGTGATATAAGTGAAGTTGTTTATCATCTTTTGTCGATGCATAAGTTATGTAACTTAAAAACTGCGAAGAAAGTAGCAGCTTGGGCTGTGGAATACCCAAACAAAAAGACAGAGTTTTTCGCAATAGAAGTTGCATCTTCCTACATTTCCGAAGCAGCCTCCGGCGCCCCGCAGGTTTCAGTTCTTGTTTGGACAACGTTTAGTTATTAAATATATTAGCGATGTGTCCACTAGTCATGTGTGTGGTTATTTGACGATGGTTTTGTTGCGTAAATAATAGTGATAAAATATTATAGGGATTCACTTAAGTCTGCTTATGTGCAGGAATGCGAAATCATTGCGAGTTCCGTGCCTAGTTCCGTCATAAGTTCTGCGTTTTGTTCTTTAGTACCGTAGCTTAGTTGACGTTTCTATATTCGCCAAATTCAGACTAAGTCTTATTTTGGGGTTCAAGGGACCAATTGTAGGGCGTAGTCCACCCAAACTTTGAAGTCGCTTTGAGTTGACCGTACTCATTATACTCGACACCAATTTTGGCAAACTCGGACGAGGACTAATTTCGGGGGTCCAAGGGGACAAATTTTGGCTGTGGCCCACATAAATTTGCAAGTCGTCACTGAATTGACCATACTGAAATTAGGTACGAATTTTGGTCAAACGCTTTGTTATCCCGATCGGATGGCATTATGGTTGCAGGCTGTACGCAATCTTTGCTTCGTTAAAGAGCAAAGCCTTCAGATAAGAAACGTTCCTTTTGTTCAGTCTTCATTTGTGCTGTCCTCGTTTTCCTGTGCAGTGCGTGCTTCACAAACAGGATGACAACACTGTCAATATGTTTTCATTCTTTGTTTATTTTCTTGCTGTACGCTTACCTGCATATAAAGCATTACATATGCTAGCAGCCATTCAGTGTGATCCCCGCATGTTAGAGAAGCATGTAGCCACTTACAAGAAGTGCTCGCTCATGGTCTCGGTGACGTTGACGCAGTCCATGACGACGTCGTCGTACTTAAAGGGCCTCGCGTGGAGGGGCAGTCCCGACACGTTCTGGAGGACACGTCGACCAGTGTGACGAGATGGGTGCACGTTGCACACCCGCTGCATTATCCAAATTATACGATGCGCCTAATCACTCAATGCTTTCAAATTTCGCACCAAGCTGGAATTTGGCAGTAAGATTTGCTTTATGTTACGTTTGGGTCGGTTACTTGCCCGAAGATGAGAATTTCTTAAAGGGAGCCTAGTCCGCAGTGATGCCCGACCAAAAGCAACGGTTTTGTTACAAATGTGCATGCATCGTCTTGTGTCGCTTTTGAAACGTTGAGAGAGAGAGGTGGTCTTCGTTAATCAATCCGTGATCGTCTGCTTTCGGTCGACAAGAGTTGTGCTGAGTGAATAGTCGTTAAAAAGAAAACTGCCATTTAGAGCGCACCTCTTAAAGGATCGTCAATCGTATACGGCCGTTCAATGGAACAGCGCTTCGTGGGGCTCGTCTCGTACAACTTCATGGCAGAGCAAGGGCGCTTAGGGAAGAAGTTAGTTTCCGCCGTCATTTTCCGCGGGGCCGCTACTACGTAACGAACTGAAGTCAGGGTGGGCGGTCAAATGCCGCGGAATGAGTGCGTCGGTTGTTTTGGCACTTTATTTCATTAGATTGCTCTGTATGGCCTCCTGGCCCCGATATAATCCTACGCGCTTGTGTTATCGGTACCTGTGCCAACAGCGCCCTAAGAGCACGAGGCACCATGCCATGCAACTGCTGTGGGCCACTGCCTATAGCTTACAAGGACAGAAAGTTGGGCAAGCAAAAATTAAATGTTTATGTCCTGACAGCGCTTCCCACGAGCTGTGTTTCCGAGCTATCCGCATTACATGTACAATCGCGGACAGAAGAATATGGACCATGCTTTGGTGGTCAAATTATTCTCACGCGTCAATTAGTAAGACACAACGCATGCTTTTTGCATACTCTTGAACGCATGCTTTTTGCATACTCTTGTAATATTTACTTTTGTCCTTGCACATGAGAAGAGAAAACATTTTTTTTTTTTCATTAGATGACGGGATAGAAGCGTTTGAACCCGGAACAGTGTTCCATATTATTCTGTCCGCGACTGTACATCAAAGCAGGCAAAAAAAGAAAGCAGAAGCGACGAACTGACGGCTATAGTGATGTCAAGGCTCGCAGAACTTGAGCTGAATGCGACGGCTTTAGAAGAGCCCACGTGTCTGTGATGAACACATGACATATTTATGAATGGTTAGCCTATAAGAATCTACACTGTTGTTAGTAAGGTCAACTGCCTGGAGGTCAAATGAAGCAACAATTCATGTAGCTCGTTATTTTTCAGCATTACCCCATTCACACAATGACTACAGCTGATTTCTGAAAGAGAAGGCCGCATCTACACCATGAATCTCTACAAAATATTTCTGAGGAAGCTGATACAACCACTGCTGACAAAGTGGGCTGTTGCATCAATCTGACAGTGGTAGGAATTGTCTCGATGTGAGTAGTCTTGCCCAAAGAATTCGAATTGGGATCGACGGAGCACAATATGAGAAGTTGTAAAGCAACTAGTGGTTTCCATAAATCATATTCGCCCTCACGCTCTACCGTGCAGCTATACGCAGACAAAAAAAAAGCAAATCACACTTCAAAAGCAACATCAGAATTATTGCAGCCATTCAAGCCTTTCAACTCCGTACTTGCACATAAATTTATCTCAAGAAATTCCTTTACATTTTAAAGAAGCTTACAACTTTTGCGTGCCTCCCATCGCTGCCAAATGCTGAGCTTGACTCCTGACTAAAATGACTGTATTGTGTTTTTTTTTTGTGTTTTTTCGCGCAACTGCTCCACATCAGTATTTTTATTTGTTGCCAACTAGAAGAATCCTTAAAGCAACTATACATACAAATATGTTGGAATGTAATGCTCATCAGCACTGCATCCAGAAACTTAAGTGCGCCGAAAGGAATGTGGCGTTAATCAACCCGAAACCATGAACCCAGTTAAAACAAATGTATGTAATAAGTTACCACAGGTTTAGGACGGTTTAGTGTGTTTAAAACGCCATAACAGGATGCACGACCACTGTTGATGCGCGCTTTCAAGTGGCGCTCACTGCAACATGGTTCTGTTTTTTTTTTTTTTTTATTTAGTGCAGCGAAGGTGACGTGCTGCGCTCAGTCTCAAACCTCACATGGCATCATGATTCATATCTTGTGAAATTCTAAAATTATCAAGCGCCGACCGTTCTGAAACTTCGATGAAAACGGAGTTATACGCACGTAGCGAGGTCATAAAGAGTTTGGTAAAGAGCGGACAAAGCACGCATGAGTTGTTTGTACGTGTTCGCCCGTTCGTGGGAAAACGCAATCTAGAGTCCAACGAAACTGAACGAATTGAAAACGCATTCCACACCGCTTAGCTGGAGACAAAGGACAAGAGCACAGTGCGTGCATGTTTGCCGGGGCCAGAGAAGGATTCTGCCGGGACGCACGAGATTTCTCCCGTGGGTTCTATTGCGGGTATGTTCAGAAGAAAACGGTACAATCTGACTGTTAGACCTTATATTAATGGTCGAAGAAAAAGACGCACTTAAGACCCCTTAAGAGCAATAAGACGAAAGCCTTTGGGGCTAGTTCTACTGTAGTGTTTATTCGACAGAACCGTTTATTAAACACACTTTGAGACAATTTATTTAATTCGTCTTACCGTTGCCAAATATGAAGAGGACATGGCACCAGAAAGTGCAGCGTCCCAAGGTACACAACTAACTTATCATCTTATCATCACCCATCCGACGCCCCTGGCCAGAACCCTCCCTCTCCCAGGTGGGAAAAGAGCTTTTATTCGGGGCGAAGGTCCTACCCGGACAAGGGCCGCAACGCGCCATGAAGGCAGTCACGGTCACGTGGCTGCTGCCCCGTCCTCGGACGGGCACAGCTCCCGGCAATCTCACCGGTCGGGCGAGGTGCCCTCGCAGATGACACAGGACAGGACAGCGGCTTCTTCGGTGCCGGATTCGTAATATTCCTCCATAGGCAGACGTCCAAGGAAGTGTTTTCAAAGTGTCGTCATATACGATGGGGACTTTTGGTCATATTTCTGTGATTCGATACAATTTGCATCAACTCGATGACTTCAAAAACGTGCACTACCACACCTTAAGAAGTTGACGTTTTCAGCCTTTTATCTCTACCACGTCTTCACAACCTGAATTGAACTGATTTTCAAAAAAGATCGTTCACATTGAATGGTCTGCTTGCTACACGCTCTTCCATTTCGAGCACGCGCAGCTTTCCGCGTATTGTTTGAATATTTGGTTTGTTTTTATGGGTTTTATTGTCTCAAAACGATTCAGACTATGACAGATGCCGTTTTGTCACCTGGGGTTCTTTAACGTGCACTGACATTGCACAGCACTCGGACGCCTTTCCGTTTCGCCTCCATCTTAGTGCGGCCTCCGACAACGGCTCAGTGATCGAACGTCTAGGCGCGGAGCCATTGGGGATATCACTTAAAGTACAGTAAATTATCATTAACAAGACGAGCCGCACAAATGAGTAAATTTGAATTCTTCGCGGAATTGTGTGTCGCACTTATGGGCCCTTGTTTTATCTATTCTTCCTACTCTGCTACCATCCCTGATCCAGGTATGATGACTAGCTAAACCCTCAAAAACACGTCGCGTTTAAATAGCCGAGATAGCGAATGGCTGAAAAGTGTTAGCTCTCAGCACATAGCATAGAATATTTCAACTGCTCTATCTTTAATCTGTCAGCACGTCGCACGCTAGAGAGTATCATACTTTTAAACCGGATACGTGCGCCTGTTCAGTTCAGAAGACTTATGTTGAGAAATGTTGCTAAAGTTACTCCTCATGCCTCCTGCTCATATGGGTCTCGAGGGGAATGAGGCAGCCGACGCCGCCGCCCACGCGCTCTCTTTCCGGGCTTCTCATCTCGACCCCCTAGATCAGGATCTCGAATTCGAACCCGCGTATTCTTTTAAAGACAATGTTCTTTATTATCAATCTTGTCATAGCCTTTACCCTCGCCCGAGTAAAGGTCTAAGACGGAGGAGCGGCTTCTACTCCGTCTTTATACCAACACTCTGCTGTGCCCGGCAGCACTAAAACATTTGAATCCCTCCTTCACGGGCAGTTGTCCGCACTGTGCGGAGAAGTCTTCGGACATCTACCACAAGGTGTGGGCTTGCCCATCCAACCCAGCTGTTCCTCCTCACCCCAACCCCACCCGGGAGGACTGTGAGGCGACCCTGCTCGGCTGCTATGACCTGCAGGCCCAAAAGGCCTTGGTCGAGCGCGCCCGGGCAGCGGCCGATGCCACTGGGGTCCATTACTAGGAACCCCACCCAGTATCTGTAAGGGCTGGATGTTCATAGATCCGGCGTATGCATACATCCACCCCTTTTGGATCAATAAACGTTTGTCACCACCACCACCCGCGTCTAAGGGAGCGCGCAGAAATGTAACGCGCGTACTTACCCTCTCGCTCCGGTAGCAAGTCTCGATCTGCTGCTCCCAGAAGCCGTGGCATCCTGATAGTGGAACAAGGCTAATGTCGGCGAAGGAGAGGAGCAGCTGCAGCAGCGACTGGGCAAGCAGCGTGCTCAGGTACCCGCTGATCAGTAGGCTCAGCAGGCCGGCACTAACCTCGACGCCTGGTGCACAGAAACAGTTCTTGAGATACAGTTGGGTAGAAAGTAAAGTAAAGTTTCTCTCAAGTAGCGTAATCAAGGCCAGTGAAAAAGGGCGGAAATAACAAATGTTTGATTTGTTTTGTGAGGTTTAACGTCCCAGAGCGACTCAGGCTATGAGAGACGGCGTAGTGGAGGTCTCTAGAAATTTCGACCACCTGGGGTCCTTTAACGTGCACTGACATCGCACAGCACACGGGTGCCTGGCTTTTCACCTCCACCGAAAAATGCCGCCGAGGCCGGGCCCGCATCCTTGGGCACAGTAGTTGAGCGCCCTAACCACTGCACCACTCCGGCGTGCCGAAATAACAAATGTGCCATTGTTAATTAACCTCAAAACATATAGGGAAATATTCTTCATCTAGAGAAATGATTGGCAAGTTTGCATTAATATGAATAAATTTGGAAGAAGACCAGTGTCTTTAAAATCAATGGATGTTGCCTTTGATGATTGTACTAACTCTACATAACTCTTATATTACATAACTCTTGAATACTGACTGCCTCGAAACGCAGGTACCGTCAGATAGGTGTACCAGAAGATAAATGGGAGAGGTCTTTGCCTTGCAGTGAACAGAAAAGAATCGACCTTTGCTTTTTATATTCTGCATTAATGACCTGTCTAACTACATGCCGTCGAGGGTTACACTGCTCGCCGATGATTGCGTGATTTACCGTAAACTTTCTGCTGACATTGATCATCAAGCGTTGCAGTCAGACCTAAATGTACTAAATACACTGTGTTCAGAGTGGCAAATGACCCTAACGCATATTAACACAAAGTGCATGTCTTTTGCACACTCCACTTCTCGTATTCCAACCTCTTATATTTATATACAATAAAGTTGTCGAATCGGATCCAACTTGACATTATCTCACTAATTTTTACTCGCATCTGCTGACGGCACATTTGTGATTATCAAACATAGACTAAAGCAAGCGCATTCGCACGTTAAAAACTAGCGTACATCACATTATTCAGACATAAAATTGAATAGCATCTACAACCTGGGACCCGATCCAAGACTACTTCATACGCAACATTGAATCCCTGCAAAGCCGCGCTGCTCGTTTTATTTTATTTTTCAGATTATTGCTCATACTCTAGTGTTACAAATAAGAACATCGTGCCGAATGACTACCTTATCTATACAAAGGAAACACGTACGCTTGTCTATCCCCCTTTCATAAACTTTATCACCACGATCATTTACACGACGTCTTTTTTTAGTCACCATCAGTATTTTCCCTTCGCTGAGATCACCGTTACAACGTCAAACGCCCAGCGTGCTACTAAAGTCATTACGCACAATCGTTTATACCCTGAACAAAAGTAAACCTACCGTCAGATATTGCCACTGAAGTTCGCACAGATCAATTTTATGAAATTCTGCGTAAATATATGAGAGTGTGATGTCTGTGTGCTTTTCGGTTTAGTTATTTTTGTTCTGTGCTAGTCTAACCAGTGCCGTTTTGCCGATATTTTTTTATAATTTTTCTGATTTTGCCTCGCTATTTGTATTATGACTATAAGGTATTTTAAATTTCCAAGCTTTCTTTTAATTTGGTGCTGATCTTCTCTTTATTTAGTTTTCTCCTTTTTTTTATTGAAAGAACTTCTATTGCACTTCCCATGTTGGTGTTTGTATTGTGCGGTGTTCATTACTATTTTTGCTGTTTGAGTTCTCAAAACATGTAATTAGTTTGCTTGTGTGGCCCTCTTTTGTAATGCCCTCATCAAGAGCACCTTTAAGGTGCTTGAATAAATGAATAAATAAATGGTGAAGCATTATAATCATAAGAGATTCCTTGGTTCACAAAACAGCATCTTCACACTCAAGTTCTGTCTCATTATTAGGTTGTTTTGTGGAGCCATGAACGCTGCCATTGGCAGTTTTGTGATGGGGATGAAATGCCTCCGAGGTCGAGCTCAAAGTGCCTTCTGCGGGCTTGAACAGTGGGTGTCGGTGTTCAAAGCACTGGTAAATATTTTAAAGTACGGAATTTCTTGCATAAGCGCAGCTAGGTACGGAACGTATATGGTTGCCGTAGCCCAATACGTCTGGAAAAACTATTACCAGCTTCTGAGGACAGTTAGCTAAAATACGCGCCCTCAATTTGAGTCTGGCCTGTTCTATAGAAGCTACACAGTTTCAGGAGATGCTACCTAAATGAGTTACAAATTATTATTTCTTTTTCTGTTCGTTTATTCTAAACGTATTCTCGACATCGTCTGAGTTATCTTTATCAAGAGCGCTTATCAAGGCTATCATTTATAAGAAGCTTTTGAGAAGGCAGTTACAGAGCAATGGAATAAGAAAGGTGATTCTTAACATGCAGTAAGAAGTATTTTCTAATCATTATTATAAGCACTTAATGGTTAGAGGAGCTAGTCTAGGACCGGAGACTAAATTCCGGACTGCCGCCATTCTGGGTCAGTCGCTCTACCAGCTGAGTTGACCGATAGGTACACTTGAGTGGTTGCTAATGAGTAATTACTCATTTATCAGGTACAATTTCGTCCACCATTAGATGAACACGCGCCGGAGTTGGAACTCTCTTTGGAGGCAATGTACCTGACTGAGCCGCGCTTTAGGTGCATCAGTGCATGCGTAGTTTTGATTCGATGTGCGGTTTTGTCCAGCAGTAGAACTTCTGACAGTGAGCAGTCGCTCACTCACGTGTTCACACTAAGAATAGACGACCCTGTACTCCCTCCTCCTAAGAGGATTCCTCTAAATATCGGCTGCCATAATGTTTTCAATAAAGTAATGCGGACAAGTAGTGTGGTTTTCGACAAAAAGAAAAAAATAGTCTCTTTAGTCAAGGCTTTAGGCCAACTACACATCTGTCGTTCAGCCCTTGACACGGTTTAGAACAATTCCCATTCACAGTGTTTATTTTTCTGTAGACATGATTAATTTCTCGCGGACTTTCTCTCGAAAAGCGTGCGACGTGAAAGGAAATGGCCACCAACGACACAGCTAACGGCCCTGTTACGATTTTTTTGCCCATTGCGCCTGTCGCGCACACGTTATGCTTCAGCCAGATAACTAGGTGTAGAGAGTGAGAGAGGCTGCCTTGCCTCTGGCCATGGGCACGCATCGAGTGAAGGCGCCCGGTCCGAGCCGCGTGTACTGGCCCAAGATGAGCTCGAGGTAGAAAAGCGGGTAGCCCACTATCACCAGAGACACCGTGTACGCCAGAAGGAACGAACCTGCGTGAGCCCCAGTAGAACCCGTAGAATTGCACCCTCTCACTGTAAACAAAAACGAGGTGAAAATTTGAAAGGAAGCCTACACCTGCCAACTATAGCTCGCCTAAAATGAACTAAAAAATAAATGACAGGCATGACACATAGGCAGGCATACAATCACACAGATCTACAAAACTTATTTTCAAGAGGAGCATGCCCGTCAGCGTCATTTGCATGTCGACAACGATAGCTTTCCTCACATTTATGACTGTTTTTTCTCTGACCACTGTATCCAATCAAGGACATATGTTTCCCGCGCCAATGTTACGCCAATGATCTTGCTCTCCTTTTTGTTAAGGTCAGTCTCATGAAGTCATTTGTAGATGCAAACATTTCTGGGTTTAAAAGCGTCTCAGCTGCTTTTATTTCCACACCCTGCATCTTTAACATGGAACCTAATGCAGCTTAGTGTTAAGCAGTTAACTGCACACTATCAAGCATGATCTACCATGTGTAGGGCCCAAAGCATCCTCCCATAGATTATCATCATCATCATCAGCCTGATTATACCCACTGCAGGGCGAAGGCCTCTCCCATATTTCTCCACTTAACCCGGTTCTGTGCTAGCTGCATCCACTTGACCCCTGCGAACTTCTTAATCTCATCCGCCCACCTAACTTTCTGCCTCCCCCTGCTACGCTTTCCTTCCCTTGGAATCCAGTTTGTTACCCTCAGCGACCATCGGTTATCCTCTCTTCGCACTACATGTCCTGCCCATGTCCATTTCTTCTTCTTAATTTCCATTAGAATGTCATTAACTTGAGTTATTTCTCTGACCCACTCTGCACGCTTTCTATCTCTTAATGTTACCCCTACCATTTTTCGTTCCATAGCCCTCTGGGTTGTCCTCAACTTAAGTAGAACTCTCTTGGTTAGCCTCCACGTTTCAGCCCCATAGGTGAGTACAGGCAAGATGCAACTGTTGTACACTTTCCTCTTGAGCGATACCGGTAAGCTGCTAGTCATAATCTGCGAGTGCTTGCCAAATGCGCTCCATCCCAATCTTATTCTTCTTGATATTTCCTTTTCATGGTCTGGATCTGCGGTTACTACCTGTCCTAAGTAGACATATTCGCCTACTATTTCCAGTATTTCGCTACCTAATGTAAACTGCTGTTCCTTCCCGAGGCTGTTGAACATTACCTTAGTCTTCTGCATATTGATTTTCAAGCCTACCATTCTACTTTTTCTGTCTAGGTCATCAATCATTATTTGCAGTTCATCCCCCGAGTTGCTTAGCAAGGCAATGTCATCAGCAAATCGCAGGTTACTGAGGTATTCTCCATCTACCCTTATCCCTAACTGCTCCCATTCCAAGTCTCTAAATACTTCCTCTAAACAAGCTGTGAATAGTACTGGGGAGATTGTGTCTCCTTGCCTAACACCTTTCTTTATGGGAATTTTATTGCTTTCTTTATGTAGAACTATGGTTGCTGTGCAGCCACTCTATACTCCATAGATTATACTCTAGTCCATAGAGTATTTCGTTTTTCCTCACCGCCTTTTCACTCCTTTTATTCCTTTCGTCACGGCGTTGCAAGTCTCTCATAGGTGCCAACGCAGCGATTCAGGGCGTCTTTACTTCTCTTTAACCTCTCATCTTGCTGGCAAAGATAACCTATTACTATTTTCCAGAGCCCGAATAACTGAGCGCAGAAAGTCGGTCCCGAAAGCCCTAGAATTATTGTGGGAAGAGCTGCAGACAAAGAAGGAAGAGCGCTCTTCGTTGTGTCTCACGTTGACACTAGCGCCTCTGAGAATGACGTTCATCCACCAACTATGCCCATCCGCCGACACTGAGAGTTTAGAAAGTAGCCGTCGAAGCAGTGAATGGTACAAGAGGTCGGGACAGAGGTACAGATTGCGATTGCCTGCAACGAATGTGAAACCATACGAGAGATTTGGGCCGGTCAGCAGGTCTCCAAAATCATCTTGCCACGCGAGAAGCTTTGGGTAAGTGTTTCATCCAGCGGCCCAGCATTCCGACCTCCCCATGCCGCTTATGGCCGCCGCTTTAATTTGTTTCCGCATGCTTTGGACGTAGGGAAGTTCAAAAGGCGACTAAAAAGTAGGGATAACAAAAATTGCTGCTCGCAGATTTACAGAGAAAATATATGCTTATTGACGTGCATATCAGGTCACAATGAGCAGCCACCCGTTGTCAAATTATACAGAGTGATGAAGTGAAGCAGTAAGCATTGACTAGAAACAAAGATGCTGCTGGTGTGGCGCTTCAGGAAGAATGGTTGATAATTTTAAGGCAATCGGGACGGCGCGTTTGAGACCTCTGACCCAATGTTTGAAATCGATACATGAAAGATATATACCAGGCTTCTCAGTCAGACAAAAACCAAACGCCTGTCTCGATGTCAGCGCCGCAATCATGGCAGCGCTGACATCGAGGCACCCTAAAAGCGATATATCAGCGCACCTGCAGGATATCCAACTTTACTTCCTCAGCATATTAGTTAGAGAAGAACGATTAATTGTGTTAATCAGATTATATTAACCTAGCTGCATGCCATTGGATGCGTTCCATTTCATCGACAGCCCCGTCGCCGGGGTGCAGTAGTTACGGCTCTCGATTACTGTGCCCAAGGATGCGGGATGGAATACCGGCTGCGGCGGCCGCTTTCCGGTGCAGGCGAAAAGCAAGGCGCCCGTGTGCTGTGCGATATCCGTGCCCGTTAAAGATCCCCAGGTGGTCGAAATCTTCGGAAACCTCCACAACGGCGTCTTTCATAACCTGAATCTCCTTGGGACGGTAAACCCCATGAACTGAACCAAACCAATTACCAAATGTTTACACTGCATGACAGGGAAGATGCGAACTAAAATACCCGTTTCCTTTACCTAATGGATTCCAGTTTACAGCTAACGCTTTCTTTGGCCAGAATTTCTCTTTCAATGGCGCAGAGAGGAGAAAGAATCCAGTGGCGGTCCCCACCTCCTCCATTCTCGTAGAGCACTTTAGGGAAGCGCCAGACGTTGACCATGCCGATGGCGACGGCTGTGCATGACAACACCAGATGCATCTCGCTCGACCAGAGGCGGCGGTCGGGTGGGGACTGCACCTGCGAGCCAATGAAAAAAAGGAGTAGTTCCTCACTCTGCCTCTCAGACTTTAGAAATCCTGTTCAGTGGCGAGGAGACTCGATGCGTACAGTTTCGAAGTCAAAGGTTCCTATAGGGCCAGAGTTGTGCGAAGTTGATTACTTGTTGTAATCTATCATTTGTAATTATTTAAATTTTGTGTAATATTTAATCAAGTCATTACCTCTGGAAACAGTAACTTTTCAGGTAATTCAATTCTTTTTCTTTTTTGATTACCTGTAACCAATAACTTCTTTGCGAAAAGAAAGGCTACAGGGGCAAAACGCCCGTGATGTGATCCGTCAAATTGTTTTCCCGCACGATGGTGCGCATGGCTGGATAGCACATTGCGCTCTCCGCGGCTTTCGTTCTTGGTGGATCTGGCGCCATTTGCTTCTTCAAATAAGTCGCGCTTAAAGGTATTTCGTTGTTAAGAAAAGTGTTCTTTTCTAGACTCTAAACGTTTCTTGTTGGCAGATGTGTTAGGAATATAACTCTGGTACCCGAGCAGACGTGTCCACAGAGCTAGTCCTTCGATATAAGGAATTGTGAAGAATAAATATTTAAGAATATGCGCCATAAATGAAGTCTACTTTTGTCCTGTGAAGTTGAAATCGAGGTTTCTGCAAACCAATTGATTTGTACGTAAAATTTTCACTTTCCCTTTTTCACGAAAGAGAAGTAATGGGACTAGTCGTGACGTTGAGCGCACAGGAACGCGACTGGGAAACCGGTTTCGGGGGATGGACACTTAAGCTTCGCAATGTGACGAGTTCATTTGGCATGAAACAAACGAAGCGAGGGGAAACTTGAGCGTGCAACCCCGTTTCTTTGCTGCGTCGAGGAAACTGGACCGAGCTTCGAAACCCGACTTCTTTGAAGAAGCATCCACATATGACTCCAGCAGTACCAAAAATGAAGGCCGCGGAGAGCGCATCATATGTCAGGCAGTCACGACGCAATCACATGGTCATGGACGCCTCGCCCCTGTAACTTTTTCTTTTTGTCAAATAAATAATTGATTTCCGGTAATCAATTACAGAAAAAATACTGGAAATATCAGAGAATAGTGTAGTTATTTACAAGCAATCGTTTACAATTAAACAATTACGTACAGCTCTGGTCACAACTTCCCTTTTGGAACACACCACGTGAATCTAGCGTTTTGTCTAGCCCTGATCACGGAGACGCGCGAAGGGTGCACGTCACTCTCAGGCATAACTAAGGGAGAGGACTAAAACTGTGAAAGAGCACTCGTCCATTCTCGCGGATCATGACCGCGTCTTGTCTTGCGCTATTAGCAAGCAGGTAATTCGGACGCTCTTCTGAATGGGCTGTGAACATGGTTATAGATTTCTTAGAAATGAGACGAGACGCACCAAGTGTTGCGGAACGTCAACGGCTACGGTGTCCTGTGGCGCGCTCCTTGAGCTGCTCCCTGTCACCTGAGGTGGAGGAATAAAGTGTCCGATCAGACCGGGCTCGCCATGGAATGAGCGAGACAGCGTAGAAGCTCTGTATTATTATTATCTATAGATACTGTAAGCCTTTGCAGGATCATACAGCAGCGGGTCACAGGGCAAAAATGCAACAGTGGAAGAACGGCAAAAAAAAAAAAAATATATATATATATATATATATATATATATATATATATATGGGAGGGGTCTTTGGCTTCAAGAAGACGTGGTCAGAATGATCATAACGGCGAACTGGCTGGTAACGTTGAGAGCAAAAGCAAATATATTCATATAAAAAGCATAATTATCGATGATATTCGCAATGAAAAGTTACCTTTAAGACGTAGACTTGACAAAGACGTGTAGAGCGCAGGGCACGAAACCGATGATCTAATCTACTGGATCATACTGTTCAGCGGCCTATTACCACTTCAGTATAAATGCCTAATCAGCTCGTCGTCAGCAAGAAGTTAACATGCATCCACTCGCGGAACCGAATGTTCCCACGGCCACTTCTCGCTTCGCTTAGCACTAAGGCAGTGTCGCGAGCTTTGTTTATTATTTTTCTTCACCTCACACAGCTCGAATGACTTCGTGCTAGACGCTTGACTGCGACTCTGCGATGAGGTGAAGGGCGCCCCGGGCCGAGTAGTGTTCTCATGTGTCCTTCCTCCCTGCGTGTTCAGTCATACAGGCCCATATGACACAAGAATGACTTCAACTTACATATGCAGCCGACGCATTTACACCTCATGAAAACATTCTCATCAACAGGCCTTTATATGAAATAATTGACTACCCTTGTCCTCAGTTGGTGCACGGCTCTTAGCTCCCTGAAATTATTTACAGGAACCATACAAAGTAACTGCATCTGCATTTTATGATAATACTTCCTTCATTGGTTACCTGCGCCACTTTTGTTATGGTATTGCGAAACTTACTGTATCTGGTCAACTACTTTCTATTAGTTCGCAGTCAGAAAAAAGATATGATATTGCAGTTATAAGAGAGCGTTAACGCCGGTAACTGAAAACTAAGTCTAAAAATCACGCGCAGTTCTCATCTAGTCCTTGATGCTTTGAAATTACGGCGAAGTTTAGGACTATAGCTTATATGGTAGGCTTCCTTACGTAAACACACCTCACAAAGCTAAACCAGCAGGAGTCGCACGATACTTTATTTCGAATGTTATGCAAGTTTAAATAGCGTGATTTGAAGGGCCATTGACCACCATCAGGTAGATATATATATATATATATATATATATATATATATATATATATATATATATATATATATATATATATGTGTGTGTGTGTGTGTGTGTGTGTGTGTGTGTGTGTGTGTGTGTGTGTGTGTGTGTGTGTGTGTGTGTGTGTGTGTGTGTGTGTGTGTGTGTGTGTGTGTGTGTGTGTGTGTGTGTGTGTGTGTGTGTGTGTGTGTGTGTGTGTGTGTGTGTGTGTGTGTGTGTGTGTGTGTGTGTGTGTGTGTGTGTGTGTGTGTGTGTGTGTGTGTGTGTGTGTGTGTGTGATGCTAAAAATGCTAACAGCGGAGGTACATCAATCGCAACCAGTTATTTTGCCGTGCTCTTGTCCTTACGTTTCGTCTCTGATGCATCTCACTCTCCTTCCTGATCGACTAGCCTGCGAAAGCGAAATGCGCCTTGGGTAACGTATTGAGCCCACGTCATGGACCGTAGTTGGGAGATATTTCTTTTCCGTCTTGCCTCGCGTATACGTAGGACAGCGGTTCTTTCTAAACGGACACGCACGGTGTCCGTTTGGAAAGACTTGGCCAGCAAGTGCAGCCTTATGGGGACACGCAACAAGTGCAGCCTTACAGGCGACACGTCTCTGCGCAGTGCGGTAACGACAAAAGGACACCCGGATCCTCCACCTTCACACGATTGATGGGTGATGGGAAAGCGTGCGCGCAATGAGCAAATGACGCAAAATGCGATATAAGCCCACCCTTCACTGTTTTGTCAGACAGACGGCCCAATGACTTCCTCTCCTGTGTTGGCATCAACGCTAAGGTCAGAATGCCAGCCTCGAATGAAAGAGGTTCGGTTTCGCTGAAGAAATGGTTCTAGCTTTGATTTGAATTTTTACTGCTTTTCGGGCCGTACGGTTGCAGAATTTTGAAGAGGCTATCTTCGATGCCTGATCTGAGCACTGTTGCTTTCTTAAAATTCCCAGACCCTGACGAGTGGCCTTTTAAACAGTTACCAAACTAATGCTTACTGATGAATATCGCTAATGTGCAAGACTATCACCATAGACAGCAATAGTCAGGAACGGCTCACGATAGCCCACGTAGGCTGCCCTACCTTGCCGGGCTAACGAACTATATTTGCCTTACGTGAGAACAATAACACGCAGAAAGAGCTCAAAAACAGCTGATAGGGCTATCACATTACGTACCATCCTAGCTGGAAAGCTTGCAGAAAACTGATAAGCAGATAGTTGGCTTACCTTTGGCGCCATTTTGAAGGTTCACTCAGGAGTTGATGCGAAGGTTTCAAGTTGAAGTCCGCCTCCGTTTCCGAATGTCCACGCAGCCGCACCAGGAAGACCGAGAACGACTGCCGCAACGGACTGAGGCTCATCTTCTTCCTTATCTCCCGTTAATAAAAACTTCATTCCTCTCGTAGGATCCAACGGCTGTTTTGAAATTAAAAGCCCTCATTTGCGTATAATGTGCCGGATCACTCAATACTTGACCATATCCCTATAGGCTGGTCCATTAACATCGGCCGTAAGCTTCTGGAGCGAGGGACATGGAGTGCGTGTCGAATGATCAAAAAGAAAAAGAAGAAACGATAATTTGAAGCTTTCATTTCTTCCTTGCCATTCTCCAAGGGCACGATAGCAACAGCTTTTTCCTTATGTTGCCAATTCCTGTCTGGTATGTATTAATCACCAAGGACACAATAACAACGACTGCCACTGTAGGAAGAGCATACACAATTAAACCAGCGTGGGAGCTTCTGTAAAGTAATACTTTCGTATGCAGAAGATTCTTTTGTTGGGAACAGCTTTGTAATAAAATGGCCTTTTTTTTTTTTCACATAAAACTAATAACACCTAGTAATATATTGTTACTACGGCCTTCTCAACATTCCTCAACCATCTGCACAGTGTCTTTAGACCGAACTTAAACTCTATATTTTATCTCTTGTTAGGCTGGGCTCTAAACACTGGTCAATCTTCTTCGTGGATGTGCGGTATCTCTGGTGAGGGACATTGTTGATCATCTTCAAATCGTCCCCTTTGACTTGGCCACTTATACATTGAATAAACAACAAAAACATCTGGTATTATCCGAAGGCCGGGCGACCATGCCAACCGCGTCCTAATATCTAATAATAATAATAATAATATAAGCATATTATTTTATAGGATTAACCGCCGATTAGCTTGCAGAAAACAGATAAGCAGATAGCTGGCTTACCTTTGGCGCCTTTCTGAAGGTTCACTCAGGCGTTGATGCGAAGGTTTCAAGTTGAAGTTGGCCTCTCTTTCAGAATGTCCACACAGCCGCAGCTACATCTGGTATTACATCTGATAATACAAGGTGCTATTATGACAAGTGAAAAAATAAAAAGACTGTTTTATTACAAAGCTGTTCCCCACAAAAGAATCTCCTGCACGCGAGAGTATTACTTCACAGCAGCTCCCACGCTGATTTAATGGTATGCTCTTCCTACAGTAGCAGTCGTTGTTATTATGCTCTTGGTGAATAACGCATACCTAGACAGGAATTGGCAACACAAGGAAAGCTGTTGCTATCGTGCATACCCTTGGAGAATGGCAAGGAAGAAATGAAAGCTTGAAATTATCGTTTCTTCTTTTTTTTTTTATCATTCGACACCATTGCGTTACGAAAATGCAGCCGTCTTGTGTAACGATTTGGACATGGATAATCCATAGTAGCAACAGAACTCATGTTTTTGCGATAAATCTATATGAAAAACGCAAGTCCTTGTCAGGAAAAGAAATGATTTATTTTCTGGGTAAACTGCGACGCCGATGTTATCTTCGCTACACCAGCGCAGTCAGTGGCTCTCTAAGAGGCGCTTCTTTCGTCGTAATTGCAGGGCGAGCCCATCAACTACGACTGACCTGAGATGACGGCGTTGATGTCGTTTCTAATGATCGGAGGTAATCGGCTTATATCCAGTCCTGCATCGACGGCAGCAAGTATGCACAAGTTCTTCAACGTCGGTTCCAGGTGCAATATGTGCAGGTCCAACAAAGGTGCTTGCACCTGGTTGTCCATCGGGCCGAAGCCACCGAAGATAAACACCCTTTCACCGGTAGCGCAGCAGCTGTGAAAGTGTCGGGCAGCTGGGCCTGAACCACGCTGCTTCACTTCAGTCCAGCGGGAAGCCTTGGGATCGTACTTGTGCATATCAGCGTAATAGATTCGGTGGATAAAGCTGTACCCTCCAAAGATGTACAGCTCTCCATTGTACACGAAGGCTGAATGTTCCATGCGGTCTGCAGGGGGAACGCCTTCTACGTGGGGCCGTACCCACGTCGAGGTAGTTGTTTCCAAATAGTAAAGGGCATCGTCGAAGACAACTCCATACACTCGGGAAGGATCTTTTGCGTAGCTTCCCCAAATGTACATGCGGGTCCCGATGGCAGATGCAGTGTGGAAGCAGGGCTCAACTGGGGTCTCTGCACTGATGGGGACGCGATGCCATTTCATGGACTCCAAATCAAGGAACCAAGCAGGATGCGATGGATCACCCCTAAGAATGGTGGCAAAGATGTACATTCGATTATTTATCACGCAGGCCGAATGGCCGCAGACTGCTGTCGGCACCTCGCCGTGCACCTTCGGACGACTCCATGCCATTGTGCGGGTGTCGAAGCGATAAAGCTTGTTCGGCGTTATTCCTCTGTCGCCGCCCCAGATGTAGGCGCAGTGGCCGTAAGCTACAACTGTGTGGCGGCAAATGTAAAGTGGCGCATCGTTGGGAAGCAACTGCGTCCGCACCATATCCCACCGGTACGATGAGGGGTCAAAGATGTACACATCGATAATATTTCTTGATTCCGTAACGACGTTATCTAAGTCGAACGAGTACAGCTTGCCTTGAATGAAGACAGCGGTGTGGTCTACGTGCTCTGGAACACCCTTCAAACGTGCAGTCCACATCTTGCAGGGCCTGGCAGTTTTCTCACGACCGAGGATGGGCTGTTTACTGCGGCAGCCACGACATCCCACAGATGATGCTGATGGTGATGCTGATGATGATGATTGCCTCTGTCAGAATGGCGCATACAAAAGCCGGAAAATGGATTCTTCGTCTTTGGCTGGGCATGCGTTATTAAAAAAAAAAAAGGGGGGGGGGATTCAGTCGTGTTAATATCTCTTCTCTAAGGGATAACCTGCAAAAATGTTTCTCTCAAGATATCAGTGGAGGCGTAACAGCGAACATTCTCTTACGTCTACAACAGTTTTATAACAGACATAAAGAACGCCTACTACTAAACTTCATCTTCTTCTTGCTTCAGAAGACATCACGCACCAGAGCGTCGTCTGCTCGAGTGCTCCTACGGGCAATGGTTTGGTAATAAGCGTACGGGATTGGCCAGGGTGTGGTGCAAGCATAATGAAAGAACAGTATAAGCAATTACAATTTTAACTTGCTCAGTACTTGTTTAAAACCACAGTTTCGCTTAGGCCAGTACAACTCTTAGTAATGTTCATGCTACTTCTGCAATGTTATTTGACCAGTCGTTGCCATATAACGCAAAGCACCTGACTACTAATGTGATAAATGGCCTGCTGAAGGATTGATTACCTGTTACCGTACCCGCAACATGTAGCTGTTTTCACAGATTCATTACAATATCATGAAAAAGCAACAGTAAGTATTTTTTCCCGGACACTAGTGAAGCTTTCTGTCCAGATCCCAGATTAGAGGCCACTATTTACTGCTGAATTGCTTGCAATTGTTTTTGCCCATCAAGATGTTGCCTTTAAAATTATGTAATCTTCCTCTGTCACTGAATCTCAGCCTTAGAAGCACTAGAAAGCTCGATGAAACGCCTTTTGAGGTAATCCCTTATATTTCCGCCCCGCCGGGGTGGCGCAGTGGTTACGGCGCTCGACTACTGTTCCCAAGGACGCGGGATCGAATCCAGGCCTCGGCGGCCGCTTTTCGATGGAGGCGAAAACCAAGGTGCCCGTGTGCTGTGCGATGTCAGTGCACGTTAAAGAACTCCAGGTGGTAGAAATTTCCGGAGTCCCCCACTACGGCGTCTCTCATAGCCTGAGTCGCTTTGGGACGTTAAACCCCACAAACCAAACCAAACCTTATATTTTTCCTTCTAACAGCAAGTACAAGAAGTGCGTTTTCAGTGAGTTCAGGGACAATGCGGCAATACTGTCAATATAAAAGCCGATTGCTTAGCAAATTAAGCTCTCAATAGGCCTCTTGCCAGTATTGTACTTAACATTATTTAGCTATGTGCCGTTTTGAAAGGTTCCAGTCATGAGTCGCTCCTTGAGTCTGCGGACTTTTAATGCTTGAAATTTCCTTCGATTAGCTCGTATTGCAGCTCGAAGCAATGTGAGGCCTCTATGATGTTCTTGCTTTGCAGAATTCCTTTCTCCGTTTTGATTCTTCTCTTTCTGAATTCACGCCCCTTGTGCGTCATGAGATAAGACGTTGAAACTATCTTCTCCTGAAGGAGGTATGCTCTTCGGGAAAGAACTATCTCTACTCGCTCAGACTTGTCAATTCCTGTCCTCTTCTCAGCTGGTGCAACCGTCAAAGGGCATGTCCTAAACTCGGTGTGTGAGTTACTCTACGAGTATAATAATGCAACTTGAAGATTTGTTTGTTAGCGCTTCTCTGTATTGATTTTCGGTAAAAGATTTATTAGCAATTTTTAGTTTTACTTTTATTCCTTGATTGCTATCCCTCCCCCCCTCCCCCCCCTAAAAAAAAAAATGTGTCCAAAACGTTTTCATCAGCACTGAGCCCTAACTCATAAGTTTTACATTTTACAGCCTAATTCCGGATCAGGAATTCATTTTCTGCGTCTGGAAGCGCTGGTCAACTTCCCACTTTGGGTATGTGCCATGTGTACAGTGGAAGAAAAGAATATTTCACCTTGATTAGAAGGAAGAAGAAGATCGCGGAGAGAAAGAGAGAGAGAAGAAACTTTAATTGGTTCACGAAGTTGCATGGGTGGGTTTCCTTAGTAGGACCCTGCGTGCCCTGCTGTGCAGCTTGCGCTGCTCGGAGACCTGTGTGGCCCAGCTCCACCTTCCACTCCGCGCTCATCGCGAGTTCACCGTGGAAAGGCAGACTTGCTTCACGCTCAGTCGTTGTCCACTCGCATGTCCATCCCTACCCACCTCCTAAACAGCATTTGGCTCGAGTCCAAGAAGACATCACGAAGTCACAGATACCGCAGCCAAACAGGTGGGCCAATTTTGGCGGCTCATCGACGGCACTTAAGCTGTCCGAGGACACGTGCGTTGGGTTTAAGCGCGAGGCTTAGCTTCAGGGCAGAGCCCTCGACGCGGCACAGGTCGCAGATGTCATGGCTCTACTATGAGGCAGCGACCAGGACAGCATGCAAATCGCGGAGGTTCCGACTGCGAGCACACCATCGGTCAGTCAAGGTGCGGAATATGTCACCCAGCGTAAACACGCGGCACTGCGCCGGTGGTGACACGGATGGCCACGTAATCGCAACAGCTCCGAGCAGGCAGCAACAGCCGATGCGCTGGAAACCTCATTTTACCGAAATTCGGCACTGAAGACGCCGTTGTCGTGGCAAATTCCAAAAGCACTCTCAACCTTTTCAACTTTAAAGAAAGCCATCACATTGGGGAAGCTCTTTATGCAACCGCTTGCATTCCACCCTTATCTCGGGTGCTTACTATATGGCTGCCGTGGAATCAAAACATGATTCTCACGCTAAATCCCAAGTGCACAAATTATCAGGCAAGCCCAGTTAATCAACAACCTATGCACCGCCCAAGTCTACCTCCAGATGACTGAAGGCCCGTGATTCAAGTTAAACTTGCTGCTTCATAAGTCGACATCGTCGAGGTCCTGCACACTCCCGACACTCCCGTGCTTATCCAAAAGGAGCTTAAGCGACTCCAACATGGTGGCAATGACCTTTTATGACAGGAGAGTGCCGCTAACACTATTCCACAAAAAAAATACAGTTCAAATTCACCTATACCTTAAGCCAACATCAGCCTGCGGATCCGTGGGCCACCGGGCTGATGTTTTGGTCCATCCGTTTTTTAAATTTGTGGAAGAAAAGCGACTAGTAGCCCAACATGTTCGGAAATAATGACACACTGCAGGCTTACGTAAGGGATGACTGATACTCGCATGTAATGAAACTCCACACTATACGCAAAGAGACGGAGTCTATAAAAACTATAGGAACACTTTAGCTCCGCCATTAAGGGTATGAGGCGATAGCGTTTCACAAACACGAACAATGTTCTTTTTCAGTTTTGTAGCGAGAGCTACACTACGCTAGTCAGCAGCGCATTTCGCCGTGTGTAGTTTCGTCGCAAGTGTGCATGTGCGAAACCACAGCTGCATCGTTAGTGACGTCACAGGTGAGCCACAGGTGACGTCACAGGCTAGCTCCCGCTCCCGCTGTCTACGGCGGGAGCTAGCCTGTCACCGGAGGTTGTATCTGCTGTAGGCCGCCGTCACTGCACCCGCCACCACTTCGGTGGCGGACGACGGCCGTAGCAAAGCGCGTCTTTCTCTCTCTCCCTCTTCTTTTTCTTTCTTCTCCATTTTCTCCTCTGCACGAAGAAGCGGAGGTGGCTCAGCTACAGAGCCAGTAGCAGGCCCGTGCATTTTCTTTTCCTTCTTTGTACAGTTACAAGAACAACTATTGGCCTCGAGATCGAGCAGAGTCGCCACCTTGCGGCTCAGCGGCGAAACCTACTCAGTGTGGATGCGTTTTCGCGTCGCGTGCCAGCCCGCAGTGATTTACGCGCGCGCATGCGGCGTGTACAGGAGTGTTTTTGCTTGTTTCGCAGTTCGTGTGAGCTTTTGCTTACCTATATGCCTCTTGCAAAATAAATATGAGCAGTCTATAACCCCACGCTTCTTTAAAAAATATATATACTTGTCCGCATCGAGCATGTCATGCTTGGATAAGGACATCGTCCATCGCGGTCTTCGGTACTTGAGATCCTGTGACATGCAATGTCTCAAACGAAGTGGTACTGTCGTTACCGCCGTGTCAAAGCAAAAGAGGTCGTTGCCGTCAATAAAAGTTAATGCAAACGCTCAGAAATCGCATATTCTCGTTTCTGTTTGGAATACCGCAGCTACTAAAACATATGCCACCGCAGACAGCTTCATATAGCAGAATGCAGTTTGAACAGACCACTCTATGCCTGCTATGCCGTCTATATGCACGATAGATTTGTGTGAGTACTTTGTCCCCCCCCCCCCCCCCCCCTTTTAAACCTCTGTTGCGGTGTCTCAATGGTAAGGGCACTCGACTGCTGATTTCGAGAACGGGGAATTCAATTACAACCGTTTCGAAAGGCGTTCCTCTGCTGTGGGATTTGACTGCACAATAAACAATCCCAAGTGGTAAATGTGATGTTAATAACGAAAAAAAAAAAAGACTCCCAAACCAGCCTCTGCAATCATCCGTCATAGCCGATGCCACTTTCATGCGTTAAACCCGGGCCAATATGCATTTCTTTTCTTTTGTTGTTGAAGGCTCTGTGCATCCGTAATAGTTTTAGTGAGCACATTTTGCTTTAGAGAAATGCTCGAATGTTTGGGAAACATATTCCCTGCACCTAATTGTTACCCTAAATATTACATAATGCACCTAAATCAATATACTCTACTGGTAGCCTATTAAAATCATTATAATCCCTTTTCGTCCAAGTGCTGTCTTCCGACAAAACTCGTCATTTCTGACAAGGGGAGTAAAACAGCTTCATGCGGGTTTAAATATCAGTGTTTAGTTCGGGAATAAATACATTTTTATAGTCGCATGATAAGATGACCTCCATTTCTTTCGGAATAGTTTTATATCCGGCATCTGTTTTGGAAGCAACCCTAATATTTTACTTCGCATAAGATTTAGTCACTGCTAAATAATTAGTGATAAATTTTCAGCCTGTAAAATTGCTTCCCAGAACATGAGTGCCCATGCGCAATTTATAACGATGTCTTCGCAGCGAGTAATTCGTAGCTTGCACTTTAACGTTACTGAAAATTAATCGCTGATTATTGTAAATTCTGTCAAGTGCGTAAAAGTTCTCTCACAGGGTGAAATTTATTCGCATTGCAAAACAAAATATATACACTACTAATTTACCGTTATATATTAACATTACACATCAGAAATCCCTTATACTTTCCTCGGTTTCAGGAAATCATTTACAGTTAGTGGCGCATGCATTAATGCACTATCACACTCTATGACAGTGGCCGCAAAAAGCATCTCGGCAAATTCAATTCGCTCAGCGCTGTACACGTGAACAATGCTTTCCTGTGCGGCGAGGTTTCCTGTATAGTGTCGGCGTGATCTCATTTTTGGGGAATACTTGTGCGTGGTTGTCTGGGCCAGAGTTGATGTGCACTCAGTCTAAAGCAACTCGCCATGCAGTGCGCTGCCAATGCTACATTTAACCTGCTTAATCCTCGAGTCAAGTACGATATAGTGAACCAGGATGCCTTGTATCTGCGTGGGCTTGACACTAAATTCGCCGGTCTCACTCGCATTATACACGTGCAAACCGTTTAAAAGTCGATAAGAAAAACAAAGCTGTCATTAGGCAGGCCCAAGCATTACGCGCGTGAGCGCGGTACAGCGCAAGAAACGTGCAAAGTAAATCTAGAAGACTGGTGGTTGCGTGCTTTGTTTCCCTAAAATCCGCTCTTCTTCTGCTGCATTGGCGAAATCCTTGAATTTTTTTCTGCAATATTACAGAAATACTGCAGAAGACACGTTTTCATCGCCAACAAACCCGCCGTAAACTCGGAAGCAGACCTACGCAGCGCGCGTTTCTGCGAGCGCCGCCGGCTGCCGATCCACACTACCGGAGTGACGGTGGCGCCACCTCTAGGTCGATCTCGCGGCGAATAGTTGCTGTTCTTGCAAGAACTCAGCCCCGACAGGTGCCATACTGTGGTGGTATAGTGCGTTCTTATGGAGTGCGAACAAGATGAGGGAAAGATCATAGTGTTCGGCGTTAAGACCGCCGATAAGGAAAAGTACGAAACAATCCAAGCGATTTTCGTGTAGGCAATATTTGCAAAGGCTGATAAGTCAAGACGCATGCGTAAGCGTCACAGACGCAAGAGCTAGGGAGAATGCGGACTGCCTGTCTCATCACCTCGCTGCCTGATGGAACAAGGAGTCTAGTCTGCATTGAAGCCGAACAGGCGTAGACAACGGGAAATTATATTCTTGCAATCGTAATGCTCGGCGCCCCGAAATTCGAGTAATGTCTTTATGTGAAGAAAGCCTCCCCAAGGCATTGCCGCCCGTTATTAGGAAAGGGTCGGCCTAACAAATAAGGGCGAAATATTGTAATAGCTGAAACAAGCATCCAGGCAGTGATGAAATCATTTTGTAGAGGTGCAGATAACAGGCGGCTGAAATACGCCGTCACTCTTTTACTCACGTGCTGTCGCTGAGCAGGGATAGCTCCGATGCCGTGTTCCCTTATGCGAGTGCAAAGTTCAGGAGGGTCGTAAAAATAGGCAAAGACGGGTGGAGTTTTGAAAATAGTAATAAGCTGCAAGAAAGCTTCAGTTTGTTACAGTCCTGGAGAGAATGGCCTCTTAGCTCAGAAGATGGGTGAGAGCGAGCGAGGGCTGAGAAGTTCGGGAGGAACGGTCTGAAATAGGAGCGGAAGCCAATAAAGCTTCGCCTATCGTTTGAAGAACGCGGAGTGAGAAAACCTCTCAGCCACTGTGACACTGGGGTGGGGCAACTGTCACCCGTTAATAATTAGGGGGTATTAATAACGATGCGCCCTTAACGGTGCGCGCACTTCCAGACACCCTTAGAGTGAGTGGGGGTAGCTGTTCCGGTCGCAAAGGAGCTGCCCTCGACCTGCGTGGCAAGCTCAGCCGGAATTCAACTACCTTGTAGTGACAGAAGGGGGTGGTCGTTTGGTGCCCAGCGGTCGCCGGTTCAAACCAGAGAATGGATCGGAGTCAGAAGTAACAAACAAAACACAATTTATGTAGAGCAAGAGACGATACAAATGAATACACAAGATCACTTGAAATACAACAGACGAGAGGTTCACAGAATACAAACGCTAAGCATGCAACTACAGAATGATTCAATAACGCAGGCTTTACAACAGATCAAACACGAGAGAGTTACATAAACAAACACCAAATTGTTCACCGGGCACTGTTGCAGTCCGACGCCTCAAGAGTCACGATGTGGCCGCCATACGAGACGAGCGCCGCTCCCTTGAAAGTCCGTGGGCTTGCCAGCAGCGGGTGATCCCCGGGAGTCCAGCCGAAGCACAGGCGAGCACGTCGCAAAACACTGACGAACTGACTGACTGACTCACAAGCGGCGCGGTCGCTTTAAATAGGGCGCGCCGCGTCTGTTTGTTAGCACGCGTCAAAGCTAGCGCACACACACACACATAGCTTCGCTGGTTATAGCTCCCTCTTCTCCTCCCGTCGAGCCGCGCGTCGTCATTGGCTAGGTCCCATAGAAGATTCCGGAATTTTCTGGCGGATTCCAGTCCCATGAACCACCGTCCTCCCCGGGCAATGGGAAAGAGGGTGACGGTGACGCGTACAAAGCTACGCGCTCTCCCGCGCGGGGAAGAGGCTTTTCTCGCCATGTTTTCCACGCGACGCCGCGCGGCCTCGCGCCGTACCGGCTTGATGAAAATGTGCGCCGATTTCGTGACAGCAACATAATTTTTTTTTAATTAAATTGGTTTGCAGAAAAAAAAAAAAAAGGCGCGGTATCAGTCACACATTTTCTTATTCAGGTTTGTTCTGATTTACAACATGTAAATCAAAGGAGAGCAAGCAAAAGGTGGTTTCCCACATGACATTGGCCCGCTCTTCCTGAACAATCAAAAACTTGCTTGTGCATTAAAAAAACTACAACATTAAAACACTGTATCACGTGTATTAGGACTCTAATACATTATTGCAATGAGGAAAACTAGAAAAGAAAAAAAATCATCATTGTAGTCTTGCTTGGACAAAAAAAATGCAAACCCTACATATTTGCCCTTCACAATACAAATATAGCAGACAATTGTCGACTTACACATCAACCAAAACAACAACAAAACACAAGAAACTTCACACCAGTTTATGTGCAAAACAAGTAAGTTAATCAGAGAATGTATTTTGTAAACAAGGGAAGACGTCGTGTGGTGGCACTTTATCTTTATGCTATAAACAAAGCAATGCTTCATGGACACTATTTTTGTATCTTTCTGGGCTTATATGTTTTCGTAGTAAATCTTCAAGGGTCGGGCAAGTAGAAAGCAGATATTGTATAAGATACGTTAATTTCTGAAATCCGCAATTAGTTCTAGCTCTTGAAAATGTTTTACATTGTATGCCGAAGATTGTAACCGCTATGAGCCAGGTAAGTTTGCTCAAATTCCTGCTTGTGTGTTCTTGCCAGCTTATAAATCAGAATCGCTAATTTCTTTCGTTAGAGCTGGTCAATAGAGAGCAGATTATGTTGATTATGTTTTTGCAAAATATTCGGCAGTCTTTACATAAATGCCCCGCCGTGGGGGTACAGAGGTTAAGGCGCTCGACTACTGTGCCCAAAGATGCGGTACCGAATCTCGGCGCAGCGACCTCTTTTCAATGGAGGTGAATAGCAAGGCGGCCGTGTGCTTGCGATGTCAATGCATGTTAAAGAACCCCAGGTGGTCGAATTTCCGGAGCCCTCCACTAGGGCGTCTCTCATAGCCTGAGTCGCTTTGGGAGCCCTGCAAACCTTTACGTAAATGTTATTGTTGTCAACAGCGCGAACAGCTCGTTTTCGCAGACGCAAACGCTCTATTTTGTTTGTTTGAGTGGCAGAACCCCATACGAGTAAACTGTAGTACAGGTGTGAGTGAACTAATGAATAGTAAATCTATAGTTTTACGCTAATTAGGAGGACTGTTCGAAATTTGGTAATTATACCAGCAGAACGAGCTATCTTGTTAGAGACGTAATGTGCATGGTCTGTCCATAACGTGTGTACTTGAAGTATGACACCAAAGAACTTCATTGCGCGTCCTCGAACAAGAATAAAGCCTTCAGACGCTAGCGAAAATCCCTGTCAAGATCTTTGTTTGTTTCTTCTTTTTTTTTTCTTTGCTTTGAAAGGCACATATTTTGTTTTGTGAACATTCAACTGAAGTTGATCTGAATTCATCCAAGTAGAAAGCTCGGATAGCCATTCATTTATTGCTACTTCTATCTTCTGAAGGGCGTTTCCAGAAAAAAATACATTCGTGTCGTTCGCATAGATTACACGTCAGTGGTAAGTTAACTACGTCATTGATGTACAACAGAAATAGTATCGAACCTAAAACTGAGCTCTGTGGAACACCTGTTAAGACGGAACCACTATCCAATTTCACGCTATTGATGACCGTGTATTGATATCGGTTGCTGAGATAGTTTGTTTGTCATCAGGTCTGATGCGATGCCCCTGATTCTATAGTGGCTCAGTTTTCTAACCAGTATGTCATGCGGAACTTATTTAAAGGCCTTGCGCAAGCCAAAAAATATTCCAACAGTTGTAAGCTTATTTTTAACATTAATGATAAACTTTATTTCTTTAGAAAAGTGACCTGTTTTCAAATTTTTATTTATAACTTGCGTTAATGGACAATGAAAGCCAAACTGCTCTGGCTTAATTATTCTCGTATAACCGCCTGTGTGCTCAGACACTTTTGTGAATACTGATATGATAGAAATTGGTTGGTAGTTATTTAAGTCATTAAAATCGCCTCCTTTATGAATGACACTGACTGGGATAAACTTTATTTCTTTAGAGAAGTGACCTGTTTTCAAAATTTGATTTATAACTTGAGTTAATGGACAAGCTAGGATACCGGCAAACAGTTTGATTGGTTTCACTGATGTACCGCCAGCACCAGGGCACTGCTATCACGGAGAGAATTCTTTCGAGCACTGGGAACTTTCACTGCTAGGATTTAAAAATTGAATTTGTGTAGTGATTGTTCAAGTAACTTATTGGGTCTACTTGTACGGTATTAGCATGTGTTGATGAACAGCCGTTTAAAAATTGGCTATTAATTTTGTTTAGCAGTTTCTTCGTAAATTTCGTCGTTGAACCGGAGGGAAGGTGAAACATTCTGCTTGCTTTGATCCGGCAAATCACCCAGTCCCTCCCAACTCTCCCGAGGGCTACAAGCTGTCGAAAATTTCCTTTCATAATATTCCATTCTTGCCTTTTTTATGTCAGTGCCCAATTTATCTCTAACCTTCTTGAATCGTTTGAAGACATCAATGTTTTTGTTTTAATAAACTGAGAGAAAAGGGGATTTGTTTCTTTATTCGCTTGTAGATCTCTTTTGAGATTCGTGTTTTTCAGGCTTTTTTAAATTTTATCAGCTCTTGTACAGGAAGATCTTTATCGTAGTTTTATGCAAGATGTACACGAATATGCTGAACGATCTGTTTGGATCACACTCCTGGACAACTTCATTACAGTTTTTTGTTAAGTGCTCACTGGCGGAAATTAGCTAAGCTCGTATCATCCATCTTTCGAAAGGTTATGCTTGCTTTATCGGCACTGTCCCGTTTGTCATAGCGAGAGAGAAAACAAAATATTGGCATATGCTCACTTATGCCAATAGCTAAACTGCCAGCGAAGGTGTTTCTGTCAATAAGAATTTTAGTCTGATCAGTTACTCTAGTAGGGGATGTTATTAGGTTTTCAAATCCACAACTGCATATTATGTCACACAACTCTTTTGTGGGCGTGGTGTTCATTAACATGTTGATATTTATGTCACCTACTATAATAACGTCTCAGTTATGCAAAGAGATATAATCAAACAGCTGTCCCAGGCGACTATAATATTTGCTTAATGAGCCCGAAGGTGGCCTATATATATTGTTACGGCGAAATAGGAAAGGGGGGTGTTTATTTACAGTGCTGTGGCAGCGGGACAAGGTGAAGCCTACTAGACCCCAGAAACCAACGCCTCTTCCTCTTCTTCTGCCACACAATCCTTCATCGTCGTCAGTAGCGTGACATTTCCCCCCTACTCAGACGAAGCCCTCTGGGCGTGTTCGTGAGACGTGCGAGGCTGACACGGCTTCAACCGGGCGACATGACATGGTTCGGTTTTGGCAGACAGACGACCCGATGCTGTCAGGCGGGCTTTTGCATAAGTTAAATCACTGATGCATTTGACAACCACATATGGGCCGTAATAGTGGGCCAAGAGTTTTTGATGTAGGCCGCGGCGCTGAATTGGACGCCACAGCTAGACTAAATCGCCTATAGAGTACGTGACACGCCCGTGACAAGCATCGTGTCGTACTTTGGAACGTTCTTGTGACGCTCCAGACTGTACGTGAGCGATTCTCCGAGCTTCTTCAGCGAGACAGAGGGTTTCAGCCAGACAGGGATTGTCACAGCTTGAGAAGGGCAGGATAGTATCCAGGGAGTGGTCTGGCATACAGCAGGAAGAAAGGGCTGTGCCCAGTCGTCTCGTGCGTGGCGGTATTAAACGCATACGTGATGAAGGGTGTCCCAGTTCTTACACCATGATCCACATACATGGCCAGCATGTTTATAAGCGTTCATGTTGACGCGCTCAGTCAAGCCATCTGTTTGGGGATAGTATGGCGTCGAGTGTCGGGAAGTTACGGCGCATAAACGCATGAGCTCTTCAACAACACCAACGGTGATTTCTCGGCCCCGATCAGTGATGACAATTCGTGGCGGCCCGTGTCGTAAGATGACTCAGTGCAGCAGGAAAAGCGACACTTGATGCGCCGTAGCAGATGGAATAGCGGCGGTTTCACAGTAACGTGAGAAATATTCCACGCAGATTACAATCCAGCGATTTCCATCCAAGAACTTTGGAAACGGACCTACGAGGTCAATGCCTACTTGATCAAATGGAGCTGTCGGGGTCTTCACAGGGTGCAGCAAACCAAATAGAGTTGCAGTGGGACGTATGTGGCGTTGACATTGCTTGCAACTGGAAACGTATTGTTCAATCGTCGAGCGCATTCTGGGCCAGTAAAATCTTTCTTGAGCACGGTGGAGTGTTCGAACCGATCCCAAATGCTCAGAAGTTTGATCATCATGCATGACACGCAATACGTCCGTGCAAAGCGTCTTGGGAACTGCTAGTGGGTATCACTGGCTTACAGCCGAATAACTATTTTTCCATAAGAGGCCATCACGCACACAAAAACGGCTTGCAGCTGCGCTGGCTTGGGCAGCGGCAAAGAGAGGCTGCAGACTGCTATCCCTTCGCTGTTCCGTTTTGAAAACATTCGTGTCGGGGAACGCTGGCTCGAGGGTCGATATATAATTTTCGAAATCGTCGCTGTCAGATCCGGTCGTGGCCACTGGCATCCTAGAAAGACAATCTGTGTCTGCATGACGCCTCTCGCTTTTGTACACTACGGCAAAATCATATTCCTGTAACTACAGCCATATGATCAGGCACCCTATGCCTGACCATTGCTGGTGTGGACACAGCCGTTGCTCGGGCAGCTGTACAAATTTTAGATGCTGTTGAGCCGGTCCTTGCAACTATTCAACAAAAGACAGCAATCATGGCTCTACCGTCGTCACCACCATCATTACAAGAGATAATTTCTCGATGTGTCCGTAGCAGCTGGTTCTATTGAACAAGTCACATTTACCCTGTCAGAAAAATGAAGATAGCCCGAAACGCGCTCATTTGGCATCGGTGAAAGAGCTGAACAAATTGTGGCGAATGAGCAGGACTCCCCCCATTGCTACACGGTCTGAGCATGTGACAGCACCACCAAATCACTCATCCTCCGCAACATATATATGGCCTTTGTGGAAGCTCTGGCTGACCATCCTCCTCCCTAGCACTCAGCTTCTCACGCCCGGAGGAAATCGTAGCCAGCATTGAACTTCGAAATAAGCGGCTTACCATCGACTACTAAAATCCTGAATATTGTCATTCTGTGCATTTAAAATTCAAATTCCTTCTAAGAAAGCTCCAGAAGAGATCTATGGAGCTAATTTATATTGTTCTTTCCTCCTGATTCTTAATTCGAGCTACTCGCTTCTTGTCATTGTATTCCTCTCATCTTCGCAGAAACAGTGGAATAAATCTTGCAAGGAGATTCTCATCCTCCCCATATTTGTAGCTCCCCGATAAAAAGCTTGCTCCCCATCCTTGTCGTCTTGCTTGACGCCGATATAATCGGATCGTCGAACTTCTATCCGCTGTCTGAAATATGCTTTTCTCTTATAAGTGATTCGCGTTAAGAAATTGCAATGGTGGAAGATTTATTGCAATGAAGAAATCAGATTAGATATATACTAAACTTTAATATCCAATGGATAAGGTGATCTACCCACCCGCCGACACACAGGTCAGGGGGCGGGGGCCGTGCCTCAGATGCAGGTTGGGAGGTCTTAGGTCCCAGCAGCCTCTTCAGCCAGCTGGACGAGCAGGAGCTGGGGCTCAGGGTCAGAGCTGCGCAGCAGGGTCTCCCAGGTGTCTTTACTGCCTATATTGTGCGTCCCCCTGGGAGAATACGGGCATTCCTATATTATGTGGTCAAGGGACCCTCTCGCCCCACAAAGATTACACTTATCACTCCTGGCCTCAGGAAACTTGTGGTTTGCTATAACCGGGTGCGGATATGTATAAGCTTGCAGTCGCCTCCACGCGATCCGCTTGTCTGCTGTTTAATTTCGGGTCTGGCGGGGGTACCAGTCTACGATCCAATCTGTGCTGCGTGATCTCCCCATATTTTAGCAAGCGCTCTCCGCTTCCTCGTTTATCAAGGGGCCCTGTAGCGGTTCGGCGTTCTCGAACCAGCTTGTGGGCCGCCTCGTTGCCGGGGACGGCTTCGTGCGCTGTTTGTCATCAGTGACAGCAAAACTGCCATACAAAATTTTAGCAACGGCAGGATCTTGCCCTTAGCATCCAGAATCCTAGGCCAGAAAAAGTTGAATCGAAGAAAACTGAGCTGGGAGCAGTGAGGTTATCTCGATGAACAATTCGGTATCATCTACGCTTCTAAGAGAGGAGTTCGCAGGATAGGCAAATTCAAATAATGAGAAATCGGATTAGGAATTTTGTTCTGGGAATGGCCACGACTGGTGCTAGAAATATTCTGTTTTTAATAAGTGGTGAAAGTGAAAGACAACGAAGGGTGTCGCCAAATCATGCACGCACACGAGCCACGTGATGTGCGCTCAGAAAATAAGTCCATAGCGACCTGGAAAGACGTATTCCCCCCGAATGCTGTCGACGAAAGCCCTAATGCCAACGCCCAGGCCCGGCAGAAGCCGTTCGGCACAAGGCGGCCTCCCCAAGCTTGCCACGGACCACAGGGTCCCGGAGACGCCGACGGACGAGACTGGGCAGCATTCGTCATCGGACGGCGTTTTCCCGTCGGTCAAGCGGGACTCAATGAGCATTCAGCGGCGGTGCCTTTTTGTCGCCGTCATAGCGGTGATAGTAGCTACCTGCTACATCATCGGCACGCGGCTGGTCTTCATCGTCCAGCAACTGTCGGGAGGCGGCGTCGGCGCCTACAAGTCTGCGCGGAGTCCGGACGACCCCATAGCCAAGTGGGGAGGCCCGCAGGTGTAGATGTTGGGCTGCCGCTGTGGTGCCACTGTTTAGAGGCGCTGCACCGCACCTGCCGCCAGCGCTGCTTTGCGCCTTGTTCCGACGAATGCAACAGTTACGCTTGGACTGCTGACCGAGAAAGATGTGAAAATATAAATATCGTTCTTCGTTGTCGGGTCGGCCTATCGTTACACCCCGAACATGGGTGGCCGCTGCACTGTCCAATTGTGCCGCTCAAGGAGAATGTTGCACAACTGGACAAACATATCCTATCATTTCAGTTAAGTCATGCCCGATCCTTAACGACCCTATAAACCATATCACGCCAGTCTTTCCGGTCTCACACTATCTTCAGAATATCACATGCTCATCTGCAATGCCTCGAAGATTGATCTAACCGTCGCGTTCGCTGCCTTCCGCTTCTCCTGTGTCTCTAGCTCAATCTTTTCCAGCAGCACCTATCTTCTCATGAGATCATCAAATGTAACTGAGCTTTAACTTTATAATTTGACATTCCAATGAGCAGTTGGTGTTTATAGTCGCCATTCTAGACAGATTTGACCAATTCTGACAGTCCAAGAAACTCTCAAGAGTCTCCACCAGCACCACAATTTAAAAGCGTGAATTCATCGGTGGTTAACCTTCTTCACAGTCCAACTCTCATATCCATGCATCACAACTGAAAAAACCATGGCACGATTTATCCGGATCTTGGCAGTGTGGTTACTAGGCGGTCAAGGCAGCCATGGCATTCTTTCCCAGAAGCAGGAGTCTCTTAATTTAATGGCTGCAGTCACCTTCCAAATAACCTTGGAGACCAAGAAGAGGAAATATGTCACTGCTTCCATTTCTTGTCCCTGTCCCAGGCAGCACAAACTACGGGCCAACACTGGAACTATGTTCGCATGTCTGGCCCAACATGCCACCACTCCAATATTGGGCCGATGATTTGATTTGTGCTACGTGGGCATGTTCCAGGACTTGATAGGGCAAGATGCCATGATATGTCTTCTTAATACTCATTTTAAGACCAAACTTATGGCTCTTTCACGCATATGTCAGGAGACTCGTGAGTTCGACATCACTTTCAACCATTAAAGTGGAATAATTCGCATATCTAAGATCGTCGATCCGTTTTCCATCCATCGTCACTACAGTCCGGCCTTTCTCATGATGCACTCGGCATATTAAATAGGCAGGGCGACAGTATGCAGCCTTGTCTCAGTCTTTCTCAATCGAGAACCAATCAGTAAGATCATGATCTGTTAACTCCCTTCATACAGGCCTTTTTTTCTAGTTCACACACGTTCCTCGGGAGACAAACGAGGTGAGTTGGAACTCCGATCTATTGGAAAACTTCCCACAATCTGTTGTGATCTACACAATCAAACACTTTCGCATAACCAAAAAAGCAGAAGTATAAATGTGTTTCTAGAACTTTGTTTTTCCATGATTCAGCGAAGGTTCACAATCTAGTTTTTAGTTCCTCTTCCCTTGCGAAACCCAGCTTACACGTCTTATGGTGGCTACCCTCCACGTAGCACTGGAGCCTCGCTAGGAGGATTTTCAGCACCCCCTTGCTAGCATGAAAATAAAAGCGCAAATGCGTCGGTTGTGACGTGTCAGTGGGCGAGGCCCGTGGAGCAGGGCCAGCCTTTGCGCGTGCTAAAAAGTTGAAAGGAGGAGGAAAACCGCGAAGGCGCAGATATTGAAATTTTGATTGCAAATAACTCTGCTTCCAAATGCCGCATTTCAAAAATTCTTGCGGGAAGTTCCACGTAATTCTTCCACATACAAGGCATAGGGAAACTGTATCTCTAGCTATTTAAAGACCCTTTAAGAAAAAAGCTGGCTCCAAATTTGGTTCAATAAAAGAATATTGGACAAAACATGTGGTGTTTTCGAAGGTGGAAGCAGAGTCCAGCCGTCCCGAACGAACACAACCCGTTTATTCACACATACATATAACGAAAACAGAAACGCCCCCTGGGGAATAAAGAATTCAAACCGAAAACGAAACTGAATATAACATAGCTCCTAATGAAATATTCCTGCTGGGCCCGTGCTGCTTTCCAGGTTATTATTATGAAGCCATTGGATCAGTGGAGGTTAACCAAAATAGCGTTGAAGGCTTCTTCCTCAGCTGCCCAAAGTAAAACAAAGCAATGGAGCTTCAGCACACGAAAACCACCTCAGAAAGCAGCAGTGCTTATGTGCCTCCTGGGATAATAGAAGTATGCACATAAGGACACTGCACCCTGATGATGCATTCCACTTGAGTTTGACAGTGCTTGTCACCTCACAACTAGTGATCTGGCTAGTCCTATAAAAACTGAGAGCTCTAACTTCTGTAAACTTGCACATGTTCACATTACTATGCATGGTTCGCATTACTATGCATATATATATATATATATATATATATATATATATATATATATATATATATATATATATATGTTGACAGCTGTTTCAAAGCCTCATTACTCAGACACTTACTTTTCACACTTTCAATATTCATTCTGAAATCAGACTGCAGCAAAAAAGCCACAGAAAAAAATCCCCAAAGCTAGAAGATCATTGTACATGTATATAAGTATCGGCTACTAGATTTTAAAGTGTTATATAGTTTCTTTACAATGTCTTTTAGGAACTAATCAAGTTGAGTCAAACCTACTTTACATTTTCTCCTGCAATGATTTGGGTTATAGGGTTCAATGCCTGAAGTGGCATTTGCTATGAAGGGCACTGTAGTGAAGGAGACCACAAATTTAGAGTAGCTCAAGTTGTTTAATGTGCATTCAAATCACACAGTATATGGGCACGCTGCCTTTTGCCCCCATCAAAACGTGGCTCTTGCAGTTGGGATTGAACTCTCATCCTCAGGAACAGCCATCAATCACCCTAACCACGGAGACGGGCTGTTCTCTCCAATAAGTATTTTGGAAAAGAAATTATTGTAGCTGCTGCAAAAAGTGCGATATGCTTTCTTCTACGATATGCAGCCTAATATAACTTCAATCCATACAGTTCACAGGAAGGCTTTCGTTTCAAAACAATGAAATTTTGTGCAAGCCTACAAATGGGGTTTAAGATACTAACTTCAATAAGCATTTAGGGCAATGAAATTATTTCCAACTGCCAAAAAAAAATGTCCTTATCCTGTGCAATTCACTTCATTATCCCACGTGGTCCGTAACACAGAAGCTGCTTGTGGATTTCAAAAGCACTCGGTGCAAAACAAGGCCTAATGCACCTTGCCTTGTGTCCAAACACTAGGCATTGATGGTCAATATTTTGCAAACCATGTGCATATAAATGCTCTCGATGTGTGAAATCTGCAGCAGATGCTTTAAAAGGTCCACATTCACTGCCTTGTCCTTGGCTTATCACACTAACCTGTGAAATGAAGTCAAGCAAATGAGAGTATAAGTACATGACATTTCCTAATGCAAACAGTGTTCATGTGTTCTTTGTATTCAGCTGCCATCTAGCAGCATGTAGACTGCAACTACAGATCGTCAAATTCGATAACCTTATAGTTCCAAGTAGGGTTTAATACTCTCCCATCACGCTGCCACATTGCTATAAGTGCTACTGCCATAATCATAACCCTATGAAATGCTACCCAAGTGAATGCAAAGACGTCTTGTCACATAGAAATCTCACAGTGAATTCTGTGTTGCTTTCACTATACAGGAGCACATTGCCTGTGCTGGCTATATTTTACTTTGGAACCAATATTTATCCCACAGATGCACATGTAGGGCTCCTTTTAGCATTCATGTTTTGTCCCAGGGCTAAGCAATTATTGCCTGCAAGGAAGTTTAAAAACAAAGGGTCAACTAATATCTATTCTGGTATGTAGTTAATGCCAAGATTTATTCCTGTAAAGAAATTAGGAGCAATAAAAGGAGGAGCAAATACCATCACGAAATTTAAAGTTATGACTACACAAATTTGCAAGCTTTTCCTGTAACTTGCATCATTATAGTAACAGTCTTGCAACTGTAATTGACAAAACATTTGTAAGGTCGCGGTGGTCCATTTTTAGATGTTTAGGTGCACACACCAGAGAAAGCGGCAAAGATGAAAAGGTCGACCAAGAAATGTCCAGAAGCAAGCACAGCCGATTGCTCTTGCTTCTGGACATTTCTCGCCCCCGAAGACAAGAGTGAGAAGGCACGCTGGCCCATGCATCTATCCCATTGTGTGGACCAGGTTCTCACTTCGTGTCGTTGAGAAGGCCGAGCGCACAGCGTATGAGTTCCAGAGTTCCAAGCTTCTCTAGTGAGCCAAAGGAGAGGAGCACAGCTTTGGTAGCGCTGCGCTGTTTGCGCTCCTTCTCCGCAGCTCGAACTTTCGGTGGCGGTTATTTGAGAGCACGTCACACGGAGATCCACATAGAGATTGTCGGTTCTTGACGAAGCTAAGACACCGGTAGCAGGCAGGCCAAGGCTTAGACGAAGTCGTGAAGTGCCAGTTAACGCGCCAGCTTGTGAAGCAGTGTGCAGCGTGAGTCGTCTTTTTACAATTGTGGCTGTGGTTGCCTCTGTCTTTTGTAAATACCTTTTTGTGATTGTCTTTTGTTACTGTTAACAAAGTTATTTCATCAGTTACTGCAAGTTTGTCGTCCTTCGTCTATTGGTGTGTGAGCTACACATCACACATCGCCTGCCAAATCAACGAGCACCTCGAAGAGGCGCAGAAGAACAGAACGAACCTGATTTTACATTTTTTCATGAAGTAATTAGTGGTATTGTCTTTATACTTTCTACACAGTACATTATTATTAACTTAATGTCTCCTGTAGAATTAAGTTTCCTTGTTAGTTAAAAGCACGCTGCTGTGAAAACCATGTGAAAGTACCTTGCCAACCAATCCATATTTGCGAGCTGATGTGGCACAAATGTTAATTTTAGAATTTGGTGTGTATTGTCACAACACTAACATTAATCAGGTCATTAGCAGGGCATGTCCCTCTGGACACTGCATTGTGCTGGCAAAATACCTTAAAGCTAAGTTCAGGCTTTCCTAGAATAGCAACAAACACTGTGAAGAAAATAAATAGCTCTACCAGCATTAAAGACATTGCTTCCTTAAGAGAAACTCTCATCAAGACAAACAAAGGTGCCTTGACTCAAGTTTCGCACAGAATTTACCCTAGCACCTTAGACTGCAATAAAAAGTAGAGCCTCACAGGCACATACTGAGACTTGATAATTGACGTAAAAAGAAGTATTTATTTTGAGCAACACACTGAGGGTTAGGAAGAGTTAGGATACAACAAACAACACTATTCATTAGATATTAAGATTATAACAACAAATTTATGCAGCATTTGCTGAATGTCTCACTTCAATGTTAAAATAACATCTGTGCCCTAATTCACATCATGAGTTTGATGTGGCAGTCTCAACAGCCTGTTATCCAGAAAATAAATTGCCAGTTATTTTTATAGCTCAAGAAAAAACATTGACTGGTGGCCACTTTATTGTACTGAGGAAGGCTTGTTTATTGTTTTAAGGTACAGCCTTTGTCAAAAATTTAGAGCCCAGAACATTGCTTTTAAGCTGTATATCATGGCTTCCTTAACAGTCACAGATGTCCTAGCCATTGGAGAGGGTAGGATGAAAAATCTTGCCTTCAGCAAGTTTGGAAACCTGGGAATGCATGCATTATGAGCCACATGGTATGGCTCAGAAGCTGACCCCCTGGGCTCTAAACATTTGACAAAGGCTGTACATATTAGTATGTCTAAGACAAATGTTTCTACTCTGATCAAAAATGTAGGACTTTGCATCCAGTTATTTTATATCCACATATCTTAAAAATTCTAAAATGCTACACAAAATTTTGAACATTTCAAGTTTTATGCAAGCTGCAGCAATCGAACAGCAGCTAACTACGGGCCATGGTACATGGCATGTATATTTCACTGAACAGTAAAGAAAATCAGTTACTGAAATTTGACTATACCAAAAAAAGGCAGAGGCATCGAAATTTCTTAGCTGGCAATTGGGTCCAGTAGCTGCCTCTTTATTTAGGCAACCAGATATGCTTTAATAGTGAGGTAATTTCTGTTGTGAAGGAATCGTCTGGCAGTTACTGCAAACTTGAGTTGAATCAGATTATAGCAAATTTCATATCCAGAAATTTTTTTTACTACTACTTCATAACAAACTCTTCAAAAACCATTTTTAAAGCTGTACATCATCTTAAATTTCTAGAAGTAGGAGGTACCACTGCAGACAAAGCATAGACATAATAGAAAACAGTTCAAAAAGAAGGCACAATGTAAATAATACATTCCAAATGTAAATGCAATGCTAACTCTAAAACAGCCGAGAGAATAAAAGTTCAATACACAACTGTATCTCTCACTGTATTAGAGTGCCTTGTTCTGTTTGCATGTCAGCAAATGCACTTGCAGCAACAAATTATAGCAGTCACAACAATGATTCGGTGGCTACAGATCTAGCAGCCTACTTTTATAGGGAATGCCTTTGCCAATAGGCTTCTCATAAAAGGAACAGCAACACTTCAATGTGCTATTTCAAAGTGAAATCATACAAATAAATTATTCAAAACTTGCATGGCCAGTACAGTATAAAATATTGCACCATCCAAACCAGAAACATTTCAGCACAGATATTTTTTTGCTTATGTTACCTAAACTAGAGAAAGTTCCTAAAGCTTTCAAACTAATCAAGTGATATCATGTTGAGGTGGGGCCTGTTTGTGATCTCATTTCCGCTACTAGCCAAGTAGAGTCGAAGTTAGAAAGTATATGAGAGGAGCAGGTTTCCCCTGCGCTGTTATGCAAAGAAATGGACAAAAGGTGCACTAATGATTATTAATTTCACCAGCAATAACACAAAAACAAACATACTCAGAATGCACAGTAGAGACGATGGCCACAAACTTCTATTGCTTCGAAAGGAATGACAGAGGTAGACTGCGAAATAGAGTCAGGAATATTAAAGTTGTTTAATGCATCTTTACTAAAAATAAAATGATGGTTCCCAATAATACTAGTTTAAGAGCTCAATTGGTTAAAGCAACTTTATAATCAGAGTTTAAAAAGTAGCTGTAAGTCAGTGCAACCTGAAAACTTGGGAATTCCTTTTTTAAACAAGTTCGCCAATATGAAAGCCTGCACTTATAGCATATACGTACGGGGATAGTAAGCGCAAAAAAAGACAAACACAAGAGAGAAAACAGGACAACGCGCTACTGGCAACTGATTTTTTTATTGAAATCCACACGCAATATATAGGGACATCGTCAAACCACCTATCGGCTCCCTACACGTCAGAAGGCAATATTATCTAAGAATAAATTCCATGTTTAACCTAGGTTGATCTAAACCCGATAAAAACACCTTGCTCTTTAAAAACAAATTGACACGTGGTACGTAAAGGGCCAAAGTAACATAAAAAATTAAAAAATAAACAATAAATTCCATGTTTAACATAGGGCGGACTAAAACCGATAAAAACACCGATGACTTTAAAAACAAAATGACACGTGGTGTAAAGGACCAAAGTAACATGATGGAATGAATAAGAAGTGAGCGGAATTTAAAGGCATAAAAACCAACCCCGAGAAATCATGTAACATCCTAAACCTTCTTCAATGTTTTAAGCACTATAAGCACCTTGTGCCACCAAAAGCAGGCAAACGAAACTTCTATGAAGATGGGACCCAGCGATATGTTGAAAAGTGATGACGACATAAAAAGCGCGCGAAAACAATGTTTTAAGCACTATAAGCACCTTGTGCCACCAAAAGCAGGCAAACAAAACTTCTATGAAGATGGGACCCAGTGATATGCTGAAAAGTGAAGACGACATAAAAAGCACGCGAAAACAAACTGTTTGTTTTCGCGTGCTTTTTATGTCGTCTTCACTTTTCAACATATCACTGGGTCCCATCTTCATAGAAGTTTTGTTTGCCTGCTTTTGGTGGCACAAGGTGCTTATAGTGCTTACAACATTGAAGAAGGTTTAGGATGTTACATGATTTCTCGGGGTTGGTTTTTATGCCTTTAAGTTCCGCTCACTTTTTATTCATTCCATCATGTTACTTTGGTCCTTTACACCACGTGTCATTTTGTTTTTAAAGTCATCGGTGTTTTTATCGGTTTTAGTCCGCCCTATGTTAAACATGGAATTTATTGTTTATTTTTAAATTTTTTGTTACTTTGGCCCTTTACGTACCACGTGTCAATTTGTTTTTAAAGAGCAAGGTGTTTTTATCGGGTTTAGATCAACCTAGGTTAAACATGGAATTTATTCTTAGATAATATTGCCTTCTGACGTGTAGGGAGCCGATAGGTGGTGTGACGATGTCCCTACATATTGTGTGTGGATTTCAGTAAAAAACTCAGTTGCCAGTAGCGCATTGTCCTGTCTCCTCTCTTGTGTTTGTCTTTTTTTGCGCTTACTTTCCCCGTACGATCATGAACCAACTAGCCCAGCAACAAGTTTTACTTCAGTAACTTATAGCATACTCCCGATGAATTTTACTGGGAACATTCATCTTAGATCACTTAATTGGCATATTGCTACCGGTTTGCTTCAAATGCGTTTACAGAAAAATGCAATCTCAATTATGTTTTTTCTCCTTGTGATATTTCAACCTTCTATCGTCGACAAAAGTCTTGAAACACAAGTCACACTCCTTTTCATCCTTGTGAGATTGCATGTGCCTTTCAAGGTCGGTCTCTTGTGCAAACGCCAAGGGGCAGAGCTGGCACTGGTGAGGCCGGTTGCCAGTATGGGTAAGAATGTGTCTAGTCAGAACACTGCTGTGTGCAAAGGAGCTGTCACAGTAGTTGCAATGGTACGGACGGTCGCCCGTGTGAGTGCGAAGGTGTACCACCAGTGTCTGTTTTAGGGAAAAACTGTTGCCACAGTGGCCACAACTATATCTGCGGTTGCCTGTGTGAGTATCGAGATGCCTAACAAGGTTGCTTTTCTTTGTAAAGCTTCTGCTGCAGTAGCTGCATTGATGTATCTTCTTGCCTGTAGGTTTAATCTGGTGCAAGCTGGTAGTAGTACTCTGTGTTCGGTGGCCAACTAGGTGCTGTTGATGCGGTGAATCTTGTCTAGATGCACCAGACTTGCAGTCTGTGATCACCAAGCCTGCATTTAGGGAACAGCACTTTCAATCAAACGAGTGACCCAACACTGCACTTTCATTGGTGCTAGACATGAACTAAAATGAACATGGAAGACAATCTGACGTAGAGAGACAAAATAAATTATAACTGTTTTAACTATATATGCATAAAATAGAAGCAAACTTGTTGCATACATGAAAAATTATCATTTTCGGACTGCCCTTGTAAGCTAGCTTGGCACAGTTGTCTAAGTTAATACACTCAGTACCCTTGAAGCCATCCACACTACATTAGAGGATACGAGCAAATATTGCCATGTTCACAAAAATGCTGGGGGCAGCTTCTCTGCGCACCAAAAACTCCTTTACCATAGCAATCAATTCTGTTTTGGGGCAGAAATTTCGTATAGCACTAGAGGTGTCATGAAAATGCCACACCCATTTTCTAGATTCCTTTGCCTCCTTTGCTTATGCAATTAGGGGATTAAGCATGGCTCTGCCAAGCCAATGCTTCCCAGCTACCATTCACCTTCACCACACTGCAATTGCAAATGTATGCTTCTCATCAGCATCACGTGCCGCATATGGCATAACAATGAAGTATTCAGCACTGCACACACATTCCCTATGACAAGCTACACCACCCTGGTAAAGGGGTTCTTACTATGCAGGAAGGTTGACTTGAGTTTCACAAGAAATCTATTAGTTTTCTTTTAGATGCATGACACTCGTAGAAATGAGAAATTACAGCATGCATATTACCATTACAACATTTCTTACAAAAATCCCTTAGAAGATCAAGAACTCTATTGCACTTCACAGCATTCATCCACAATGAAAAAAAAATGACTCTCTTTTTTTTAAGAGGGATTGTAAAATTGAAATCAGGGGAACTTTGTGCTTTTCCACACAAGCTTGTGGCAACAGGTGCACACTTGCGTCTGTTTTGTAAACTAACGGTGCACCATGCTGTGATGTCACACTCTTTTTGAAAGTGTTGTGGAAGGATGCACCCCAAAGTGCTAAGTACGTATTGAGCTTTCAAAACTGGAGACTGTTGCTAAATGTCCTATCATTGCTAAAATTTCTGGAATGTCTCAACACTCTTGTGACAAAGCATGCCAACAGCCACAAGTGTCTGATCAAATCGAATATATCACAGGCCCACACATTACCTTTCGCCCTACTCCTAATTATGCCACAACACTAAAAAAAAATGCAGACAAATATGGTCTTCAATTGCCAGTAGTTAAAGCACTGTGAATCTGAATTCATCCCAAAACACTGGCAAGAACTGCCAGAAAAGCAAATGCACACAATCTCACACAGCAGCTCCATACATAAAGCACCAAGTGGAGAAGAAAAAGCAGCAATAAAAATGGGCAGAATAGCAAGTTTCAATCAACATATCAAAGAAAAACCATGAATAAAAGCAAGGATTGAGGACAGTAGACACAAGATACAAGCTGCAGATTATTGCACTAAAAGCACAGGATACCTGCTATTGCTGATCTAATTGCATGCTTTTTCCTGGAGTCAAGCTTTCAAAGGCAAATGTGAAATATCACAAATAAAGCATTTCACTCACACAATTACACTGCATGATAAATATGGTCTAGCATACCCCTACTTCTGCATGCAAGATGAAATTGCACCTGGAAAGTTTTGGTGAAATCACTACTCATGCGTTAAGAAACATGACAAGGTTTATCTTCACCCACCTTCAACAAGGTGCATCATATACCAGTTGTTCAGAAGGTAGGCTTCTACTTAGATAACTCAATTCCCTTTCTTTATTATTTAAAACATACTGCAGCTTTGAAGACAAAGAAGGTGGGAATTAACACACATACAGATACAACATATTATCAGTGCTTTTGGAAACAGACTTCAACCATATCCTTAGTTTAAGGAAAAATGAAAAAATGACGCACGAAAGTAACAGAAAAAAACATTCAGCAAAAGAAACATATTGCTTAAAACAGAGACTGGCTAGCTCTTGCTTAATTGTGTGTAACGTCCCAAAAACTGTACATTAGTAGAAAAGATCCACATGAAAAAAAAAAAAAAAAAAAAAAAAAAAAAAAAAAAAAAACGGTACACAGAGCAGGAAGAGTTAACTGCACTTGTGCAGAAAAATGAGAAAAATGCTATAATAAATGTTTTGAATTTGTAATATGACTAAAGAATACTCAAGATTTTGTCAGGAAAATAAAACTGCCAGAGGTAGGTCATTCCTTTCATTTATATATAGTACGAAGAAAAAATGAATAGTGCTTAAATTGGTGCTTGTAGAATAGCGGAAAAGGTTATGGACTTGATGGCATCTGGATTGATGTCATGAAGATGGCCAAATGAAAGGTATTCGAAGTTTTGTAAATTGCAAATAAAATTTGGGTCGGGAAATTTTTTTTGCAATTTCCAGTGGAAATGGTATTTTTCCAGAGGGTTTTTGGTAAACTTTTAATTATATGGAATGCTGGTATGCCACAAATGCAAAGGAATTTGGGATTTTACCTTGGCTTCCAGATTTTTCTTTCTTTGCCTCATTACCAGTGACAAAACATTTTTATATGCAACATAGTATTTGGAACTGATCGCAACAAATGTTGCTTGTATCACCTTTAGGAAAACGCGCAACGTCACTAATTTCAAGGGGTTCTGTTGCGGACTCGGCACTTCAAGACTTGTTTCGTAAACACCCTTTCTATGCAAAGATAATGGAAGAATCTACCTAAAATAGTCAATGATATTTGGCATTGTTAGCGAGACATATTTATTTCAAGATGAGTTGTCCAAAAATGCTAAACTTGATTTTTAATTTTCTTGCATTTTTCAGACTACACTTTGTGATGTTTTCTTAGACCTGTCATTTTTTGCTCAGGTTCAATTTACAGACCTGGGTAAATATGCTCATGCAATATTTCTCCGTACTGTCAAATGGCAGCCACATGCACCAGATGGAATTACATAAGTTTTGACAAATTATAAGCCAATTTTCAAAACTTGTCAGGAAAATGGGCCTCAGCATGGCTGAAATCTTTCCCAGCTTTAACTTGTAAGCTGTTTAGTCAGGATGCATCATACTGCCGTTTATCATAGTAAGTTTTAAATCACCGAGATTTCACTTAATAGCAATTCATGTTTTAACCTGGTGCTCCAGAGGCTCCAGAAATAACAGACCCCACAACTACGCTGCTACTGTGACCAGCTTAGGAATTTTAAGGAAGTAAGCTGGTTCTGAATCTACCTCAATGACAAAAAATATCTTATTAGTATATATAGTTTTCCAAGGCAATGCCATGCAGTGAAGTTGTTTCTATCCAAGAATTTGTGTTGAGCACATGATGGTGTCCAGGTTGTGAAAGCCATTGAATCAGTGAAAGTCAGCTTAGAAGTATTGAAGGTTCCTTCCTCACTGCCTCCCTCAAAATGGCCTATAACAATTGCCTGCAATGTCAAGCAAAACAATGGAATTTAGTACAAGAAAGACACCACTGCAGAAGGTGTTCATGTGCCTATTGCACAAAGAAAAAAAATGCACATAAGAATACTGCACTCTGATCAAACGTTCTTTGGACAGAATATATACAGAACATGAGCAGGAAAGAAAGCACTACTAAAATTGCACTCTAAACATGACAGCGAACTCAGGATGCAATATTTTTCTTGAATACCTCAAGCCACATATTTGACGATGCTCAACTGGCTACTAGTGATCTGGCTAGTCTATGAAAATAACTGCATGGATTCTGACTTATGAAACCTACTGCCCACTCAGATTGATGATGAATATTAAACCTTGCATCTGCACATGACAGCAGTTACTTCAAAACCTTCCTCAGGCAGCCTGCACTCCTCATTCCCTTTACTGGCTCTGAAAACAAAGTGCAGCAAAATGACCCCAGAAAGAAGTCCCCAAAACTAGATCATTGTGCATGTGTAATGGAGTGGTCTACTAGTTTCTTAACAGAACTTTCTTATGGGAATCAGCCATGTTGTGAGAACCTGCTTTATATTATCTACTAAAGTGGTCTGGTTTAAAGGGTTTAACATCCCAAAGAAACATCAGCTGTGAGAGACACTGTAATGAAGAGCATCAGAAAATTTGGGCACCTGGGGTTCTTTAATGGGCACTTAAACCACACATTATATGGACACCATAGAATTTGCCTCCATTGAAACATGGCTGCTGCAGTCGGGATTGAGCTCGCATCCTTGGGATCAGTAAAGTGCCCCAACCACTGAGCCATCGTGACAGGGCCTTCTCTCCAAGGAATGTGATGGAAAGGAATCTATTTCCTGTAAAATACTGTATATTTTTTCCTATCTTCTGAAGTATCCTGAAGGAAAATAAAATATGCTTTATAGAGGGGCTCTTATTTCACATAACTGAAATGTGTGCAAATATACAATGACGGCCTAACAACAAATAATAAAGTATTCAGGGCAATGACATGACCTCCATTCACCAACAGATGTCTTCATCGTGTGCAGTTCCTTCCACTGTCTCATGTGATTGGCCGTTCATTCTTAAAACAGCAGCCACTCGTGGATTTGAGAAGAGCTCAGTACAAGGCAAGGTCAGATGCACCTTGCCAGGTGTGTAGACATGAGACACTGATATCACTGGTGGGAAATATTTTGCAAGCCATGTGCATCACTGTACTCAATATGTGAAAGCTGACACTAGCTGTTTTAAAAGGTTTACTTTTATCGTATTGTCCTCCTTGGCTTGTCCAAGTAACCTGTGAAATGAAACCAAGCAAATGATGGTGAGTACACAAATAATCCTAGTGCTACATGAACAATATTCACATGTTATTTGTACTCAGCTGTAACCTGGAATATGGGATTTCAACTAAGATAGTTAATGCACTTTGATAACCTTGTGTAACAAGAGTACATTGCATAGCAGTACTGGTTATTAGGATGAAAAGCTATATTGGTTTAGTCGGTTTACTGGAACTGCCGCTTACTGGTGCAAAACTTGAGCATGACCAATTAGTTTCTGCTAGAAATTTCTACAAAGCATGAGGGATGCCGTAAATTTAATGCCCCTCACTTTTTTCTCCCAAACACTATTCAAAATTTGAAACTCGCAAGGAATACAGCTGCATATCTTAATGGTCCTATATTGCTTTTCAATGCAGTCTGTCAGCTTGTATGGCTTGGCTTTGGGCTATGGGTGAATTTCATGCATGCCTTTTTCTTACAGCATTTTTTCTTATGTGCAACCAAGTCTTCATAACATGGATAAAATTTTTTTTTTTCTGTTTTGAAATTTGGATCCACAAACCGCAGAGAAAGAAATCCGAAGTCGTCAAGTCACGACTGTCAGGAAAATGGAGGAGCCTTACAGACACATTCCATTCCCTCAATGACACAATCCCATAGCTTGTCTCAATGACACATATCAGACAACCCAAAATATTATGAAAACATAAAACAACTAAGAAAGCAATAAAAAAAAAAAAGAGCACTCATTCAAGTCATTTCTGTGGTGCTATGGGTTAGCACAGAATTTTCAATGCAAAAGGAAGCAGGTCAAATTCACATAGTAGTTGGATTTTTTTATTTCCTAACTATTCCTAACTAAAACTTTACAGCACGCAAGTGATTTAACATATTGTCACGCGCCTTTGCAGAATGTCGACGGAAGATGAAGAAGAACAGTCGGGTAGATCGGTGAAGAAAAAGAAGAGCAAGGGCAGAGAAACGTTTGTACGCTTCGCCGCAGTCCTGTTTGGACCGATCCCAGTAAATAACTCCCCCCCCCCGTACAAAGCACGTAACAATATCTTTGGGTGCGTGCATTATTCTTCAGGCTGCACTGGTATGCTTTTGATTCAAAACAGCAACTGAAAATGCGGCAATATGAGCCATGAGGTGGCATCGAACGTTGAGCTACTGTATTGCCAGAGAAAGCTATTGACAACGGCCAAATCCTTCACCACCTTCACTGGGTACACGTCACTATATGGGTTGCGTTAGCACCCTTCAGGTCCTGCCTTCCCATCAACCTCGGCAAGAAACTGATATGATGAAGGCATGCATGTCTTGTTCATCATTTGCACAATGCCAAACAAGTTGAAGAAAATTACGTTGAAAAGCAATGTACTTCTAGCAAATCTACAGCCACATTTCTCTTGAATTTCATAAATTTTGAATAAGCAGAGTTCGAGAAAAAAGAAAAGAAAAGTGAACGGTGTTACTCTTTGATTAGTGAAGAAAGCTGGGCAAGTTGGTATATATTCATAACGAATCAACGAAATGCAAACAGGGAAAGATGGAAGATAGAAGAGCACATGACCTGTCTCAAACTTTCCTTTGTCCATGTTTTCTGCTCTGTTGTTTCATCATGAACATTGCTTTTTGGACACTGCTTGTGGATGTGCTGACAAGACAAAATTCACAAGTATAGGTAAGAACCATGTTACACAGTAAGTTGAAACTGGCATTCAGTTGAACAAAAGTTGTCTCTCAACTGACACCAGACTCAAAGGGAGTCAGATGCAGTTACATAGCACGTCTGGTGAAACTTAGTTTAACCTCTGGATAACATGATCCTGCCACATGCAAGCAATGCATGAAAAAATGTTCCCTTGTTCATTACTAATTTTCAAACACTATTTACATACATTTAAGAATGATACAGATTATATCATACAACTGCAATACACGTATACAAGTTTACTGCTCCGAGCACACCCTAATTTAACAACACACAAAGCCAAATAAGGTCCAGTTGAAGCACATGTGTGGCTTCACTGCTTAGTTTTTGTGATGCTTTCATGACATGAGTGCTTGCACTCACATTACTATTATTTATTTATTAGTAAATTGTTTATTATTATTTATTAGTAAATGTTCCAGGTTAAGACTTACACAAGCCACGACAGAACCTTTCCTGTGATTTGAGAACACACGGTAGGGTGGAATACTACGAACTAAGACAATGCAGCACGCAATCTTGTCAGTTGACCGATTCAAACGTGAACCCCAACTTCAGCTGAACTGAACTGCTGTTGAGATCTCAACTGCAGCTACCGCTTCTCATGTAGCACCCCTAACTGCTGTTCTGCTCAACTGATTGTTAAATAACAGTCCCTGAAAACGAATGTGCAAAAGGAACATAATGTGCTATTTCAAGCATTTGTTTCTCAAAGAGAGTGCTCTAATTTGACTTTTCCTTCTTTTATATAAAGTGTCAGTGCAAATAGAGCCGACACACAAGGCATAGGTCAAATATATGCATATGATATTTTCCCGTCTTTAAAAGAGCGCAGCTGGGCCCATATATAATGGCCCTCAGAATAAAGTCCCAATATGTACCGCTAGAAGCACTAAACTAAAAAAACGGCTCTTATGATTTTTTAATGCTCCATAAAGGTGAGAGACAGTGGTATTGCAACCTAGAAATACAACAACTGCTACCCAACCTACTTAAGTCAGGTTGTTACACTGTGTAAATGCTACTGCCTTAGTCACACTGCTATGAAATGCTGCCCCAGTGAATGCAAAGATGTCCTGTCATGTCAAAATCTCACTGTAAAAACCCAGCAGCATTCTTGGCACAGGAGCAGATGTTTGCCTGCCATGGCCATGTGCCATGTTGGTACTATTATGCATAGCAGTGGATACATAATTCAAAAGGATATGAGATTGAAGACATCTGCATAGTTTGGCAGCAGATGTTCACGATGGTTCTTCCTCTGGTAATTAGGTAATACTCCTTCTTCTGCCTCTACACTTGTTTTGCCTGCAAAGTGATGCAAGGGAAAAGACACTGGTGCTCCAAAAGCACTTTTATGCACTGGGAAGGCGAAAAATATTTACTGTGATTGAGGTGCACCAGGATGCCTAATGCCAGCAGCAGTGACTACCATGCATGCATTCATTCATTATAACTACGAAAACCACGGCAGCACGGAGGGATGACTTTTATACACAGGAGCCTGGTCGCATGCTTGATCTGGGGGATGCTGATGCGATTTTAGGAGCAAACTTGTGGTTAAGGAAAATGTAAGTTCCATCACAACCATTACGTTCCACGAGCCAGAACAAACCTCATAAGTGGTAGTATACACAGCACTGCGCATTTCAAAGCAAAGCAATCCTTACTGCAGTGACCTCCAATACAGTTTTACCATGGCATTCAACACTATACATGCCAAGATGCAAGGAAGTGCATATATCAATAACTAAACTGGATGCAATACTCTCAATGCTCTGCATGCAAATGCCGACTGCAGCAGAAGCTGAAAGTTTATCCTGTCAGACTGCTAAAGCAGCATGCTAAATCATGTTCATAGTTGAATCCTTATGAGCAAACAGAATTAGAACATTACAACTTACTAAATTTACATGACTGAAAATTCTAATGCAAAAGTGCTTCAAGCAAGATGTCTTTACACTTGTTACTCCAGCATTTCTTACTAACATGGTACAGGCATCAAAGAATCTGAAACCACCTTCAGCGGGAGGCAAGTTAGGGCAAGTGCGCACAAAGCCAAATCACATTCTCTCCCATGCAACACAGTGAGGGTCGACGTTTTAATGAGCTGGCCAGACATATAGCATGTGCACACATTTTCAGCATAAAAGCTTCGCCTCGATACTTTGATGTTAAGGGGCCCCAGGTCCACCGAGCCATGGACACTGAAAAAAGAAAGCGTGAACACACGCAGAGCACAGATGTATTGGATATGCAGACGGTAACGAAACTGACAAGAAAAGGTGTCACAGGAATGTTGGCACGCAGGTAGGTGTCCAGCTGAGAAGAGGGGCGTCCGCGATGAGTCATCTGCAGTCATCGATGGTGCTTGAGCAATGCAGCATGGTGGCTTTGGCTGGTGTGACACAACCGTTGTGTCGCAGTGGTGGGGTGAGCCGGGTGGTTGGCAGCGTCGGATAACAGCAGTCTTCTGACAGTGTGGCATCGGTTGAGAGTGCGTGTCAACTGATAACGGACCCCAGTCCCGCGGTGCCGTGCCGGGCATGTGCCAATTCCCAGGTCTCGTCACCACCGAGATCTTGACTTTTGTATGGTGGTATGTGACATAACATACCTGTTACACTTAAATCTCACTATAACGAAGTTGAAAAAGTGCCATACTTTTTTTCATTATAAGCATTCGTTTGTTATTGCGATTGACAAAAATATTGTAAGTTTAACTGCTATATACAAGGGGGTACTTACTACAGGTAAGCCACCGCCGAGCTATCAGCTCTAGATGCACCTGCGTCTGTGGTAAGTACCCGATCCCATGCAGCAAGAAACTGAAATCAAACACATTGGAACGGATTTTACTGACATTCATGTCGATGGCATAAAAAAATCAGTGATGCTACACTGCTGAGTCTTCCGCAGACGAAGGATGGCCTTCTCAACGGCAGATGCTATATCTAGCCCATCTCCGCAGTCTTCATAGGTGCCGAAGTACAGGCGCAGCAGGTCTACCGCGTCCAGTGCCTGGGATGATGTTGGTGTGCCGTATGCACCGGACGGAGTGTCGTTGTCCCCACCGACACATGCATCGTCAATTTGTTGATGCGCCCGAGCAGCAAGCACGAAGTCGGCGTCTGTCAGCTCCTCCGCTGTCACAACGGGCTTCCACATTTACGTACTCGCAGAAGGTTTCCCCTTCGCGCCAACACCAGCGTCGTGCAGTGCCCTCCATGACGTTACAGCTTCGTCCGAATCGGTGGCATCTTTGGGTGCGGTGGCTACACGGTCCGTCGAGTTGTCAGTGTCATCGTTTTCTTTGGCGGCAAATGACGCACGTCGAAAACAGTTGGCGATGATGCTGGGAGACACATTCATCTATGCCACGTGAAGCATCTCTATTGCCATGTACAAGTCGATCGTCATGTTACGGTTCAACTGCATGTTGAGAAGTCGCCGGTCTATTACCTACTTATGGTACCCAGCCTTGGAAGACATGATCACACCCTTGTCAAGGGGCTATATCACCGCCATGCAGTTCGGGGGCAAGAACAGAGCTCGGTGTTTTCCAGCGCCACAGTTGTGTGGTGGGCAGCACAGTTAAGGCATATCTTTTGATTCTGCCTCTTCAACTTCTCGTCCCAGTCCCATAGCCATCCTGTAAAAATTTCCCTTGTCATCCAGGCTTTTCTGTTCGACAGGCATTGCGATTGAAGTCGCCTCTTTCCTTTCAAACATCGTGGCAAAGCGCTTTTCCCAATCACCAAAAGTGGCATCTTCTCGGACCCGTCCATGTTAATGCAAAGGAGTAGGGTGACGAGGACTTTACTGTTTGCCACTGCGACAGAGCTCGCCTTTTAAGGACAGGGTCATCTGTGGCAACATATGATAGAAGACATCCTTCTCTGCTGAATAGACCTTTTTCAAGTAGTGCTGCTGCGCATGCGCGAAGCGTCCTAGGCCGCCATTTCCACAGGGATGCCACGCTAAAACAGTGGGAACAGTTCGCTGCACATGCTTTTCCAGGAAAGCGATGTCCCTCGCTTCATCGACGCGACAAACTGTTGCACAATGATTGCGTACAGTGCTAGCATCTTCTAGACATTCGGAATGAATGCACTGTATTACCCCTGCCTCACACTGCTTGCCCAAATTGAGTTCGCTAGCTTACTGCCGTCATTGTCATAATTTAACAAGGGGGGCGTGGGGGGTTAAGTGTGTCGCGGTGCGTTGACAGATGACTCTTGTGCCTCTGCCCAGGCTAGGCAAGACCAGCCCTGCACTCAATTACTGCTTGAAATATCCCATTGCAATACTGTGAACGAATTCCTGCACAAATTCCACCCATCATGTCAAACCTACTTCGCCTGGCGGCCGCAAGAGGGGTGCGCTACTGGAAAAAAAGGTCCCTTCTTCTGCAGAGAACTTCCACTTGAACCTCCAGATTCCATTTGAATCTTAGGTTCTAGAAACCTTCCTGTAATGTAGCTAGCTGACTGACTACTATTAGTAACTTCATCCTGATCGCTCGCTTCGGCAACGTCTTCCAGTTCCTTCTCGATGGCACTAGCTATCCTCTGCAACCTCTGTGGGTTGCTAACCGCACTGAATGAGTTTTTAACCGTCTTCATTTTGCTAGGGAATAATATATGCCCAACCATAATATGTTAGTAAAGAAAAATGAGTGCACGCTGTTTCGCGACACCAAAATAACTAGTGTGTTCTACCATAATATGTTAGCACATAAAGATGAGTGCCGCTGCTTCACTACACCGAAAAATTAAGTTTCACCATTGGCACTGTGCAGATGAACAAATATCAGCAAAAGCACTCACCGCCACAGTCATTCACCGGCAGAGTTTCACTGTGTAGTTGGACATGCACCAAAGTCGTTTGGCGGGAATGGTCGAAAGCCAAATGGTAGTAAGCCAAAGGCAAATCACCTGACAAAAAAATGCTGATGATGTTGATGTGGCCTTACCCCTTTGCACCGGGGAATATCAACTTATTAGATCAGAGAAGGGAAAAAAAAAAAGCTCAACCTTTCGGCATGAAATCGAAAATGTGTACAAGCCCACTCAGCCACCAAAAAAAAATGCAAATTGTGCACGCATGCAGCGCATGAATACGCTTGCATAACTTAACAGTGCTGGCAGTTCATGTCACATAGTAATTATGATGCAGTGTCGCCTGCTGATGAATTAAACAAACTGTTGTCATTGCAAACCACTCAGCACCACCTTCCTACAGTCAGTGTCTTTACCATTCAGTAAGAAAGCTTTCGCCTCCTCACATCGCTAGAATGCACCAAAACGCCCTTGCTCACAGCATACAAATAAGACTGAAATGATAACACCAACCATAACTGCCATCATGGTTTCTTCTCCTGCTCCTTTCTCCTCTTCCTGAAACATATGCACAGCTTTCTTGACCAATCCACGTCCAACTTAAATGAATACTGAGGGAAAACTGAACTTGGTATATGCTAATAAATGCCTGTGTTCTATTAAAAGAAAGGCTTTTTATACAGCATAAGTTTTATATATGCTGCAGATAACAATGCTGCTGATAACCCAATCGGGGCCACATGCACCTCTCCACGAATGCAAGGTCGCCGGGCTCCCACTGTGTTCAATTGTCACCTGCAGCAGCAACCGTTGTCGCAGAGCCGCAACTCTAGTGTGGGCGCAACAGCCAATATATGCAAACACTGAACTTAACAGAGGGCTCTACCAAGCAGCACTACATATACGATCAGCCCAAGTTTATACGCTACTAACATGTAGTACAGTAACAAGGCAGCTCCAAGCGACCTGAAGGAAGTACAAGCAAGCTACCTTCGCGGCCTCATTTTGGCAGCCCGCTACATTCCTTACTCTGCAATGCTGCTAATGCTAATCATCCTTAATTAGAATCAGAAAAGCAGACTGCTGAAATGTAAAACAAGCTGACACAGTACACCAAGGTACATTTTTAAGGCAATGCCACTGCCTACCCCAGGTAGCACCGAAATATTAGAGCAATATGTTACATTTTTGTTTCAGTCAAACATTTTTTTGATGTTGTAAATGTCCTTTCTTTATAATGTTCAGCAGGTTGGTATAATGTGTCCATAAACATTTAAATAATATAAATCTAACATGTATGCAACATAAATGTAACACACGTGAAAATCTACAGCAACCTTGCATGAGCATGTAGGCCCACCGCTCGCGATGGTACACAGCTTGCACGCTTTGCGAAGACCACAATACAGTACAGCAACTCCATAATACAGTACAACTCCTACGCTCACCTCTGAACAAATATCATAGAGCCAAGCTTTTATATCCATCGCCAACAGGTGTGCAACGAGTCGTAGAGGCAAATGAATAGTAATCAAACTGTCTTACAAAATATTAGGGCTATGCTTGCATTCTATGGTGGGCATCATTTCAAAGCTCTAATTGCAAAGAAATGTTATTGAAATAACATGGTTACTGGAAGGAAAAGGGCAAAAGTACTGGGAATCAGTGTTTGAAATATATATGCTGTGTTGTTTTATAGTTATGATCCAAATATTATTTTAAATATTAGACTAACGTTTGTTTGTAACATTAAAATACTGTTTGCTATGCAACATAAAACATTATTTAACATTATTATAACATTCAAAAGTCAATATATGTGACAGAACATTAGGCAACCTTTAGGCGATTTAGATAGCAATTTTGTAACATTATTCTAATGTTCAGTGCTACCTGGGACGTTGTCATGTAGTCGCAAGTTCCTGATAGTGTAGCCGAAGAAGAGAAAGTGCGAGCGGGATACACTATCATCCGTTTGCATTGGCGATGAAGAGCGTTGAAGATATTCACGGTCATCGGTTCGCATGGGAGTGAAGCATGGAAGATACTCCTGGATATCTCAGGGTTGTTCACTGTAACGAGGTAGCCGGTCGCTCCGGCTGAATCCTCGTGGGCCGAGCTCTCGGCATGGGCAGCGGCGGTACATGTGGTCAGGTTCACCACAGTGAAAACACAACGGTCGGCTGTTCCCAGTCTTTCATATGTCGGCTTTTCGTCGTCTCCACGGCTCCGAGTATGTGTCACGCTGCACCAGGAATTCACGGCGTCACGGTCCAGAATCCGTAGCCCGTTGGTACCGGAGACGTTATGTCCATTTCCTGCCTGGAGAGAAGGTCTGGGTGTGAACACCGGTTCGCCATCGAGGGCTTTCAGAAAAACTCATGAAGCGGTATTTCGGGCAGTACACAGTTGTTCGTCGCATCGGTGAACTTAATTACGAGGTGCTGCCCTGTGTAGCGCAACCATTGTCATGCCGTTCCTCGCGTCCTGACATCGTGCACGTAGTGCGGCTTAAGCCGTATTACCAGTGATCACCGAGAACCCTTCTTTCTACTAGCAAACTTGCTGAGACCGTGAGTACTTCTGCACGGCAGTTAATTCATTTTGTGTTTAGCATCGAGATGATGCTTCTTTTCGGAAGGAGGCAGTGTTCGCACCGGCGTCAATTCTTTCTTCACAGAACGCTTGCACTGAAGAAGAGAAAGTGCAAGCGTTCTGTGAAGAAAGAATTGAGGCCGGTGCGAACGATCCTTTCGGTGTTTTGGGGATCCCCGCTGTCGCGCTGGTTCCTGCTGCTACCCTGCTGACCTGCGGTTGGTGTTATCATCCTGTTGTTTAGCTAGGACGTGACAATAGAAAAAAATATATGTACATGAGCGCAAAGCTGTACTGGAGAGAATTTCATTCCTTCCAAAGCCATTTTTGCTCCACTGCTTATTGATACATGCTCTGATACAACACACGAGTTTTGCACCGTCTCCAGATTGCATTCAAACGCTAGAAGGTGGCATACGTGCCACAGGGATAAGTAATTGACAGATTGCACAGTAATTCATATATGCAAGCTCAAAAACAATTGACTATCAGGATGCTCTGTTTAGCTTAATTCATTGCGGAATGACACCTCTCGCATTGATTTCGTGGAGAAAAATTGGCCCCGAATATGCAGGCCCTACAGCCGGTCACCTACCGCTGCACTTATAGTGCACCATGTAAAAAAGCAACAGCAATGACAATGGCTTACCCCAGAAGCGACGGCCGCTGTCAGATTGTTAACGCAGACATATATCGCAAAATTACTCGGTAGCAGGTACCCATGAATCGAAAACTGTAACTGTCAAAAACAGCAGTCGTGACGTTCGCCGACTTTCGCAGCTGAATGGTTTAATGAATTTAGTGGTGAGGATCCGCATTACCTCCGCTGCAGCAAAACCGCGCCCGCTGACATCCGACAGTAGGAAGAAGGAAAAGAAAATGCACGGGCCTGCTACTGGCTCCTCCGCTGCCTCGTGCGGAGAGAATTGAAAAAGAGAAAAAAGAAAGAAAAGGAAATCCGACTGCGCCGACGAGGAAAAAGCCGAAAAGCCCGCCAGCCCGCGCACTGGGATTGTCTGCTACAATCTGCGGTGTACTTTCTGCTATGCTAAATATTACGGCGACGGCTTGCTCGCTACTTTTGTTACCCGCATACCATAAGTGAGTTAAATCCAGTCATTACGCACGCAATCGTGATTACTCAAAAACAAGAAATGAAAGGACGTGTTCTTTAGCCGTCTTATGTAGACAACGCCCGCTGCAGACGTTCCTGCTCACTACTGCTCACCCAGAAATGCTTTCGGAACTGCATATAATACTGCTGTCACACGGGCACGGCTGAACTCCTTTTAACTCCCTTCAACCAAGGTAGTCTTTATCTCAATGGAGATACGCACCATGTCACACGGCAGTCCTTTAGGAAAGGAAGTTTAAGGAAGTTCCTAGCGTAAGGAGTTCCAATCATCTCCCTCGAGCAGGTAAAGGGAGTACTCTGGTTCCCCGTGAGCTTTATGCAAGTTTTAAAAGAAGTACTTATGCATTAATTTTGCGTTTTTAACGAATTTTAATACTGCAGCATAACGCAAAGCATGGAAAAAAAGTAAATGTGCAAAAATCCAAGCATGCACGCAAGAATTTCACAAGCACATTGTGGCCAGCAGAACAGACAAACACGATATGCTAGTAAAAGTAACAGCGCATTCCTTTCACATGAATAAAGATACATTTATATTTTAAAGTCAATTCAAACTGTTGAAAAGAAAGCAGCTAAAAATTATTTCACATGTTTTTAACTTGATTATTTTATATGTATACACAAAACGAACAGCGCCTAATGGGACCCTGACGGCGTCTCGGAGAAGCTGGTTCTTAGCCGTGTGACACGGCGACAACTCCTTTAGGGTTGAACTCCCTCCGTGGTCCTTTATGGAAAAGAAGTTCGAAGGAGTTGGAACTTGCCCGTCCCAAAGGCACATGTCGTACGTTAAAAGCTTGACGTTTCAAAGGCTTTGCACACTGCTATTACTGCTATGTTAAGCAGGGAATCGTAAACAGCCGCTCGCTATCGTTCAGGCGCCAGATGACCGGCCCGATGAAAAAACTGGATCGACATTCGGGCGTTCGCCGTGTTTACGCTGTGTGAGGTCGATTGTCATACCATCTCAGGCGATGACCATCTTCGTAACCAGAAGATCTTGACAGCAGTTTATCGATTGCGGCAACCATCCGTACTATTTTTCTCCATCGCATCAGTCTGCGTGCAGACGCGAGCACATCGAGCAGGGCAATGCGTTTTCTCTGCGATTGCAAGAATTGAAGTTATTTTGCGACAACAGTAAAACGGATTTACAACAAAACCTATCACTTTCGTATTAACTGGCGCTGTACAATCAAGTAGTCACGTGACCTCTTGACTTTTTTTTTTTGTTGTTCGGTCGCGATTAGAGGTTTTTTGAATACTTGATCATTCACTATGGTTCATAAAAAGCGAAAAAATTACGCGGTAATGCACAATCTCATTGAAACACTGCAAAAAAAAAAAAAAATCGTGCGAAATGAGCGGCAGTGACGTACGCAGGAGGTTCGGTTTCGGTCGGTTCGGTTCGCAAAGTTGTTTCCTTCCTCCATGGGTATAGTGCTCTAGATATTCTAGAGCACTATACCATGGTTCGCACGTTCGCATCTTTGAGCAAAATTTACTTACCAACTCCCCTTTCGAGATTAGGCCGCCTTCCACTATACCTTCCACTAACCATTCCATTCTCCTCTCCTTCGGGGCAAGGTATATGCTTGGTATATGCCTTAAAACCAGTGTGTGATTTTATTTTATTCATGATTACATAATTTCAACAGGTAGATTCCTATGCTAGGTACGATGTCATTATCTCTTCTTTTCCTTTTTATTTTTTTCCAAATTCTAGTTAAACATTCATATTTATCTGAATACTCCAGTCCTTTAACGGCTTCAACGGCTTCAACATAAATCTGCAATGCACCCTGGCCAATCATGATCATCATCACCATCTGAGCGAGCGACGCATGGAGCGACGAACCAAGCGACATATGCATTTCTGTTTGCGCGAACATTTCGCCGCGTTCGCGTGAGTTTGTGAAGCGTCTCGCTTGCGTTAGTGGTATTATAAGTGTTTTTATCCTTGTAATCCGACGCACATCATAAAGTGGTCACCATGGTAAGTAATAGTTGTCGTTGTGTAACTTACGGAACGTGCTTGCTACTTTATTTCGTTGGTCTGGTGATTAATTGGCGCCGGAGTTAACCAGCCCTTTTTTTTTTTTCCCCTTTTGTAGACGATCAGCAAGAACAACAAGATGCTACAGCACATCAACTACAGGATGCGTATTATTCTTCAGGATAGCCGCATTTTTATTGGCACATTCAAGGCATTCGACAAGCATATGAACCTGATCCTAGGTGACTGTGAGGAGTTCCGTAAAGTTAAAGGAAAGAATCAAGCCAAGCATGGAGACCGCGAAGAGAAACGTGTTCTGGGCCTTGTGTTGCTTCGTGGCGAGAGCATTGTATCTTTGACCGTCGAGGGACCTCCGCCCCCTGAGGTTGTCTTCCTTGCGATTTTTAAATTCTATCGCATTGTACGGTTTCTGCTCTTTTCCCACACTTTTGACAGTGAATCCGGTTTGAATTCCTCATGAGGAGACCGAAGCTGCATGGTTCAAATATGTGTGGTCATTTAAGCAAGCACAGCAATGTTAAATGCTTGTCAGTGATTCGCTTATAGGTGCGGACGTCAGTAAAGCGGTAACCGTCGCCGCTGGTGTACCCGCACAAAGCGACGGAGCTTGGTGACAGAGCGGCGCGTTTTCAGCGTTGCTCTGTTACCGCTGCCTCGTCGTTCGGTTAAGGAAAGTATAAGTACGATAAAAGCGCCGGTGGTAATGCATAGCTTTTTTAAGGGACACAGCACGGTGCTGCCAAACTGCACCGTGACGCAGACTTACTAAAAGTGACTTTCTTCCGCTCTTTCGGTAATATCAAGTGACAATAGCCTTCCTTGTACTTGTATTATCCTACCAAGCTTTCACTGATACATATCAGTGTGCTTATATGCACGGCTCAGATGAAGCGAGCGTTTGCAGCTCTAGAAGTACAGGTGCAGGCAGAAGTAAATGGAGTTCCCAGCTCTAGAAAGAAACAGGGTCAGCACCACCTAGCCGAGCCCGCTGAAACCATAAAATCTTGCACGATACATGTGGATGGAGCGACCCTCCCATTGCTCCTCTTGCCTTACATTCGGCTGGCATCAGCTAGTGCTAATGTGTGATCTGATCAGATGGTTACACCTGTTGTAGCAAGCGGGTATTTTGGAATGCATGGATTGCTGCTTGGATACAGTGAAGACGCTGAGTGTGCCGCTACCTTTAAATTGCTTTGCCTGAAACAGCAGTAGACTCGCTTCCGCTGAAGATGGCCCGCTTGTTTTGGTCTTTAGATGCCCCTGGGACTTGATGCGCTCGCTAGCAACTGAACGTGTTCGAAATGCTGGACGTGCCGTCGCAGTTTGGGTTTGTTTAATATCGTTACTTATTTTCTTGTTGCTCCAACAAAGCTCAGACGGAGTATCCATGAGTGCATCCTGTCTGCCTCTTGTGGAACACACTGCATCTATGCTGAAGCCTTCTTTAGTTGCAGAGCTTAAAATGAAAGGAAAATGCCACTCTTGGTGCTTTTTAGTTTTTTTTTTTTTTTTTTTTGTGCGGAAATAGTACTTCATTAACAAATAAAAAACGGATATGTTAAAGCATCGACCTTTCTTTGGGGACTCTGGCAACTGCCAATCATGGTTTGAGCTGCGCTCTAGAGAAATTAGTTTGGCCCATACCTAATATTGGGTTAGGCTTTATAAACAATGTCATTGCCCACTCCCAACATGGACTTGGCCCACCTCCAAAATTTACTTTGCCAAAATCCAAAATTGAGTCGACCCGTGCCCGAAACTGATTAGCCCCGCTCCTAAGGTTGTCATGGTCCGGGTTCAAAGTTTACTATGTCACTGAGCTGCGAGGCGCACAACACCACAGCGGAGAATATTCACGACGCAACAGAATGATGGCACATTTGTCGAAGTATGAGTCCTCGTGTGCGGCGATTAAGGTTGCATTGGCTGTAAGTCGCAGAGCCGTGAGGTGCACAATACTACAGTACAAAATGTTTGACTCAAAAAAATGACTGCGCAAGTCTCGAAGTTCGAGTCACCTCGTGGGGCAGAGAAGGTTGCGTTGGCTTGTAGAAGCAAGGCGAAGATAAAGGGTATCTATATAAAAAGAAAAAATAGCTGAAGTGGCAGGTGGAGTATTTCGAGCACTTTTGGTTACTAGCGGGATGCAAATGGGTCCCAGAGGCAACAAAAGCTCAAAACTTTCTAGTCATTTCAGGTAGAAACATGCCTACAGCTGTCTCTGATGAAGTGGCTTAATGGTAGTGTCACCCCAGCGGGATCTGCATTATCCAGGCAGTGTTCCATGCATTCTGAAATGCCTGCTTTGCTACGAAGGCATGGCCATCCAATCATGATATTAGCTTTACATTGACGCTGGCAAAATACAAGGCAAGTGGAGCATTGTAAGGGTCGCTCTGCATGAGGGTGTGCACCTGTGCATGACTTATTTTTTTCGCCGGCTTGGCTAGATGGCGCTGGCCCGCAGTTTTTCTTCTCCTGGGCACTTCTTTTACTTCTGTCTGCACCTGTACTTGTAACTCGGCATGTTGGTGCATATTCTCAAGACACAGGAGCACAAAAACCTGTACATGGACTTTCTATGACTGTGTGCCTTTCTTTGCACTGCTATGTCTTCGTTCAAACCACACTAGGAAAATATAATTAGCGCGCAAGGAAAACTTCAGAATGAAAGTTACCCACCCTCAAAGCCTTCTGCGAGCTGTTTCTGGGTGAAGTTTTTTACAAACCAACCCTGTACATGAGCGACACGACGAGCGGCAGTTCTTTGGTTGCCCTCAGCCCACCATGCAACGCGATCACATGGCAGTTCGCCTCACGCAGTTAATGAATAAATGAAGCACGGTTTCTTTTTTCTGTATGCTGTAATGCCTTCCTTATAAGAAACGTCAGTCTTGAGAAAGCGCACAAGCGCTTTCAGTCAACATGCACATGCCATAACTGGCAATTTCTTTCAGGCAGCATGTGAAAATGTTGCGTACTGCATTTCATTTACTCCTGTACGATTACGAGCTTGTATTGGTGGAGATGTCCTCTACCTTGGTGGATGCGTATGGCTAGGTACTCATGTTGACCATAACACCTGGCAGCTGTATTTGTTTGCTGCAGCTAGTGTGCCCGAGGCACTTCTCTTGGCCTGCCCTAATGGATGCTTATAAGCAGGGTGCATGCCTTGTAACATTGCTATTGGTTGTAGCATGTGCTTTTGTGTGTAGGAGGGCTTGCCCCGAGTGCCTATCCCTGGCGCTGCCCCCGGGCCCGGCATTGGTCGCGCTGCTGGCAGAGGCATTCCAGCTGCACCTGTTGGCGCAGCACCTGCAGGTATGCTTTAGAAGGAGCCAAGGGACTTGAAAAATGATGTGCTGTTCCCAGCTGTGTAATGATTTGCTATACACTGCATGTATGGTAATACCAGCCTTACATCAGTATCATAGTAGCCACAATGTTGGCAAACCAGGAGCACTGTGAGAAGGTGTGTGTTAATCGAATTCACTTATCAAAGCCTGTTCTGGACTGTGCTGCAGAAGCTGTGCGTCAGTCACCACCATAGTGGCCGCTATGGCCTGCAGGTCTGAGTGATCTATGCCCACTTTTAGCATGCAAACTCTACTTCTCTTATGCCAAACTTCAAGGTCCAGAATGAAAAGGTGGTGTTAAAGTACAAGGCTGCAATAACTGCACTAATTGCATCATTTTGATACAGCTGCATATTTCTGCGCCTTAAGTGGGAAATTTATTGGAATTTGTGGCATGCTGTGCCAAAATGCCCCAACTAGCCACAAAAGTTTGCCATACTCGGGGACAACTCTCTGCGGCCGTGATATGTTCAGACCCTGAAACGTGTGTCGCTAGGCTTTTAGTTTTGAGATGGTACCACACCGGTCTAACACCTGCTCATATTTTCCTCTCTTGCGCCCACGTGCTTCCTCCACTCTTCGAGTACGTTGAAGCATTGCGCACGGGTCACGGTCTGTACGGTGAAGCATCCCCATAACACAAAGGGGCCGTTTGTAATGAGGCACCACTGCTACTGCGTCGCACTGCGAAAAAGGTTGTGGTGGTAAATCGGACCAATACTTCTATACTGTGTTTTAAGCACCGCATGCATACATATCTCTAGTTTTTTATGCTGCTCTTGAAAGTTTTCGGTATTTTGTTGGGCCACTCATGTACAGCAAGGTTGTTTTTATACCACTTTGCCGATAGAATCACTTTCCTGTTGTCAGATAGCGTCAGAGGTGCATCAATTATGGCATCTGTGTTTGTGCTAATGGACTTGAGGTGGTACATGTGAAAATTATTTCGGGTGTCAGCAGGTCGGGAAACGCGCAACAGCCTTAGTTTTTGAATTCCTTAATGTTGCAGTGGAGCCCAAGACTGCCAAAATTAACATTTACAGATGCTGGAACGTTAGACTACTATAAAGTCTACGCTGTGCACGAAGTATATAACCTCATATTTTGAGTTATCAAGTCGCAAGTCACGGGCCGAAGATGCAATTTTCTTTGCTTACGATTTGCTTTCTTCCTTATCTGCTTTCAGCACTTGCCCTTTCGCATTTTGGCCGTTATTTTTATTCTCTTTTTGCTTCAAAGTGCAGTTGTTTTTTTTTCTCCCTATGAGCTTGTCCAAATATGGATTTTGCTGCTCCAAAACTAAGATTTTACCGCTCCAAATTTTGCTACAAAGCCTTTTTCAGCCATTCCACCCCTGCAATAGCTGCAGTAATATGCATATCACCCATGAGCATGTGGGATATCAACATATCGGAAGTGGTTGAATACAGCGGGGTGGTCAAGCGTTGGGAGTGTCAAAGCATGCACAGGATGAGCTATAGCTAATCTGCACATGCTACACGTTTGCTGTAACAATACATCCCCACATCTTGTGGTGACATTTGCAACATATAATTTGGGTATGCTGCCCAAATTGTGATTAAACAGCCAAGATTGTATTGCATGCGTTTCAGTAGGAGCCGGAGTGAGACTGGCTCATGAAAACAGCAGTTAGGAACATATTAGCAGGGTCATACTTATGAAGCATTCTGGTTGACAGCATTTAGACACGGATGGAGCACAGAAACAGAAAACACGACACCTTAGTCCAGTGTTTTAAGTGCTGTCAACCACAATGGATCAGCTCCGACTAGCCCGACAGCTTGTCTTGTACTTTTGAAGGTTTTGTTACACAAAAAAGGTTTGAAAAAAAAAAAAAAAAAAACCTCTGTTGATATTTAGGAACTGTATCATTTGATCTATTTTGTGCAGCTAGTCTCGGCTGTTTAAAAGAGCAAATTGAATGTCCAGATCCAGCTTGAACGCTTAGCGATAGTAATCTGTATTTTATTCACCAAATATTTGTTTTTACTGCAACATGTCAGAAAATGACTTCTAGGGAGTTGTGAGATGCTAGCTGTAAGTCGCACATTTGAGTTCCCCTTAGTTTTGTGCCCTGCTCGAGTGGCTTAGTGGCTAGGCCACTTGTCTGTGGAGATTGAGCAATGAGGATGCAGTTTAGGCCCTAGCCTTGGCAGCCATATGTCAGCACAGGTGAGGTGCTCAAGTACTGTGCAATGTCAGTGAACATTGCAGTCTTATATAGTCGTAACTAATGTAGCCCTCAAGTTTAGTACTGCATAGCTCATTTCGCTTTGCAATATTAAATGTTCCAAACCTTAACCTTTTTCTTAAATATAGCATTTCTTTGAAAACCAAGCTGTATTTTTTGATGCTGTTCTATGCATCTGTATACATATCTTTTTTGTTGTAGATACATTTACTACTTCATGCTGTGTTTGTCGGCATTAGTACCATGGTTAAGCTAATGCTATGCGTGGTAAACATAGCGCACAGTGTGCATGCTGTCAGCTGTGCTGTCTGCTGCCATAGCGCACAAGGGCGGTGCCTCTCAACTTAGTATTTTTTGCCACCTTAGGAGGCACCTGATTGATAAATTGCCTTCTGGTTCCTTGCAAAATGGTTCACCCCTTTTGACGGAGGGCTATCTTTTGTATCTTTTGCGGGCTGCTGTTGCAGGTCATGGAATTGAGATTGAAACTGGCCTCTAAAAAACGTGCATGTCATAAACCAGTGTGCCATGGCCTGCAGAGGGCGCCTGGAAGTATGCATGCCATAGAAGGGATTCGACTCCTCCCAACACAACACCGCTTGCTTGTCAGACACCCAAGACACCTTGCATTGCAGCGCCGTCCAGCAGAGTAGCCAGAGGTCACCGATGCTGTCATCAACAAAAGCCATAAGCGCTGTTTCTCCCTCACTTGCACGTGCGCTGTTCGTTTCTGCACTCTTCTCACATTTATTTCACTTTGAGAAGCTCAAGTCTGCTTTGAGGCTCCGTGCTTTTAACCCTGTAAAAGCCAGGTCAGAGCATTGCACGCCTTTTCTTTTTGTTTTTTTTTATTTGTGGGCCCTGAAAATCACTTCGCGGATCTCCATTAGAGAAACACTTCTCTAGAATGCTTGTCAGCCTGTGTGCATAAAGTGAAGTTTTTTGCTGCGTGCAGGTCTTCAGGGTCCCGTGCGGGGTGTTGGTGGACCATCAGCCCAGGTGATGGCCCCACAAGCAGGTCGCGGTGGTGTGCCCTTGCCACCTGGCGCTGTGGGTGTGTCGGCACCGCCACAGGTGCGGCCACCCGGTGCCATCGGTATGCGAGGGCCCCCTGGCATGATGGGTGGGCCCCCAGGCATGATGGGTCGGGGCATGCCCCCGCCGCCACCAGGTGGGATGCCTATGGGAGGCCGGCCACCCATGGGTCCTCCCCCGCCTGGCATGCGTGGGCCCCCTCCACCTGGCATGATGCGGCCAGGTGAGTCTTCCTTCACTGATTTCTCTGAATTGTTCTCTGAGAAGATTTGCATGATCCTCTAAGCTAACTTTTTGGGCACACTCATTCATTGAATGTTTTGCAACACCACATTCTATTGAGGGATCTATAAAGTTTACAGATTTATTATAAACCTGCGATATCTTAGTGCTGTCTTTGCTTGCAAATTGTGGAGCGAATCAGACTAATCAGCCTTTTGGCTTTAAGGGGAGAGGCTACTCTTGAGTACCAACTTTTTTATTTCTTACTTCACTACAGACGCACATGACAGCAGTTTAATAGTGTTGCAACTATCCGTACTATTTTTCTCCATAGCATTATTCTGTGCTTAGACGCAAGCACATCGAGTTCTGGGTGTGTGGCGGGCCAACAAAAAGTTCCCCGGCAAGATGCGCTTCAGGTGATCGAGGACAGCGGGTGCGCACCGCTGCAGTTGATTGGGCATAGATGTTGCGCACCAGGCCGCCCTAGTGTGCACTGGTGGGGTGATCGAGGGTGCTATAGAAGAATGGCGGACACTAGAGCGCCTCTGAATGCGTTTAATTCTTGGCTGTCATCACATTTGTCAATGTACCAACATGGCACTCAATTTTTACCCCGCGCTATCTTCGTCCTAAAGCCTCTCCTTCGCCTCCATTGTTCTGCTTGCCGATTCCAGCGCGAATCTGCAACACGCTTTGCGCCCTGAGGTGAGAGGTAGTGCGAAGACCACCAACAGTGAATTTTCAGGGTAGTGTGCACTAGTGTCATGTGCTGTAAAAACCTAGTACTGGGCTGTCACAGAGAGGATTTCAAAACCGCACTATAAGCGGTGTTTTGCTTTATGCGACCACATAATAAGCGGTGTGACTTTGCATTGAGTCCTATGGGAGGCAGACCGGTGGCTGGCGAAAACCGCTTTCTGACAGGTCCTGCACTAAAAGCGGTTACGTTACAAATGTTATACACTGTATTTGTTCTGCTGTCTGCGGCCGCCCGTGATGACTTCATGTTGTTTCTTTCACACTCAAGGAGCCTATTTCCTCCGTCTTCGTGTTGCAGTGCCAAGCTGCCGCATGCAATGCGTCGGTGTTTAATGTAACCAACGTAACATTGGTGGAAGGTAGTTGGAGTCTCCCCTGCATTGCACCTTGACGGCACGGTTATGTCACTATCTACTGTGAACATAGTATCGGGCTCTTAAAGGAAAGATTATAGTGCTTACAAATAGACACACAGGTCATCAACTAGCCAGCAATTAGGTTTACTTGACTAGTATCGGACAGGTTCCGGTGGCTGCCAGCTGATGTGACATCTTCTGGCAGAACGCGCCGTTGTGAGCGTTCGTGGGCCGTGAGTTCCTTGAACAATTCTGTTTTGCGAAACGTGGCGAACGGGAAGTGTTTCATGTCGCAATGCTCAATGCAGTGCAAGTTGAAGCTTTCTCTTCAGCGAGGGACCCTCCGTGTGGATCTTCTGTACAGCAGTTTTATTTTGGGGCAGCAACCAGTTTATTAGGTCATTGTAACAGATACTATGCCACTGTTTTTGCCGTAAATCTTGTGCAAGTTTATTACCACTTCATTGCACAATTTAAGAATTTCTGTATCTTGCAGGGTTCTGGAACAGGTATGTAAAGGGTTGTTGCAACTTGCATTCTAGCAGAAGTTACACTTGTCTGAAACTTTAGGTGTATTTTTTTGATTCAGTTCATTTGGACACTGTACATTGGCACCGATTTCTGACCGAACTTTCCAATTGTATGATCACTGCCCTAAATCTCCAGAAGTGGCCTCTGATCGGGTAAGAACAGTTTTCGCGAAACAGGTACCGAATAATCTGCAGCCGCATTGTAATCGCTAGCATCACCATCAGAGGCCGCACTGCAGTGGAGTCCACTTATAACAGTATTTAGAATACCGGAGAATCTAATATAACCGATTATCGTCATAGCTGTACCGACAAGAAAACAAAAACGAAATAATACACCTAAGTATTTATCAATCTGTGTAGGCTTGCCAACTTATTAGTGATGAGTGAATCGAGCCAAACATTGTGAATCATCGTAAAGAGCACTGAACACTTTATTATAGGGTACGTACATAGCCATGAAATAACTTGAGCATGTTTAGAAAAGTAGGAAATTCGTCCTCGTTTGAGATGGATGATACTGCTCATTTCCTAACTGCACGTAATGCCCCCTAGTGGACTTTGCCATGCTGGTCCGTTTGCAGCACTTATGGTGGGTTTTTATATTCTTCTCTTCTCAGTATTTAATTTTTGATCAAAAGAGACAAATTTTTGTTGTAGACATCTTCCGGGCAGCCAAAAAGCTATCATTGTATTCGATAATCGATTGGTATATATGGTTTATTTTTTAGATAGAGGCAATAGGAAATCCCAAGGATTTCATTGTTATTAGTCAATGATGATGGTGCTAGTGAAATCCACTAAGTAGCCGTTCAAGGCAAATTTGAGCCAAGCCAAGTAGCGGTGGCTGGCTGCATAAAAAATGCCATCCTGGTTTTGTTCAGTGGCAGCTTGGTGGGTCATTTCTTGTAGGTGGCAGCTCGCAGCCACTGAAGCTTTAATATATGTAGAGCTTTGCTGACTCCGGCCAATCTGTTGGCTGAAAATGGCTTTGGGAAAATCTGCCAGAGCGGTTCTTCTGTTTAAGTGATGCCATGTGCAAAGTGCGCACAAAGAAACAAGCTTCAAAAAGGCTGAAGAGGGTAGCAATTGAACCAGCAATTGAATTGATGAACCAGGCAGTCGCCTGGTTCATCAGTGGTGTGAACGTGAAGTTAGAACGAAATTGACCCCTTCTGGGCCATTTCGTGGCTCCCGTGATGTTTTGAAAGTCGATTTTGAATTCAGCATTGATATCTTAGGGCAGGTGCTTGAAGGTAGAAATGTTCCGACAATATGTTATTCTCAGAATTTAATTTCTTTTTTTGTCCACTTTTGACCATTCCGAGACCAGTGTCCCTTGTTAAAGCAAGCAGCGAAATGTTATGTTAATTGCTTCATTTCCTTCTACTTCATAGCAGATGCGTTAAAGCCTGAAATTATATTCTAATGATTTCAGAAACAAAAATACCTTGCTTTAATTTAATTATGGCAACTGTCAAATAATATGCTCTCTTTACATACTTTGCAGGCCCCCCTCCTGGTATGAGGCCACCACCAAGGCAATGAGGGCAGGTATTCACAGGTCTCATTCTAAAGGCTAATTGTGTATATTCATAAAAAAAAACAAAAAAACTCCTTTCCCCTTCAGTCTTGTCAAACAAATAAAAAGGCTGCACATCTATCACTTGAGTTGTTGTTAATCTGCTAAATGTGCATTCCACACCACGACCTACTGTATATGTACCTAATAGGCGACCTGCGCATCGCGCCACTCTCTGCGGGAGCGCGCGGCCGAAGAAATACCACGTGACCGCTGAGTAGGGACCGAAACAGCCGGTAGATGCCGCCAAAATTCACCCCCAGAGCAGCATTTCACATGCTTCGGCTGTGCCTGCAAGCGAGTGGTGCGGAGTTTCGTGGAAGAATTTGTGGAATCATTATTTCTCATGAGCGATAGTTGCGGCAAGACAAAGACATGAGCCAGTGAAATGAGAGTGGCAGTGTTGGGTGTAAGAGCTCGGGGGACATCTTCGAAGTAGCCGTCGTCATCCTTTCGACGGACACGATTGCCTTTCTTTAGTTGATGTGCGATAGCAGCTCAGTTGGAGCAGACTGCCAGTCTTCCTCCCATGCACGTTCGTTCCTCCGTATTTGATATCTTTGCAGGCAGGCTGTGTCCAGTGCAATTAAATCTTTGCCAAATATGCGTGCTCGGTGTTCCCCCTTCCGTTTCTTGTCATACACGTAATAAGCTTGTGAACACAAACTGTAGTGATGAGTCTTTCAAAAGGGCGAGATTGTCAACTTTAATGCATGCAATATTTGTGGAAAAAAAAGCTTTCTCAATGCGCTGAGATGCGAGTGATCTGTCCATGCAGTTTTAACAAATAATTCCGAAAGCATGTATTGAAAAAAAGTGCCAGTGGTGTTTTATTGTGCCATCACAAAGAAATGGGCGCTATACTTTCAGTACTTTTCAAGAGCAAGGTTTTTTGTCTAACACTTTTCTTTTTGCACTCCGCTCAGTCAGCTGGCCAGTGAGGTTGGTAAGAAATGGCCTCATAAACTTTTGACACACGAGTTTCACAAGCCTCATTCTGTGGGCCGCACTGTCATCCATGCAGCATTGAAACAATTAATTTTTTGCAGCTGACGGTAACTTGAGGCCTTCTCTGTAGTCCTCCTGCTTAAAATGCAGGCTACACACTGTGCTCCGTTCTCTTGGAATCCAGGGCTGTTTCCCTGACCCTGAAAAGCAAGGAGGGCTATAACAGAAATGTACTTTCCAGACATCACTGAATGCAATGAAAACTACTATTACAGCATCAGCTGATGATCGCAACCCCTTTCTTCTAAAATGATCTCGCTATTACAACAGACGACGTCGTCCGGAATGCTCGAGTAAGGCGATCTTATAGGCATGTTTAAAAGCTGGTGCAGCGTCATAGCTTACCTTCAGCTTGCCGCGAGATATTCTTGAGCCACTGATTTCGTACCTCTCTTACAGGGAACTCGTGAAAGGAGATCCTTGTTAATGTTTGCCCGCTCTACTTGCAGAGCGGCATGCAACAGTAGACCATAGTGCGTAATGATGCCGCAAACACGTAAGCATCCGGCGCTACCCACAGGCACAAGGCACGTCAAAACTGCCTCCGGTTAAGTTATTTAATTCCTGCTTAAAAAGAACTCGCCGGCACCGAACTTAGCGGCCGCCCCAGCACGTATATTGACGACCCACACATGGTCAATCTTTGTGCTCCGTAGCCGGTCGCAGTCTCGTCAATTTCGACATGGGGGTGAGTTATAGCACCACTCTCAATGATGGCGGTCTAGAGAACTAAAAAAAACAGCACAAGCAAAAGCAAACCTTCGGCGTTGGAGAGGCGGCGTATGCGCAGGTCGCCCAGTAGACAGTAGGTCGTGTTCCACATATACTGCATTCTTTTAGGTAGCATTGTGTTTAAGTTCAAGCGTGGCCTTTCTATCCTACAGTGGTAAACATTTTTGTTGTCCGGATTTATGGCAGTAATTCAATCATTGCACAAAACTGCATCGAAGCAGATTTATTTAGCCCTCATGAGTGTTGATAAAATTTTAAATCTGTTGCTAATGCTGATGGAGTTTATGGCCGAGACTATGGGTGGAGCAGAAAGCAGAAACACCGCTCATCCTTCTTGCAAAGGGTTGGCACATTGCTTTTGGTTTTTTTGTCCATTCTGCCGTGGATCTTGTCTGTAACAAAGCAGTTTTATAGCTTCAGTGTGATAAAGATTGACAGCCTTGTGTCAGCAATACCCAGTAACAGTGCCGTTGGTGCAAAGCTTATTGGTTGCAAAAGTAACTGAACTTTTACCTGTCAAAATGTTGTATGCTTTCTGCTGCACTGCAACTGTTACTGTTAGCAAGTTTTTTAACGTTATAGAGTTAGACTTCCTGTTTTGGGAGAAAGGTGCCATGCTGGTCATGCTAAATGCAAATAACACTAACTGTAACCATACCTAAAACTTGGGACCCCTGTGTTGCAAAACGAGTGAATAAAAGGAGACTACGGGGTTTACAAAGCACCGGAATTCATGAGAATAATGGATGTATGGAGGCTTGTTCGCATCTGCCACTGCACCAGCTCTGCAATTGTGAAAGGGGAAAATAAGTGACATGGAAAGATACTAGTATGGTGAAGAGGTTTCGCACAGCAAAGGTTTCACGCTTAGTTCTCTACACACTATTGCATCTCACTGGGGGTTTACCAATGCATTCAAAACATTTCTGCACTTGACAATAATAAGCCCTGTAGGACAAAGGGCTTTCCCATAATTTATTGCTCTAGAGTCTAGAAGATTGGTCAGTGTGATGGCTAGTACTGGAGAGCGGGTCGCTTTTGTGATGGCCGGCTTCAAGTACGCCGCACCTAATGCGTTGCGCTGCTGCGCTGTCGGACGGTATCTGAAGATTGTAGAAAAGCGCCGCTATATACATTGCTAATTTTATGTGTTGCTTTTCAGACTTGTTTCAGTGTAAAATGTATACGCTCTTCAAACGGGTGAGCTCGGGCGCTTTTCGTACTTGGGCACCAACACGCACCTGAATCCTGCACACAGGTGCCGCTATGCCTAGGTTAAAAGCGCTAACAGAGATCGACAAAAAGTTCAGTTTGCGATAACCTTTGCAAGCGGCATGACTGCTGTTTGGCCAACATTACTGCGGCTTTGCGTAACTGTAATTTACGCTGCTCGTGCACAGAATTGTCATCGGCTGTGCCATTTACCAGATCAGCAAGCTTTTCACGAAAAAACGAAAATGCTAGTTTTAAAAATATCTACAGCTCCGATGCAGCTGAAACTTTGAGGTTTAGTTGCTTGGCCCATCAGAAATAAGATGCAATAAACAGTTTATGTTCCAAAATTAGTTTGGTTCGTGGGATTTAACGTCCCAAAGCGACTACCAGGCTATGAGAGACGCCGTAGTGGAGGACTCCGGAAATTTCGACCACCTGGGGTTCTTTAATGTGCACTGACATCGCACAGCACACGGGCACTTTGCTTTTCGCCTATTTTGTCATGACCCTTTTAAAGAACCCCAGGTGGTTGAAATTTCCGGAGCCTTCTACTGCCATGTCTCTTCATGGCCGGAGTCACTTTAGGACCTTAAACCTCATAATCCAAATCCTTACAAAATCGCATCAAGTTTGCATCACTTATAAATCCATTAAAGGATCTCGAAACTATGGTTTGTGTCGCATTCGATATTGGTTAACAGTTGCATCTTACCTGTGCTCACCTATGGGGCTGAAACGTGGAGGCTAACCAAGAGAGTTCTACTTAAAGGGCCACTGTCCAGGGAAGGCCCTTTTAAGCAAAACAGCCCAGTGTTTCGATCAGGTACCGGAGATAGTCTGCAAAATGCTACAGTGACACGCGCGCCGCTAAGCATCGAAAATACAATTCAAAGCTCTCTCATGCTCTCCTTTGGGAAGCCAGCTTCCCCGTTTCCTGCGCTGGCCCGTCGAGCCACAGTAATGATGTACGTATTCATTATTAATATAAACAGCGCGAACACGAAGACAAGGGGCAAGAAACAAGAAAGCCACAGTACATGCGCTGACTCACAACTAAGCCTAAGCCGTTTACTCCAAGGCCCTGAAAAACAAACATGAAGAAAACGAAACAGTCACGTGAATAAGCCCCTGGGTTCACCTGCTGCATAAAAAATTACTTTAAAAAATCACTTAAAAAAGACACCTCTTTGCTTGAAAGAGCAAGAGACGTCTTGCTGACGCACTTATTGTCCTTTTGAAATAAAATACGATTCCACTATCTCTCTCGTTATCTTCTCTTTGTGGCGATATAAAATCTTAACACTGTCAAACTTAGGAGTGCACTTCTTCTTCTCCTTCTTCATTATTTCACATGACTGGCAATGGGATACCAGAAACGTTTTGTCCTTTCCAATTTCCAAGTTGTTACAGTGTTCCTGTAGTCTCTTATTAATACACCGTCCGGTTTGTCCTATATAACTGGCTCCACAAGAGAGTGGAAGCCTATACACAACACCTGTCTTGCATCCAACATATGGGTTTCTATGTTTCACCCCACATTCTTGCTTCTTCGCTTCTCTTTCCCTTTGAACAGCCAGGCAGATCCTCTTCATCTTGAGCGGGGCGGTCAGTGCGACGTCCACATTATACCTCTTGCCTACATTTTTGCAGAATTGCAAAGGCCGGTTATCAGGAGTCAGTTATTATTGAGGCCAGTTGCCGGGTACTGAAGAACCTAAAAAGAACGCACAGACTGAAATCCCTGCCCAGCATGGGTGAGAGGAAGAGGAAGGTTGCAGTGGTACCATATGTGCACAGGATTTCGCATGGCCTCAAAAATGTAGGCAAGAGGTATAATGTGGACGTCGCACTGACCGCCCCGCTCAAGATGAAGAGGATCTGCCCGGCTGTTCAAAGGGAAAGAGAAGCGAAGAAGCAAGATTGTGGGGTGAAACATAGAAACCCATATGTTGGATGCAAGACAGGTGTTGTGTATAGGCTTCCACTCTCTTGTGGAGCCAGTTATATAGGACAAACCGGACGGTGTATTAATAAGAGACTACAGGAACACTGTAACAACTTGGAAATTGGAAAGGACAAAACGTTTCTGGTATCCCATTGCCAGTCATGTGAAATAATGAAGAAGGAGAAGAAGAAGTGCACTCCTAAGTTTGACAGTGTTAAGATTTTATATCGCCACAAAGAGAAGATAACGAGAGAGATAGTGGAATCATATTTTATTTCAAAGGACAATAAGTGCGTCAGCAAGACGTCTCTTGCTCTTTCAAGCAAAGAAGTGTCTTTTTTAAGTGATTTTTTAAAGTAATTTTTTATGCAGCAGGTGAACCCAGGGGCTTATTCACGTGACTGTTTCGTTTTCTTCATGTTTGTTTTTCTGGGCCTTGGAGTAAACGGCTTAGGCTTAGTTGTGAGTCAGCACATGTACTGTGGCTTTCTTGTTTCTTGTCCCTTGTCTTCGTGTTCGCTCTGTTTATATTAATAATGAATAAGTACCAACTCGCCCAACAAAGTATCTTGGTAAATGATGTACGTGCCGCGAACGACGTCCATTGGTCCGTCTCGCTGACTGACGGGAGAAGGATGGGTGTCTACCGCTCGCTGCGCGCTTTTTCCTCGCCACGACTAGACTGAATCCAGCGGCGCGCGCTCCCTCGACCGTTTTTTTTTTTCTTTTCTTCGCGCACGCGGAGTGCCACGCCCCCACCTCCCGCCAAACGCGGAGGAGGAAGGGGAATTTGTCTTGCGGAGGCTAGACGACCTCGGGCAGGAGAGTGAAAAACCTTTGCGAGGGAACGGAAGGAGAGAAGCATGACAGAATTGGGTGATTGCGGTGGCTGTAACTGCTTTATTACTGTTTTCAAAAACATTTTGCGGCCTTGCGTTCTAGGGGCGAAGTCTCACAGTCACCGGGAAAGAAAATATTTTCGACCGGAGGGTGGACAGTGGGCCTTTAAGTTGAGGACAACCCAGAGGACTATGGAACGAAAAATGGTAGGGGTAACATTAAGAGATAGGAAGCGTGCAGAGTGGGTCAGAGAAATAACTCAAGTTACCGACATTCTGGTGGAAATTAAGAAGAAAAAATGGGCATGGGCAGGACATGTAGTGCGAAGAGAGGATAACCGATGGTCGCTTAGGGTAACAAACTGGATTCCAAGGGAAGGAAAACGTAGCAGGGGGCGGCAGAAAGTTAGGTGGGCGGATGAGGTTAAGAAGTTCGCAGGGGTCAAGTGTATGCAGCTAGCACAGAACCGGGTTAAGTGGAGAAATATAGGAGAGGCCTTCGCCCTGCAGTGGGTATAATCAGGCTGCTGCTGCTGCTGATGATGATGATGGAAATTTTTCTGCCCGCTTGCAGCCAGAATGTCCTCACCTCAGATTTCTTGAAGCATGGTCTTCAACAGAACTTTATATTCTGCAGTTTTCTGTGGGAAAATAGTGTCTGGATCATTTGTGCACCGGTAAAAGTTGATGTCAGTATGCAGGAAACCGCGAGAAAGGCTGGTGTCGAGGAGCATGTTTCATTTAACGGAATTAGATCCAGAAGAAGATATATGCATGTGAACTGCAGCTTGCGGTTCCAGTTAACGGTTTCTTGTGAAGACCTTTTCTTATATTTGGTGCATATCAATGTGTGAGTGAAATTGTTTTATTAAAACGTCTGACCTCTCGTACATCTTTGTAGTCTGTCTTCTTTGTACCCTGAAGTAAATGGAGGCAGTGTACAGTCCTGGCAGAATAATATGGACCCCTTTCAAATTTTACCTATTGTTGTGAAACGAAAATAAAAGTCCTACCTTATGTGCGAGAGGAAAAATATATATTGCTCACAAATGTATCGGACAGTTTTCGCTAGGTAACATTTTGACCGTTCTCTGAAGCGTATGCCTTATTCTATCCACAACTATATTGAGAAAGCATACCAAGTGTTGCACAATTATACACATCCAGTAGAATTCTTCCGGCTAAATTGTTAAATCCTTAAAGGGACAGGATACTGGTCAGAATATGTAACAGTGTTCTGATGGAAATGGAAAGATCTTTACTTTTCTCCTATAGTTTAGATTGAGCACTGCAATATCCAAGAAGTAAGGATTTATAATTTTAATTTGGCACTGAAAATCTTTTAAATCTACTGAAGTGGCCTTTTGCAGCGAAACTTCAATTATCACTGTAGTAGTCCACGTGACCAGACCTTTGTAAAATGACACTGGCTTTAGTAAGTGCAAAGTGTTTTCTAAGAACACCCGCAACCTCCCTCCCCTCTTTCCTATGCGAAACTTCAATTGTATCACTGTAGTACATAGTCTCCGTGACCAGATCTTTGTAAAATGACACTGGCTTCAGTAAGTGCACAGTGTTCTCTAGGAACAACCGCAACCTCCCTCTCTTCTTTCCTATTCAGGAAAACCAAATGGCAAACTAGATGCAATGCCAGGCAAACACCAGGTTTCAAATGTAATGCTCAGAAATTTAGATGATTAATCATTGGAGCAACTAATGGAGCTCTATAGCAGACACAAGGAAAAAGGCACACTGCACTATATTGGGCACGTGGGAAAGATACTATGTAATGCCAAAGCCCAACGAGCCAATTTCCGCAGTGAATATGTGCCCAATGTCGCTTTTTCTCCAGCTTGGGAAAATGTTTTGAACAGGTCATAGAGCTCGGCTAACTGCATAGTATATGGATGACGCGGGACAATACCCACGCTCTATGGTTGGTTTCAGGCCTAGTCTGTCTACACAGGATGCTATGCTACAGCTAACCTTAGCAGTGCTTGACCTACATATAACAATGCATACTAAGGCAATATTAGCTATAGATCTCAACTGTTTCAATAATGTGCAACGTACAGCACTCCAAGCACTCATGAGCATTCAAACAGGTTGTAGAGTGTACAATTGCATAAGAGCTTTTCTCCAACACAGGATAGGCACACTTAAATGGACAATCTCCACACCTCGCCTTACACACTTGCACATGTGGACACACCTCAAGGCTTCTTTCTTTTGCCTGTTCATCATCATCATCATCAGCCTGATTATACCCACTGCAGGGCGAAGGCCTCTCCCATATTTCTCCACTTAACCCGGTTCTGTGCTAGCTGCATCCACTTGACCCCTGCGAACTTCTTAATCTCATCCACCCACCTAACTTTCTGCCGCCCCCTGCTACGCTTTCCTTCCCTTGGAATCCAGTTTGTTACCCTCAGCGACCATCGGTTATCCTTTCTTCGCACTACATGTCCTGCCCATGTCCATTTCTTCTTCTTAATTTCTATTAGAATGTCGGTAACTTGAGTTATTTCTCTGACCCACTCTGCACGCTTTCTATCTCTGTTCGCCTGTTCAACATCACTCTTATTCCTTAGCCACAGAAGTACAAGAAATCCCTCACCTTGGTCACATCTTATACGCCGATGACATCACACACTGGACATATACGGATCGGACAGTCAAATCGAAAAATGTCGCAAACGACAGCAGATATGAAAGTCAATTACTAGTCATACCCCCACGGGACGGACTTGCCAAACCCTCATAAAAATCCGAATCCTCTGTCATCTTCTGAGGTCCAGCAAATTCTCATTAATTCGGCAAGCAACAAAGGCAACTAAAGACTGCTCGAACTCAGAGTTCATAACGCACTACAAGAACATTTACAAGCTCAGTACCTCTGACCAGCTGCTGCATCTACTGGACGACACATACTCGGCCAGCTAGGTATTGCTACCCAAAAAAAGGCTTCACTAACAACATTCCCTACCCACATTTACACTTCAATCTACGCCAAGCCATTACCAAGGAACATGCGCCCCACTATGACCAAGGTTGCAGGAAGGCGCGCGTGGCAGCCCTGCACAAATCGTACAGGGATGAGCCCGATGCAGTTTGAGTGGATGCCACCTGCGATTAGCACAGAGCGATTGCAGATGTTCACAACCCACTCGGAACCCTGTAACTTCCGAGCTTCCTTCAGGCACCACCCTTGAGGGAGCCGAGGAGATCACTGTATCTACTGCTCTCGCATACATAGATGTCATTTACATCATTATTGGTTCTAAAACTGCCATTATAAATGATGCCAGGGGCAGGGTTCATTCCTCTGCACAATACTTGCTGGACATGCCCACCTTCCCTGACGCACTAAGCTCATTTGGGTGCCTGTGCACTCTGGAAATCCTGGCAACGAGGCTGCCGACTCCAGAGATGCAAGAAATCGGGTACAGGCGGATCTTGTGGGAGATTTCTTGAAGGAGCGTATGCACTCGCTGGGTTCATCACGAACTCCCAAGGTGAGCGCTTCAGCTACCCTTCACCCCATCCATCTCCCACTACCAAAGAACAGGCATTATGGTGTCGCCTGCAAGCTCTAACGCTGCCTACACCAGCTCATATGTCTATTTTAAGTCTGTATACCCCACATGTATGTTCTGCCATCCTAAAGCGACCCTTACCCATATTCTTTTATCCTGCCTGGCATCTTTTACCCCCGCTGGACCGGTGCTTCTTCGAACCTGGGAGGACTGGGAGACAATTCACTGCAGTCAGCAGACCTGGCCAGTCAGAAGAATACTGTTAGCTGGGTCGTATAGATCATGGACCAACATGACATGAACATTTAACTGCAAGTGAGGTCATGCGGGAACCCAGGGTGCCTGCATGCTTTGAATTTTTCGGCACTTAGTAAAGTTTCTTCCTCTGCTCTCGCTGTTTTGAACCAATTTGGAACATTCCGGCAGTTTCCAACAATGGCAAGGTGAGAAGTGCTTTATTGTTGCCAAACTACGCTGCATTTCAAGCAGTTTAGTTCAGCCCGTTGGCTGGCATGGTTGTGATGGGCAAGCTCAGGTAATTAGCCACCAAGGACAGTTACTGGTGACATAGGTTACTAAATGGCTCTTTGTAAGATGAGGCAATCTATTACTGGAGTCTCCTGCAGTATCGTCTTCATAGCTGCTTGAGTAGGCAACATGCGTCTAAGTTAGGAAATTAAGTGATTTGGACAGTAAGAATCGGCACAAAAGTTCTAAAATTAGCCGCTTAAATAAGTAAAGCTGGCATATTTCAATGTTGCAGTGCTTACTGCTGAAACAGGTCACTAGATTTCTGTGCAGCTGCCGCTTCACCATAGGAACACTAGCAGAATCTGTAGATAGCATAGCCCCCTCAACAACATGCGCCATTAGTGGCATAAACTAGTAGCCACTATCTCACTGCAGCGTGGGTGTCCCATGTTAGCTCTACTGCTCATGCTCCTCAAGGTCATGTTATTTTGCAATGTGTAAACAGTGGCGATCACCATGGCTACAGTACAAATCTATCGCATAGCAACAGTGAGTACCACAAGACCTCATAAGTAAAGAAAAAGCTAAAAAAATTGTGAAAAACATTGCCACGTCTGGGTTTTTGAACCCACGCCAGAACTAACAGATCAGCTTCCTTGACCCAGGCATGAGAGCACTGCGCTATCGCTGCAGCTGATCATGCCTGATGTAAAACAACAACCTCTTATGCTATACAGCAAACATTGTCGTATTTATCATGTTCCAACTAAAACATACTCTGCCTCTATGCAGTGAACATTGTTGCCTTCAGTCTTCATGTAGTTTTATCTGCACTGCTCCTTCATTTAACCTTGATAAATACGCCATCACATATGCCATCTGGGCAAGTGTGGCCGAGATAGCAAACATCTGGTGAATTCACCGGGCGGCGTGTCAAAAAAAGGCGGCATGGTATAGAAGTCAATCTTTCTAAAGACAGAGACTGCGGCCGTGCCAGACAGGCAGCCGAGACCATCGAATGAGAAATCAGATTAACCTATTGGCAAGAAGCTTACAAGGCGCGGAATTATGCCAAGATCGAAGCAGCAGCAGCAAATGTAGGGCCAGTCGATGGCTATAATGCTCGATACTTGATTCAAAGTTATCTGAACCACTACAATTTTCTTCCTTTCACTGTTGCCTTGAATGTGACAAGACAGTCAGCATCCTTTGATCTTGGCACCTATAACCAGGCAATAGATACTATAGAAGGCATGTGTATTACCCTGCTGAACAATAAATGAAATCATATTCTGATATCTGACTATGCCAAACAAGGCAGAGGTATCATAATTTTTGAGCTTATGACATAATCTGGAAGTTACCAAAATTTTAAGTTAGATGACAAGAAAACTTTTAACATCCAACTTTCTGTCTCAGAAGAATTTTGTGTTGCACTTAGTGCAGACGAGTTGTATCGGACTAGTTGAGTGGAAGGTTGTCGAACTAGAATATGAAGTGACATGTTTGCATGTGCAATAAATTAAATTTCAACCAGGTCTGCTTGGCTGGTGCTTTTTCTGTATATTTCTCTCCTGAAAATTGACTGTCCAGCAGTGTGATTTGGCTTTTGGGACGCGGAAGTTAATATAGAGAAAAACTGGGCAATATAAACATTGCCACCAGTAATGCGGTAACACCTGGCATAAGAGATCTTCCAAAAAAGCATAAGCATTTAGGTAAAAAAGGTGTCTTAATGCACATTTTTATTTCGTGTATTTCACTTGTTATTTCTGTCCAAGTACCTTGCAGTAGAAGTGGTATTAAAATGGCCTTAATCCCTGTTGGGGTCAGTACATGCTAAAATTTTAAGTGTCTACATCAAGGCCATGGGGCACAGCTTTTAGTGATACAGATATCACCCAAGTGAGTGTGGAGACGTGCCATTAGGCTGCTCCCCTGCATTTAAGTGCTGCTGTAGTGGAAACTTCAGGGTGATTAGTCACCCCATGCAGATGCAAGGATGTTTTTTAGGTGGCTTTTCCCAAAGAAGCTTGTTCTTCAGTGGGTGCACTCAAATTGCCTATGTGTAATTTCCACGCTGGTACAAACAGCTTTCGCATTGAAGCTGGTTTGGTTTGGTTTGTGGGGTTTAACGTCCCAAAGCAACTCGGCTATGAGAGACGCCGTAGTGGTGGGCTCCAGAAATTTCGACCACTTGGGGTTCTTTAATGTGCACTGACATCGTACAGCACATGGGTGCTTTGCTTTTTGCCTCCACTAAAAAGCGGCCGCCAAGGCTGGGACTCGATTCCGCATCCTTGGGAACAGTTGTCGCGCGCCATAACCACTGCGCCACCCCGGCAGGGCTATCGCATAGAATCGTACGGAGCACTTTCCAGTTCATCCAGTGGTGACTCAGGCCTGCGAAGTAAGGAAACCGAGTAAGCCTTAAAAGAAATGCAACCAAGTTCAACATTATCTCTATTTCACCAGCCATACCTCCCTTGTACACTGGCCACACACTTGATAACAAAAGTAATCTCTGTTTTGAATAAGTGCTAACAGGCACGAAACTGCTGTTGCTGCCAAAAAACAACTGCAAAGATACTACTTGCCTTAATATTAAAACATCTGTCAGCTTCATCATTACCACTTTTTAGGGGTCTATGAAATGGTTTAAAAGGCAGATGTGCATTACATAATGTAAATGCGATTCAGTTTCATGCTGCACGAAAGTCATCAAAAGCAACCAGAATTTTGCAAATAACTTTGAAAAATTCCCATGTTTTGTAGTATTGTTCGGTGCTAGTTTCTCATGAATTCTTTTAAAGCGCACATGACATCAACAGTGAAACAGGCAAGGAAGTCTGTGCACATGGCTGGCTGGAGAACTTCCTTCCCCTTTCTCAGCTATCTCCATACCATGGCAGAAAATAGCTCCCGATTTAGCTGGCTGAGGTAAATGTGGCTTAGAAGTGCTGGAACATTTTGCCTTTGTTTAGCTTTGTTTGGTTCTCCCTTATATAATTAATCTTAGCGTACCTTATTCCTGGTGGTTGTGGTTTTTCATTTGCGCCGCACAGTTGCTAGCCGCTGGCTCAACTCTCTAGATCCAATCCAGCATTCAGTGTCACACACTGTAATCCCTCCACTCTCCTCCATCCGCCAACTGTCACCTGTCATTTCTTCTTCTCTCTTGGTGCTGATGGTGGTGACTGGGATATTTTGGGGATACTGGTTGCGTCTTACGTTGGCCATCTTTGTGGCATCGCACTTTCACCTCTTTCCTCTCAAGTGGATTTTTCCTCTCTCCACTTTCTGCCTTCCACCACCTCCCACCCGCTCTTTGTCATCACTTTTGCAGCTCTTCTCCCTTTTTTTCCTTGAAAGTGAAGGGGAGATTTTTTTCTCCACTTTGGTACCTGCCAACTGATGCTTCAGATGCACAAGTGTTTTGCAAACAACATATTTAATGTTAATGTACCAAAAAAAATGAACAAATTGTGTAAAACTTCACTGGGCTGAGCAAGGTGCCAGCCTGCAATATTTACTTTTCTGAAGGCGAAGTGTTGCTTTCTTCGATATGTCTGGTCCTACACAAACTAGAACAATATTTTTTCCAAATAACTGAGCACTTCAATAGTTATTAGGATTAAAGCTTTTCTTACTGTAGGTGGGAACTGTTGCAGGAAGCCATTAAAGCCTACCTGCACCTTTGAACGATAGACCACTCCCATCAACTGCTGCCCAACGTTAACCTGTACGAACTGCAGCCGTCTTACCCTTGCCAACTTCACTACCCCATCCATCGGTTCACCTTCCCATCTACTTCTCCTAATATGTTTACCTTATCTAGGAAGACACACTTACCTTAAAGAATTATTGGTCATCTTAGTTTAGCATTACACCTCCTTGCCGTGCCTATCTTTTTTTTAAATTTTAGATAGGATATCACTACTTTGCATTTCTTAGCCATCTCTGCTCTCCCACTATCTCTTAACATCATAATGATCATTTTTCTTTCCATAATTTGCCATGTCATCTTCAACTTAATTTCAACCATTTTCATTATCTCAAAGAGTCTTCCCTGTATATGAGCACAGACAAAGTACAGATCTAAAGAGAAACCTTCTATAGTAATGTCACTCGGACTGACAATAATCTCTAATATATCAGGATCTTCTTCAGTTGCTGACGACGACATGGCCCAGAAGATGCTGCCGAATTAAAAGGCTGCTTACTATAAACACATCTTGTTGGTTTATAAAAGAAACACTTCGAAATGCCTTCCATCCTTCTCTTGTCTCTTTATGTATTTTTTTTTCTCTTATCAGATTTTTATGTTTACATCTTGTGGAAGTACTGCTTTAGCACGAATACAATGTTGCTATGAGTACAATACGAGTTTGATATCGTGAAAACTAAAGCTTTGCATGAACACGGCAGTCTTTCCACATTTTTGTCATTTAAAAAGCAACAGTTCTGAAAAATGTGTGGCACTGTCAAGTGCAACGAAACCACTCATGCCACACGTCCATATCTTAATTGCCATCACTGCATCCGCCTTTGCACTGCTTGGTGTTGCGAATAATCGGCCGTTTCTTCCCTTCTCCAATTTCAAGCTGCACTTTTACTTTCTCAACTAACCACCTTTACATGTTCGCAGCTAGCTTTATTTTTATTTTTTCCCCCTATATGCCTCATGCTTTGTCTCACGGCTCCAATGCCTTCATAAGGCTGGCTTCTCCTCACGGCTGATATGCCTGATGGTAAAGCCAACTGAAAAACAAAAACAAAAAAAAAAAACCTTTATTATTTTTTTTCGAAAAAAAAAAAAAACGAAATATTTTACCCTGTAATCTTTACCAGCCTGGCGATAAAGCCAACGGAAAAAAGAAAAAGGAAAGCTGTTTTATCATTATTTTTCTTTAAAAAATTTACCCTGTAATCGTAATTATGTGTGCCGTGATGACAGTTCTTGGCAGAAATGTCAACGCGACCAGACGCACTTTACTATAGCATGCATTTGTTAAATATGTTTTTATATCAACAAAAAATCTACAGTTGTCTATGGAAGATGAAATCGGACTTCAGTTTCACTTTATTATACCCAAGTTTACTATAGCAGGCTTCTACTGCACACTTTCTTTTTTGGAATGCTGGCACGATACTAATCGTGATACGAGTACGCCTGCCGCAGACATCCCACACCATCCTCACTCCACTGGCAATTTTGTGCTCACATGATCAAATCTGTGGCCATTACAAGCCCTAATTAAATGTATAAAATGAAGGAAACATTACTGTCCATTCCAAAATAGTCATGTCAGCTATTCTAGTATTAATGAAGACATCAGTGCGACACCTAGCTATGCACAATGCATTATGTATGTGATGTTTTTAGAATTAGTGGTACAAAACAAGCAAAAGTACAGTATTAACAATGCTATTTCCCCTCTAAGCTGCTGAGGTAGACAGTCTTCTGAAGATTTGGTACTAAAGTAACTCACAGTGACCGACTTCACAACGCTGAGTTTGTATTACCATTATCAAATTCAATGAGGACTCCATTTGTGATATGGACACTAGCCTGCAAATCATGACACCAAAATAAAAAATATGCTTGAATAGCTAGTCACCAACAAAAACTGAAAAATATAACCTAGCAGAAATAAATAAGATATGAAAGCATAAACTACATCCACAGGTGACCAAAGCAAGGAAATTCAAACCAAATGCAGTGATGAGAGCTTGGCTAAAGTTATTCATTAGTATCCATTCAAGGGCACCCACACGACTGTGAATGGTGGTGGTGGTGGTAGTGGTTGATTTATTTTTTTTTATAATAATCAAAAAGAAGGAAAAGAGTATTGCCGGCCGCGGCAACTGCTATCTAAAAAACTGAAGCACTTGAGCTGTGGCCGGCGGGAAGGAAAAGGGGATAGGGAGCTGATAACGAGGGGAAGTAGAGAGGGGAGCAATAGGAAGAAAGGACAGGGGGAGGAGCTTTGTACATTATTTACAAAGTGCAGACGGTCAACGAGTTCGCATCGCTCGCGCGCAAGTGTCCGAGCACTGTCCACAAATGCCTGCGCGCGAGCGGCCACTGCAATTGTTTACAAATTATATATATATATATATATATATATATATATATATATATATATATATATATATATATATATATATAATACCATTGATGTATATACATAGCCGCGCGCACGTAGCGTCCTGTCGCAGACAGATCGCGCGCGCGACACAATGCACCAGCTGCCGGGGTGGGGCCCCCGGCAGCATACGTTCAAGGTAGCACACACGGAGCGTTCAGGTCACGCACGCACTACCTGGCGAAGAGCAAGCGAGGCTTCAAGCCCACCCGCTCGATGAACGCACAGAGGCTCACCATTGCCCTGTCACGGGTGCGCGCACTGCCTCGCGGTGTGAATGAAATCGCTATACCATTTCTGGAGACTGCCATGCACAGATGGTAGCTAGCCCAGGTGTGAACCATAAGCCAGGACTAATTTTTCTTCAACTATGAAGTTTCTGTGAAAGCTGTATAGCATTCCTTTGTAGCCGTAGTGCTGTGCTTGGGTGGATGTCAGTGAGTGACTACCAATTAAAACAAATCTACTACACTTTAGGGGACTCACTCAAACATTAGACCAATATGATTGCATTTGTAACACTTGCATCCGCAGCATATTGTAGCAAAATTTTTACATATCCAAAGCCTTCATTGACCCTCCAGGGGTGTGATTAAACATGATGACTGGGCATTTATATATCAGATCAGCAGGAGAAACACATGACTCATTCCACTGAACCTGATATTACACAGTTTATTACTGTAGCTGAATATTTACTGCAAATAAATCTATCACTCTTTATACATAAAACTTTATCAGTAAGGTCCAAGGTTACCTACAAGCCATACCTAATGACAAAAAAAAAAAAAAACCAAGGCAATCGACATTTATATGGTTTAGTGCAGTGGAGTACCAATTAAAGATTCAAGCAGCTAGTGATACATATTTAATCTCTAAACAAACTAAATAACGGAGGACTATTGCAAACCAGCCAGTAATACTAGAAGTAGGGTTCACACCAGTTTCTGGCATAAGCCAACATAGGATCCAGCAATTTGGGAGAGGAGAGAGTCATATGCATCACGCACGGCATACCTTCAAAGCCTGTTTTATTTTACTGGCCCGCATGATAAGGCACGCGTCGAAGTGGAATACCCGAAACTTCGCCATCTCACACTGGGCTCCAATTGAAGCTTCTTCTTCCTTTTTTTTTTTTTTTTTAATGAAAGCGCTCAATTTTCAAGCCACGTGCCACGATGCATGCTATGACATATTTGTATGCTCAGGCAGCTACGCTTCGCACACACGTTCACTTTTACTGATCACACACAGTCCTGAGCCAATCACACACGGAACTGCAGCACTAGAGCATAGATCACCTAAAATTCACAGGCGGATGAGTCGAACCAACGGTCATTTACTCATCTGCATGCAAGCCATTGCACAGTCGCCGATGGATCGGGCCTTGCAGCACTTGCATGCACGTGCTGTCGGTCGCCACACATTTATGGCTTCTAGCCACCAAAACACATTCTTTGCTTTTTTATTTCGACGCTGCGCGCCTGGACGTCTCCTTTGAAACAGGGTGGTAGCAGTAGCTATCATGCTCATTTTTCTTTCTATATCTTAATTATTGGTTTAGATTGGTTCACTATACCATCGTTCTATTTATTAAAACAAGGTTAATTGGCGCCATCTAATGTTGCCTTCAGTTTCACTTTCAGGAAGTTTCGGTTCCGCTGTTCGTTTGTACCACTGTCATAATTTCGCGCTTCGTCGGGTAAAACTAAAGACAAGCGGCCAGCGCCCATACTAGCCCATACCTGCAGGCGAATCCGATATATCCGAATCCGATAAACACACGAACCGGATGTCAGTTTGATTGCCGCCAATCTGATTGGAGGAAGCAAATTATGGGGAAATAATCAACCATTCGATTGGCACGTAGGCTGGTACCCCCACCAGACCCAAAATGCAATAACAAAGAAGCTGCTGCATGAAGGCGCTTGCAAACTAATACGTTCATGAATCTGGTCTTGGCGTAACAATGTATTGATTGTGGGGCGAGAGGGATCCTCGGCCACATAATAGAGAGTTTTAGCTTACCGTGATCCGCGATCCGCCACCGTGATGCGCCACCGCGCGTTCTACTGCGCATGCCCAGATCCCTCTTGACGCCGATAGAAGGCGCCACATACTGGATGTCAGCACACAGACCTACCGCGTCGGGACCAATCAGCTTGAACGCCCCACCCACGCACGGTAGAGAGTCACGGTGGCGGATCGCGGATCACGGTAAGCTAAATCTCTCTAATATGAGAATGCCCGCACTCTACCGGGGTGGGAAAAATATACTTAGTAGAGAAAACTCGGAGATCCTGTTGCAAAGCTCGGACCCTGAGCTCCAGCGGAACATCGTCCACCTGGCGGAGAAGGCTGCCAATTGGCCTGCCAGCCAGCCTTCAGCGCGACGGCCCCCGTCTTCCAGGCTTACGTGCTGGGGGCGGGATGATCGCCTTCTTCTGGTGGAAAATAAAGGTTTTCAATCAATCGATAAGGGTATGACCCATACCTAGACACACGTACATACCTCAATGCACCATGACAGAATACAAGCCAGAGTCCGAGCACTCAACAGGGAAATCATCAATAATCCCAGCGTAGTCCTACACGGACGGAGCAAAGTACCTATACAAACGCAAATCAGTCGCCGTGGTAACGGACGCTGGAGAGGAAGAAATATGCCGCGCAACAATAAACAACCCAAATATAGAGGCAGCTGAAGAAGTCGCGATCGCTCTGGCAATAGCGCATGACGATGCAACGGGACAGAACCTACTATAGTGACGGACTCCAAATACGCGTGCCGAAACTGCACAGAATCGCCAATCGTATCTTACAAACAACAAGACATATAACAAACAGTAAACACAGTATAGTATGGGTTCCGGGACACGAGAGGAAGAGGGGCAACGAAGCAGCAGATGAGTTAGCTCGAGGGTACGTCGACCGAGCGGACTCAACACTCTGCACCACGGACACCTTTGACCCTATTATCTCCGCGTACTCAGATATACCAGATCATTACAGAGGCCAGCGGAAAATTAAAGAGCACTGCAGAGTCTACGTTGGAGTAATGCGAAAGAACTGATGCTACTGTTGGTTGCTTCTGTTTGCTTCTAGTAGCGGTTTCTTTGTGATTCCTGAAAATGCGCCAAGTACCTAAGAATAATTACGTCTCAAAGTACGTCACCCATATTATGCTACTTTGTGAACTATGCATGCTCTCCTTTTTATTTGTGCTCAAGATAACTACGGAACTCTGTATGTAAGATGTATCGAAATGAGAGAATTTTCTAGCCTCTGCCAAGATGCTTTTGAATGTCGACGATCTGATAACCAAGCTCGGGGAATGCTATTGGATAAGGTGAGATGTATAGTGATGAGAAGAGAGGAGTCGCTGGAGAAAGATTTGATGTTGGGAAAGGTTGAGGGTCGCCGGAGAAGGGGTAGGCAGCGAACGCGATGGTTAGATGGCATCCTCGAGGCACTGCAGATGAAGTTATGTGATGTTAAGAAGATAGTGAGAGGCCGGAAAGCGTGGCGTGACATGGTCCATAGGGTCACGAAGAGTCGGACACGACTGAACGCCTGAACTGAACTGATAGTGTCAGAAATCGTATATGGGGACACAGGGGGTGTACGAATGCGAACACAAGGGGTCAACACATATTTGATTACGAAAATGAAGATGTATTCACAAATATCTGCATCAACCCCAGGCAACATATGAGGAAAGTGGTGAACATGTGAGTTCTCCTGTTTTAATTTATCAAGAAAAAAAAAAAACGTCCTGCACCAGAGCACAAATCCACGTTTAAAGCGGAGAACAGGCAGCGCCACGAGTGAACACCGGAGGATTTTTGTAGTGGCCGGCGCGGGCTCCTTGGCAGGGCGTGCGCTTGAAAGAGGCGGCCGTTGGAATGAAATGCCCAGCGAAATGGTAGTAGTTTCGGCCAGCTGAAGTGTTGCAGCGAAGCATAAACAATGCGGGAGCCACACTACACAAGATGGAGAGACAGGGGTCTGCTCGCTGGGCGTTTATTTCTAGGCTGGAAACACGAGAAACGGAAGACGACAGAAGTAATACGCGCGCAGTTGGAAAAGGCCGAGCAAAAAACGAAGGGGGGTAAGAAAACACGGTAAAAATGTGTAAAAATACAAAAAAAAAAAACATTTGTGGCGAACGCCCCTCGTCCCACGTGTGGTACAACTTCACCAAGCCCACCCTCGAACACTCCAAGCTGGACTGGTTGAGAAAAAAAAAAAAAAAAAAGGAAAGCTGCGGGAAATTAAGCGGCCGAGATAGATGGAACGAGTATGGGAGAAGAATAGGAATGAATGAAGTTGGTGCCAAAGAGGAGAAAAAAGTCCGAAAAAAACAACAACAAAAAACGACGCGACAATCCTCAAAACTCGAGAACGCGATTACCAGGGCTTGACAATGCCGCAGGCACTTATATTACGCAGAAGACTTTTGAAGAGCTTTAGCTGTTTTTCTGGTGAGGTTACCACTTTTCTCGACGATAAGGAAAGGATGGCAGATTCACTCTGATCGTTCTGTCCACGCAGTGCTCGCGCACACGGTCACTGATACAGCAACACATGCTTATGAGATTGGAAAACTCCATTACAGCACGGCACAACAAGCGATCTACGGTTTCTAATACACGTGCATGTTTTCCCTCTCTCAGACACGTCAGGATTGTAGCATTAGTACTTTTCTTTTTCGTTCGTATTCTTTAAATACCCGGAAGCAATCACTCGATGCTGAGAACGGAGTACTGGTCAAGAAGAAGAGACATCTGGGCGAGTTGGTATGGTGACATGATAAAAAAACAGCGCGACATCAGCGCCCGTCCTGTCTGTTCTTCACCTCCGTCCACGTCTGTCGCGCTGTTTTTCTATCTGGTCAAGAAGATCGTCAAGAGCGAGATGTGCACACAGACACTTGCTAACGTGAGCGTGAGGCACTATACAGCGCATTGACGACGGTTCCTGATGACACAGGTGGTTTTCGCATGTTATATGCGTGCCGCAGGAGTGGAGCCTGTTTAGCTGCGCTTGTATTTATTAGTGTCAGTTTACGAGGCAGGGCAAGTTTTTTTTGTTTTGTTTCTTCTTGTCTCTTCTTGAGCCTTACGCTCTTTCCGACGGCTGTCGACTGAGAAGGGAACAGCCTGAGCTCCTCGAGTCGGAAGTGCCTCGCAAATCTGAATCATCGCGCCATGGGCCGCTGTCTACAAGGGCAGCTATGGTGGCTATGCATTGCTTCCCTCGTGTGCCTGCATGGTGAGTGTTACTCATAGCGGCTTTAAAGTATAAGCGACCGAAGTGTATACTGCTGCCTGCGACTGTTCCGTCGTATCAGATCGCAGAGAGGGATTTGGCCCACAGTTCTTCTGTTCCCTAGCTTCCCGACAGCATTCGTAAGTCAGTGAAGTAGCCCGAAAAGTTTTTAGGGATTAGTATATGCCGCCGGTCGAAAAAATATTGCCGAAACAAAGGCCGAAAGGAAAAGGGAATGCAGTACTCGTCAATTTGGGGGGGTTGTTCTGACGCCGGACACCCACTCCCCATCTCCCTGGTTAGGCCCCTGAAGTGCTGCCAGGATGCATGGTTGTTATTTGCAATGCATCGTTTTCTCGTAGAGGTAAAGGGCAGCCCTATGTGTATGAGTTCCCCGGTTTCTTTAATAAAGTAATCGCGGTTGCATAACTGCTTGCATTTGGGCTTGAGCGCATTTTTATAAGTATGTTGTAAAGCGCCACTCTGCGACCCCGACAGCACGTGAGTGCAACCTCCCATGTAAGGCCTGTATATTGTGTTTGGCCTCTATCTCTTTTTTGCGAAGACAGTGTACGCTGTTCAATGACCACTGGGGCTTCTCAGACAACTGTCCGCTTCACCCCCACCTGCTTCGTGGAAAACGTCAAACTCAAATTTCATTACGTTGCTGAAGCAATGAGCTTCAGAGACCGCTTGAAGTTCCTGAATACTCTGCACGAAACTGAGCCTTATTTCCGCACCTTCATTTTGTTTCGGATACCTTTATTCTTTGCCCTAGTGTGTATGGTGTTAAAGTAGATGTGAGGATGGCTAACATCTTATCTTAGTTCTCTGCCATCTGGTCATCTTTCCCTCCAAATAATTTTTCATATGCACCATGCGCGACAAGAGCCGTGTAGATAACACTACAGTGTGAATTAGCGCTGAACTCTTTGCTTGATCGAGGAGGGTTGCATTGCCTTCATGACAAGCCTTACTCGTCTAAACGTGACCGGAACGAATAGGTTTCGTAGTACTTTCTTCGCTACGCAGAATATAGTGCAACTTTGTATTTGCTCGCAAATATCAAAAGCGCCTTCCATGGATTCAACGACAATGTGGAATGTCTCACTGCTACTTTTCACTGTCACTTTTTGTGTTTTCTAGTCATAGGGAGATGTTCGGCTGAAGACAGGGAGAAAAGAAACATTGGTTTGTAGCATTTTTTTTCTTATTGTGTGTTACTGCAGAACGCAAGTGGGACCAGCTGGCGCTCAATAACACAACCAAAGTATGAACAGGCAGTTTCACTGGAAAGTAATTGGCTTGTGCGTTAATTAGGTCTCATTGATCTACGCCAGACTTCTACAAAGCTCGGCCTTCTTCTACTTCATCTATAACTTCTACTAAGAACGGCTGTGCTTTGTAGAAGGCAGCATCTGCGCTTGAAAGTAGTCTTTTGAACTGTTTTAGCGTTTTTTGCTTCAGTTTCGTGGCAATCATTTAACATGTATTTGGTGCCCATCACACTTCAATTCAAAAACTTACAGATTCAGAAAATTTGCTGGAGTTCAAAAGGTACTATCTCCACTGCACATTGCATGACTCGCATACGGCTTAAAGCTTTTTTTTTTTTTTTTCTTTGTTGTTGTTGGTAGCGGGATACCATTGCAGGAGTATCACTCTTTAACACCATTTTTCTGGCCAAGTGCCCAAATTCAGGGGCTCATAAAGCATTTCTGACGGATGCTTGACGACGACAGATTTTATGTGTGTGTTTTTTTTTTTTTGCATTTTACTGATTTATGTTTCTAACATTGCTCAGCGGAACATCCAGGCTCCTTTGCAGACGTGAACAAGATCTCGAAAGTTCTCTCGGACATCGCGATTGCTGGAAAGACTGGTAAGTTTTGTAGGTTTTTATGATGTCAAAGCGAAGGTGAAGCAATGGATGGGTAAACAATCAATTAATAACATATGAACTGATGAACGTAACCCTTCTTTTCATATAATAAATGTTGTTTTGTTAGTGCCAATCATATTGGAAAACTTATTTGTTAAAAGGTGCTATTATGTGCATGTTTTCAGTCAAAGATGCTCTTTCCAAGGCATGGCAGAGCCTGTCTAAGTTGAAGCTTTTTCATCGAAAACGTAAGGACATCATCTTGGCTAAAATACAATTTCCGTTTAAATCTTCAGTTACGTAAGAAAAAAATCCCCTAAGTGTTTTACTGCTTTTTTAACCTTGTTTCAGACAAGAAAGGGATGGAACCAACAGTGCCAGCAGGGCCTTAAGAGCAAGAAAGATTGCAATAAATACCAAGACGACACAACAGTGGAATTGTCCGTTAACGCTTACTCTGTCTATTGGTACGAGGATGCATGCCCTCAAGTTAAAACAAAAATACACAGGTTGCTACACTTTGTGTAGCATATATATCGGCAGATGGTAGGTGTAGATGACGTTGTCGATGTCTCCTCCCGCGCTGTTCATGTGCCTCCGACAACTGTCCAGAAGGACAAGGCTTGCTTTCCGTTTCAAAGCACGTGACGCATACGGCACTGTTAAGGTCACAAACACAAGTAAACACAAATATTCGTAGCTTTAAGACAGGCGACGTCACAGAAACCGCCGGCCAATCAGTGCCAGGTCATCTCACCTGACAACTACCACGTGTCAGATGCATGCCTGTGAGGAGGACCATGATGTACGCGGTTCAAGTTGCCAGGAGCAACATATATAAAGCTCCATTTTAACCACACCGCATGAACGTGCCTGTGTGGCCCGGAAGTAGGGTGTCCAATTCGGGAACCAAGGCTCCTGGACAGCTGCCTGGAAAGTCGGATTTTGATAAGCTTGCCCTCCCGTCTCAGCGGCAGAAACCTGAGTTGGCAGCGCCGGTCGATTCGGACATGATATGAGGTCTCGTGACGTCGCAGAAACCGCTGACCGTAAGCGTTTGCCCATGTCACCTGCCAAGCCTAACATGCCAGAGGCATTCACAAAGGTAAAAGGTCGAGGATTTTGAGGTACCTCTTTTATTTTTCCGATTCATCCCGAAACGTAGCGCTTTTGCATTAAAAAGAGAACCATGTAGTCCGTGTCATGTTGCACCTTTCATGGCTGGAAGCCAGTTCAATATAACTTAGCGCTGAAAGTTTTCTCGAGAGCGCATCGCTGTGGGATACTACACATTTATTTCCACCTCAGTTCAAAAAAAAAAAAAAGAAAAACAACGCACAGAGAAGTGTTATCTCCTGGGAATTAAAAAGGGGGTGTTTTTAAGGACGGAATAGGAGTAGGAGTTAGGCAAATTGGCTTTCGCATAATTTACTGCCAATGATTTTCTTGCGCGCAGCAGCGAATAGAAGAGGGTTTATCTCAATTATAACAACTGCAGTTCTTCTCGATGGGGTGCGCATGAGGAACTCTAACTGTACAGCTAGCACCGGGTCGTGTGAAAGGTGTTAAATTAATTAGCCGACGACTGTTAAGGGAATTCGTATTGCAAATACACTAACAGTTATGCCGTATTTGAAATCGTCCTCACCCACTGCATAAAAAATTTAATTCACGACGCACTCTCTTTAACGGGCTCACAGATGAGAACAAACTGGTTTCTCGTTTAGTAGGCTTCACCGACAAGATTGTAGTGCCGACAAGGCCTGTGCACAACACGGTTATGTACAATGTCGCGACCCTAGTCGAATGAAGGGAGTCAGAAAAAGCAGTGACAGTTATTTTTCCTTACGCTTTGTTTTTGACTTTTCTTTTTGTTTGTGTTAACGACCTGACCAGGCTTAAACCTAAACCTACCTGACTTAATGGGTGCCCTTCAAAGCTATAGTTCGATTTAATGTATAATTGTATAATGGAAACTGTCCGTGCAAACTGTCCGTGTGTAGCATGCGCTGTTGAAATACATAAACTTAGCACATTTAGTGTGACTTATTTTATCCACAATGATGTGCGTGGCCCGTTGTGCAGCTTTCTTCCGTGCGTTGCAACTTCTCATCAAGAAAGTATCGGGCTTCAGTTACGCAAAATCTCGCACCCCTGTAATGAAAAAAAAAAAAAAAAAAAGAAACTAGAAACAACTTGAGACACCACCTTTAAAGTGAGTTAAGGAAAAAAAAATGCTAGCTAATTGGTGCGTAGTCATGTACACTTCGAATTAGCCTATATATGTATTTGAAAGACGCGCAGTAGCCTGTAAGAAGACGTGGAAATGAAATCAAGCATTTTTTTTAGATGCCATCCCTGTACAAGAAACCCACGTCTTTAACGCGCTCGATTACTTCCTCAGCGGATACACCGAGGGCTCTCAAGAATAAGATATGGGTAGGCAGATCTCACGATCCGCCGTGTTTCGCATGGTGGTTAAACCGTGTTTTGCGCTCTCTTCTCTTTAGATCCTCTTGCTTGCAGCATGTCAAACTACGCGAATCACTCGCACTTCGGGGTATTGGATTGCCAACGAACCGGCGCCTTAGTGACGGGTTTGGCCGTGAAACGAGCGGCGTCCGGTAGTGCGCTCGCGTCACGGGTCTCGCGGGAGCGTGCCGCGGGCCATATATTTCTCTCCGGTTTCGGTCAAGCTGTGTTCGTGATCTACTGTTCCTAGCCACCAGCTGCGGCCGACACGAACTTATTCCCAGAAACATCGGCACGGCTCTTCCGCTGACCGGCCAGACCCCTCTCACACGGCAACCCGCTATTCTCTTTATTTTTACTTTTGTTACCTTCATTGTTCCGTCATTATTATTCGCACCTCCAACCGGACGCGCTCCATAGCTGTTGTGCGGCGTGTCAACTTTACAAAGTTTCCTGGGTTAATGAGGTCGCTCGTCCAGCCCACTGCTCTTAATTAGCTACATCTCTCCACCGGCGATGGCGCTACTGTAACAAGGGACGGAGCCCGCGACAGGTTTGACTCTCGGCGAAGGTAAGCCTTGTTTATGCCTTCCGCAGCTTTCTCTTAGGAGAAGCCGACGCTCTATGCCTAGACGCCGGCGGGCGATTGGGAAGCGGAAATCGAGACCTGGCGTCATGTCTCTCGTCTTGTCGCCTGCGATAAGTCACAACCTGACCGCGGGAGGAGCAGTCAACCGCGAAAAACGATGTCCAGCCTGTAAGGGCTTGCACACATGCTTCGTTTGTTTATTGTTGTGTACTGCCAAAAACAAACAAGCAAAGAACGTTAGGCTGAGTTCCGCAATGTTGGAAATAGAATTAAAAATTTACTGATTGTATGAATTTCCCTTTGCTCGTTTAAATAACCGGAGGCTGGGTATGGCGTCTCCGTGGAATGGAAAGGCGCAAGCTAAATAAGAAAGAGAGAGAGGCTCCGTAGTAAAGGCACCGGGGTCTATTTCTTCCCCCTAGAATTTATCTTTCCTGACCTAGAAATGACACGTTGGATTATGGCCATCATGGGTGAGGCTAGATTTCATGGCCTAATTAGAACATGAACATGTTGTTTTGTTTAAAACTGTAACTGTCAATACTTGATATAAGGCCCCGTATCCTCTAATGATTTGGTTTGTAAGGTTTAACGTCCCAAAGCGACTCGGGCTATAAGGGACGGCCTAATGGTGAGTTACGGCTAATTCATTCAATTTCACAGCGCACGAGAACTTTGCGTTTCGAATTTTCGCATGAGTCTGTATTTGATTACACCTCTGCCTGGTACCTCTTGAAAGATTCAAAGGCGGCCAAAGTGGCATGTGATTTTCTTTTGTTTTCGGTCTACCAACAGGAACTAAAGCGCCTGTCCAAAAATGTCTCTTCGGAACTTATTCACGCTGCTATGGCTGACCATAATATGCACTCACGGAAGATCAGATGGGTTCACGGGTGAGTTTCACTGGAACGATGCATAGGGTGCACGGCTGACTGCACTTAGCATATCCAACACGGCATTCTGCAAAGTGACATGTTTCTTTACGCTTAGCAGTAGCACCAAACTGCTATTTCTGAAGACAATTTTGATGTAGCTAAGTTGGTTTGAGCACGACGTTTACGTGTGCAAGGACTCAGCAATATTGCGCCAAATTTTTCTGAAACGAGACCTTCCCATAGGACTTCGTCCTATTGTTATGGCGTGTAATATTTCATATTAAGAATGACAATACATACGCTTTAGTGGGCTGAATGTATATCATTATTATTTTGCTTTTGCTTCGGGAATATTCAAATTTGGTTTGATATTTATAGATTCTTATGTCGTCGATTACCGGTCTTCTGAAATACAGGTGGCAGCTTCGGCAAATACTCGAAACGACTTCCGGTTTTATTACCGGCTTTATGATTCTTTCTGTTGCAGATGAAGACATTGTGCCAATTGGTGAGTGTGCATGTTACACGAGGTTTCGGTGCTTATATTGCCGGGCAAAATATTTTCTTAATTGATTCTCTCTATTGCAGATTTTGACGATCTATCTGACGGTAAGGCTTTCGATACAATGCTCTGTTTACCTTCTCTACTAAGAAGCGTTTATGAAAAACTGCAACCATTCCTGAAGCCAAGAAATGCACGAACGGGTGTTTTCTTTTAGTGCGAAAGCACGATCACTGTGTATTTCGCCGATTTACGGATTGTGTTTGGCTCATCGAGTGTTGTTATGGCAATAACCGAGCCTATATAGCTTCGCTTTACGGATTATCTATGACTTCCTATGAGTGTCTATATGAACTATGGCCAAAGTCAAGCCCAAAGTCAATTAGGGCTTAATAACACTACTTATATTTGTGGGAAACACACAATAGCAAATGAAGTCTCAACCTGTCTGAACACATATAGGCATAATTGTACATTCATAGGCCTAAATGAGCGTGCTCGGTGAAGTTAGTTCTAATAGTTATAGCTAAACGTAAATGGGAAGGCAACGTTGCAGTATAGTACGCTGCTGTGCGAATACCCATTAGTCGTATATAAACCTTCTGAAGCTTAATTACGCTTCAATAGGCTTAGGTAAGCCTAACATGCACAGCTTCGGTTTTGATCTTCTTGTTTTCTTGAGTTTGTTTATTTTGTTTTAGACAGAATTGTCTGGGTGAAGAGGGCTAAAAGTGACACGTGTGGTCACCTGACTGAGCCCTAGACACCCTGCATTCATACTGACAGAGTTTGGACATAGTATTAATAATAATATAATAATAAAAGACTAGGTAGTGCGAAAGTGCTTTCAGCCTCCGTATGTAAAACTTGCTCTTACCTATGGCTAAACCTCCGTCAACTTTAATTTTAATTTGTGGCCTTGGTGAAGTGGCAAATATTTTGTAACCACTTTCTACGTCAAATATTACTTATTAGAAAGAAGGAAATGACCACATGCCCCCGGTTAGATCCTATCCATCGGCGGAATTTGGTTGTTATTTATTATTCTTTCTAATCGATTATCATTCAGCAAATATTAGTTGCAATGTTGCGATAATATTTTCTATCTGATGAAAGCACAGACGGCGTAAATAATAAAAACTTTCCCCTATGATTTCAGTTACTACTGGTTTTATACGTACTGTCGGCCTCAAATGTAATGCGAACAGCGGGGCGCGTAGAGACTGCCTGTCATCACCAAATCGGTGTGCAGTTTCGGTTTGCGACTATTTTTGCTTCAGTCTTTTTAAGTCCATTTTCTCGTCGTGCCACTGGAGCTTGTGTATACATCCAAGAGATGGTGACTTGCGCAGCGCGGTTCGCTACCGGTAGCGGCTGTGACCTACGCTGATGAAGCGAGTGGGATGACAGAAGCAAAACCAACGCGCTGTATGCCAGCGAGTTAAGAGCGCTCGCTTCACCCACGCGGGCTTCAATTGCTCCGCAGTGAAACCGTACAACCACCAATGGGGTCTCAGTTTAGGGACTCCACCTAGTGTTTGTAAGGGCGAGGCATTTAAGGCTCTGTGCCAAGCATACCTCCTTGCGTATATCCACCCTGAGGAATGTTTTCACCACAACCTCGACCTGCGCAAGTCACAATCTCTGCAAAAAACGGGCATGGCGCTCCATTGGTAAAACGAGAGAACTAAAGTTAAAGAAAACAAAACCGAAACAATCGCAAATCGGAAGAGCTCGCATATCTGTAATGATGACAAGCAGACTGCTTGAATTCGCATTTCATTTAACGCCGATAGTATACGTCTTCACGACTCGCAGGGTTGCGAGATCCAGAAAATGAAAAGTCGTCAGAAAAACTCGAAAAGTACTCACTCAGATCCGGAAGAATATCAAGTAGCCAAAAAGGAGTCATGGTTTATGTAAAAAAAAAAAAAAAAAAAAAAATAACCATTATGCGTTTAACTTATTTTTATTAGTCTGTGTGCCCAAACGAACCCTAGATAGGTGTTTTAACAGCTATGAAATACCGCTGGCAAAACTTCATGAAAAACATGGCTTTTTATCACTGCAATAAGTATACTATTCAACAAAATAGATCCACATCTGAAGAGTGTGTCTAATGACTAGGAAATAAAAAGTGGCTATCGAGCACTGTGATACCTATACAACTTAAAAAAATAGATCCACATCTGAAGAGTGTGTCCAATAACCAGAAAATAAAAAGTGGCTATCGAGCACTGTGATACCTATACAACTTAACAAGATAGACCTGCATCTGAAAAATATGTCCAGTTACTAGGAAATCAAACCTGACTATTTAGCAGTGCGATGCCTACACAACTTTGGAAAATACATTCATATCTTAAAAAATGTGCCCAGTCTCACAGAAATAAGGCTATTTGGCCTTGCAATACCTATACAAATGAAGAAAATGAATCCGCGCCTGAAAATTGTATTTAATGAATATTGTTATTAATACAATGTTCTACAGGGAATAAAATGTACCGAAACTGTACAAGCCCAAGTGCGATATGTTTAAGGTCCTTTGTAAATTAATACCTTCTCAATAATTGATTGTGGAATTGTAAATCTAAGCTTGTGACCTTGCTCAAGTTAAAGTCAGGTCAAACTTGATCCTCAAAGTAGATACAAAGGGATGATCGGGCATTGTGTTTCTCAAGTGTTTTCGTTAATTATAAGGTTGAAAATAATCACTTCTGTCAATGCTTTATATAAAACACCTTCATTTTGATGCAAGGTGCTGCGTGGGATTGGCGCCAAGTGGAATTTTGTATTTGTAAAGTTTTGTACGAGTTTCAATCGGCGGGAAAGGGGGCAATATGAGGGCCAATTGGCTCCAAAGTAGTCGAAAAGTAGTCAAGTAGCCAACCGGAAACTTATGTAGGATCCAAAAGTAGCCAATATGGTACAAAGTAGCCAAATCTGGCAACACTGTAATAATCCCGAACCCCTCAATCTCGTATACGTGACTACTAAGAAACGTACTTTGCCAAGGAGCACAAACGAAATCATACAGAATTATTTGCCTATTTTAATTATTTGCAACAACCTCGCACATGACGGGTGCCTCATACGAATGAACTTACTTCAAAAATACTTGCTTTCTGAGAAGAATTCGTGTTGGCAGGCAGCCTACGTTAGTGTTTAACGCTACGTATTTGGGGAAGTCGTTATCAGTTCACCTATAATAGAGGTTCATCAATAAACTAATTTGGTGCTATCGTTGTGCGACGCTGAGCAGTCATTTAATGTACCAATACATACATGCATCTTTGAGGTAGTTAACAGAAAGTGGAAAGCAAGTGGTAAGTTTTTAAAATTTCCGAAAATTCAGTTGGAAAAAGAAAGGGGGTTTTTGGTTCAGTCTTAAAGTGTCTTTTGAACGGCTGCTTTGTTCGAAGTTATTTCACTGCTCTTAGATGTAAGCCTCCCCAAGTGACCTTTTTAGAGGTTGTCGGAAGGTCCCTCGCGTTCAGCTCGGCAGGTGCTTTCCTGTAAACCTCCCGCGCACGTGGTTTCCTCATCTACAAGTACGCTTGCGTCCCAACACATATCCGTAGCGGCAGTATAAGCAAAGGTGTTGAACGCTAGCGTTTCCTATAAAACACTAATTCCAGGTAGCTTTAGCTTATTCTGTGAATATAGTAGAGAGGTAATTTCATAAGATTCGTTCTCATAGTACTGACAAATTTTTTCCTTTTTTGGCGTGATTTTCAAAAGACGGCGTACTGCTTCAATATTAGATTACACTGCATATGGAACCTGTGAATATAACATTAATGATGACAAAATGATGGGGCAAAGAAAACCGTAAAAGTAACTTATTCACTGCAATTTCTTTCAGAAAAGACCATACAAATCCTGGCCGGTCACGGCAGCAGAGCATCGCCATTTGGTGTGTGTAATTGCACTTACTTGCGTACTCTTATATGGTTATTTAATTAATATTGACTAATAATATGCTACTCATTTGTGTTATTGTTATTTCAATTTGTATTGATGTACATATAGCTGCTCGTCCGTATTTCATTAGAATTATTGTGAGCTCACTTATGACTAAATTTTTATAATTTTGAAATTTGCAGCAGTAATATTTAAAACAGTAATTGAAAAAAGATCGAAGTTCATTTGCCAGTGTTTATTTTCACAGCTTATGTTAAGTGTTGTGTTTAAGTCGCACTTATAAAGTTTCCAGGGGAAGAGCTTATTTGGACAAATTCCAGAGGATTTTGACTGACCAAGAAGTTCCGCGGCGAGTTGAGTCACAAATTATGAGAGGTAAGCTGAGCTAAGTGCTTCAAGTGGGGAATGTTATGCCTGAGTAGGTGACAATAAATGCAGAACAATGTGAACATTTCTCTTGAAACTTTGAGAATTTCAGCTGAAGCTTGGAAGGGAATTTCCAGCATGGCTAAGCTACGCAGGCTTCACATTGTCAGAATGAGTAAGTATATATGTGGAGTTCTTTATTTCTGAGTGGGAAAATGTCATCACACTCTGATTATATAAACCACAATGTTTGTCGTCGATTTATTGACAGATGGTTATTCACATTACAATATTGCTTTGGAACAAAATACCGTTTGATCACAAAATAGAGCCTGAAGTGTTACAAGATAGCGACTCAAAGAAAGTATTATGTTAATCGATTAACCCATGAACAATTATTACTGAAGTAACTTTTAATAAAGTAGTTTAGTACTGTGCTTTTTTAATACGAGTTAGAGTGCAGTGCTAATTACTGCTCTCAGCATAGAATTGGATAGGTCTGAAGGTTTTGCATTTTTGCACATCCTTCCATGCCCAGAATGGGAAATGAATACCACTTATAATGCCAAAGAAGCAATTTTTTCTCGCGCTGCTTTCGCAATACTGTCGAGTCTATCGCTGAGGCTTGGTCATGCTGTATCACTGGAGCTTCCCTCTTTTGACAAAAAACCCCAAATCGAAGCATATGCCCTATATGATTGAAACATAGGCCCTATATAAGTTTCAAACTGAAAAAAAAAGAAAAATTTCATTAGGCGTCGTGGTATCCTTTCACAGATTCTCGGAATCGCTACCTCCGCTTTGGCGAGGCCATATGTCAGTTCATCCGGAAGATATCTCCCCTTGCGGTGAGGAAAATGGCTTCGCTCAAAGACGATGATCGGATTGGGACTGCCAATAAGATGATCAGTATTATCGGTACGTTCGCATAATACAACAGCGCTGTTTGCCAGAGATCTGTGTGCAAACACCATCGATTATACAATAGAGTTTTTCATTGAAAAGAGCAGGATTCCATTTTCGAATGTTCATAGATCACCAACGCTGCGTTGAAAGATAAACATGGAATGGTTGAAGCGCAACAAAAACAGCAAAAGTCGGACTGGCAATTTAAATGAAGTTACAAATGCTTGAGATAATGCTCTTGGGTTTCGAGAAAGCGAAATAAATGTGTTTGACATTGAAAAATAGCTGCTTACACTGAGACATAAAAGCTTGCTCAGGGCCTGAGTACCGTTTGCTGTGACAATGCAGTAGCATAAGAATCTCGTTGTGAGCTGCCACGCACAACCACTTGTCATACATACCAACCATACCGGGTATTACCAGACGAAATTTGCACGAGTGCACATACAATGCACCGCAACACAAATCATATAAAGCGATTAGAATCAACTTCACATGAAATTTACCTTCCTGCCCCTCCCCCCTGTACCTTAGAAAAGGAAAGAGGAATTTACTTCTCAGCGCATTTAAACCTGCGAACTGTGTTAGGTCGTAGCTTGCTCTTCCGTGTGCTGATTTTGGCAGGCGACAGGTGGGAATTGTGCCAAGGAAGTGGCTTTTCGTTTCAACGGGACTCTTACGCTATGACTTAAGAGCAACATTTTGATAGCCTGCGTGCTCTGCATCCTAGATATAATTAAGTAATTTCATCAAACTAAATTTGCCAATTTCTCTTCGTCATTACGCAGGGTCCATGCTGAACCACCAGTCCTCATGCGGCCAGAGTTTAAAGCGTGGAAAGCGAAGAGAGAGCGGTAACGTACTTTTACAGAACCAATATTTGGGGCCTGCGTAAACACAAACTAGATGTATCCACCGTACAGGAACTGACGAACCAGCGTGGTAAAAAAGGCACTGACCTACTAGTGAATTTTATTGATGCATTGCCACAACTGATATGCAGTCTCAAAGAACTTAAACAGAAAAAAAAGCAACATAGAAACTTGTACCTGCCAGCAAGAAAGAATGCCAGCTGATCAATTTTCTTTTTTTTTTTTTACTTTTTGTTCTATTACCCAATATACGAATTTTCTTGTTTCCATTTATCACTCCAGGACCGTGCCCATTCGTTTTCTCCCCTTTCGTTTTCTCAGCCCTGTGTCATCTTTCCCCTTTCCTTCTCTTCCCCATCACTTCCTTCTTTTTATTATTTCTTTAATATCTCTTTCTTCCTTAGCTTGGCTCGCGTTCACTATGATCCGCTTAGATTGATGCCAAAGCTATCGTGCAAGAGTGGACTACAAATGAAGTAGAAAACATTCATTCGAACAAGCGTCATTGCTGTTCCGCATAAGCTCTGTAGTACTTTTGTGTGTTTGTTTTTGGAGTGTATTGCAACAATGCTGGCAATTTAGCTGCCAGGGCAGCGCCCTGTCTATGTTCTTCCTTCGCTGTCCAAGTCCCATCATCATCATCATCATCATCATCATCATCATCATCATCATCATCATCATCATCATCATCATCATCCTGACTATGCCCACTGCAGGGCGAAGGCCTCTCCCATATTTCTCCACTTAATCCGGTTCTGTGCTAGCTGCATCCAACCCGGTTCTGTGCAGCTGCATCCAAGTCCCAACTGTTTCATTAATGTCACGCTGTACATCCATTCTCATAATTGTAGCAAATCCACTTCATTAGGCACCAACGCACCAAGCCAATCATTAGGCACCAACGCAAAAACGTAATAGAAATTAAAACTGCAGCGAGAACCGCCAAAGTAAGATATTTCTCTTTCTATTGATTTCAAAATATTTTTAATCAGGACCATGGTCAGTAGGTGATAACTACTGAAACGCTTACAAGCCCGAAGAAAGCACGTAGGCAGTGCCTCTTGTTATCTCCTTATGCTGATTGCTTATTCCTTCCTTTATTTCGTTAACATTTTTGGTAACATTAAAGCCTCTCCATTCAGCGTGCACTTCCAAAACGGCGAAAACAGTGCATGGAAGCGTTCTAGAAAACCGAAATAAACAACAGTCCCTCAATAAACGTTCAGCTATCATATAACGCTCTTGACTAAGTACATATGCTTTCTGCCATGGAGGAAGCCCACGTCGAAGGCTTTGTCGTGTGCTAGACTAACATGACTGACCGCGATATGGCCCCTCGTTGGTATTTGCACGTACGTCAGTATGCAAAATAAATAGGTTGAAACATGCTTGCGGTTTGAATCCTTGTATACTCGGTTTTTATCGTATTTTAGGGAATAAGGGCTCATTATCCTTCAAGTTCACGTAATCGTACAGCTTCTCAGAAGGTTTACATGTTAAATAACAATAGTCGTACTTTGGGGCGGGGAAACCGGGAGCACCGCTTATTCCTGCCAACCTCTATGTCAATTAGCAACTGCAGGTACACAGGCGAAGCGGAATCAATAAGCAAGTTCAAATGGGTTCAGTGTTATCCCATCGGACTGCTTTTATTGCCCTATGTTGGGGTAAATATCAATTAGGGGTCAATTAGACACTAGCCTACATAACCGATACATACTAAAATTGCACACTTCTTGTAACAAAAACAATTGTCTTAGTACGGGTGTCGAACTTGAAGCTCACACCCCATCGTGGCAGTCGCACTATCAAGGTAATTAAGATAGCGCATGACTTCTAGCAGGTGCATACTTTGTGACTACGCGTGCTTTAAATTTGTTTCAATTTTTGAAATCATCCTAAACGTGTTCGAATGAGCTAACCCCATGCAAATAAATGCACCCCGCGTGATTGTCTTGTCACTGTGATCAGCAAAAACTATGTAATCCTCTCCTCAGGTCCAACAAGTACCACCGAAGGTGTCACGACAACAACCGGAGCATTTCCAAATCAAACTGCTACGACGACGACGACGGAAGATGGTGCGGAATTCGTTGGAAGTAGTTTTTAAATCTGATGCAGAGGGGCTTTAGAACTCTTATAGTGCAAGTGCTCCCAGTACCCGATGGAACGACGCAACTAAGATCTCTCTCCTCAATGTCTCATATTCAGCTTTGTAGGGCATCATGAAATTTTAAACAATGATGTATTCTAGACGTGATGTTGGGCTAGTCGGTTCATGGTTATAACAAAACAGAATTGCGCGAAGGCAAAGGAACAAGAAGGCACGAATACAGTGTGTATTCGTGCCTTCTTGTCCCATTACCTTCGTGCAGATCTGTTTTGATGAATTCTATTTTATGGATCTCTGAAGATCTCTTGCTCAAACTCTTATTACAAATTTTGTAAAGAAGTAGAAGGATGTATACTGAGATTGCTTGTTGCTCGTTTGACAGTCTTATTATGTGTTTTTTAATTCTCAAACATAATTACAATGAAGAAAAACAGACAAGTAAATATTAGTACCTAAGTTTACATCAAGCAATTCTCTATATAGCAAGGAAATATTCTGGCCGGATAATTTTTATTATTACAGCTTAGAACGAGTTGAAGAGCTCAGCTCGTTCTCTGATGCTCTTTCTTATATACCTATCGGGCAGTTCGCGAAGATCGGTGTAATTTTCGTGTCATAAACCTTTGCATTCCTACAGACTTTCTTGAAGATGACCGAGCGGAGATATCCATATCCACATTTCTCAAGGCAGCTCAAAAGCTAGGTGAGATGATTGATTAATCAATTGATTTGTTGTGTAATTACAATATGTGCTGCAGTAAAAGCTTCGAGAAAACAAAGATAATATTATCGCTGGCAGTGCGGGCGTAAGAACTTCATTCTGAACTTCCATGCACGACCACACACCATAAATACCGACCGTGCCTTGCATTACCACACACACAATACATGATTGCCACCCGCCGCGGTGGCGCAAATGTTGGGGTGCTCGGTTGCTGTGCCCAAGGATCGAATCCTGATTCGAATCCTGGCCGCTTTTTCGATGGAGGTGAAAAGCAAAGCGGCCGTGTACTATGCGATGTCAGTCCACTTTAAAGAACCCCAGCTGATCGTAATTTCTGGAGCCCTCCACTACAGCGTCTCTCATAGCACGAGTCACTTTGGGACGTTAAGCCCCACCAGCCAGCACATCACAGCTCGTCAAATGCACCACCATACGCACTGTGTAAACTGATTAGGTCTACTTTAAAGAAATGTATATTTACAGCAATTCGTTTCTGACAGGAATTTACGTCATCGCATACACTGATATTTACACTGTTGCATAAATTCCAGATTTCCCACAAAGCAGAGATAGGGCAGCACAATCATGTATTGCTCGAAGAAACCAGTCACTGTACAGGGCCGGGCAGCCAAAAACAGAGGTTCTCGGGGCTTCTTTCTGAGTCGCTCCGAATATTGTTGACTTTGCGAGATCGGAATTACTAAAATGTGCAAGAATTTGAATTTACGTAAATATGGCGTGAATTTCGCACCATATGCCTTACAAGTGCTGGACAGTAGCGCCGATTGGTTTCGGGTCATCCTTTGGTCGCCCTCATGGTAATTTGTGCGCCGCCATTTTTACATACACCGTATGAAATCTCAGCATAGATGCTGCTTACCATCCTAACTCTAATTGCGCACTGCGTGCACCACATGTTTAACATGCTAACCTTACGCACTGCATGTTTACTGGCACGTCACATTTTCTACCTAAGCCTCTGAAATTTCTCTTCAGTGCATGTCATTAATGAGACGATTCTAAGCAAAACACGATGCGTTTTTGTTCATACAGGTACAATATTCTCTCAGAGGAGAAACAATACAAAGAATATTTTTCCTTTTTCACAAATTTCTGTTGCTTCCTTCACGGCGTGCACAAAATTATGTACGTTGAAGAAAAAGGGGTATAAGTTGATGGGATATAACTGTGTATTTGTATGAAATGCTGACAAGTAATGCTTACGAGCGGTATTTGTTTAGGACAGTATGGGTTTTGGTAATATGCACATGTTTCAGATAATTGCTTCTCTGTTCAAAGCTGCTGCTGAGGTAGTGTGGCATACGCAGACACAAGTGAAAGTGGGAAATAGAATTCTACCGTTGTTTGAAAATATATACAATTAATTTTGAATGGCTTAAAACCAGCACATTTTTTTTTTCATACAAAACCCGTATTTCTTTTCCTCGCCTGTACAAAAATATTGGTGAATGAGTGGCAGATTACTGAAATTCTCTTGGTCGTCACGACCAAAATAAAAAATTAAACTACTGATTAAGAGGGGTTAAACAGCTTTGAGGTCTTAATGAGCGCGCCGCTGAGCTCTAGAAAATTCTTGCTGGGTTAGTATGGGTGCAGTTGTAAGAATAAGAACGTCAGTGCTTTGCTACACGCTCTTATCTAACCATACAAATTAACCATACAAATTAACCATACAAATTAACCATACAAATTAACCATACAAATTAACTAAACACTTCTTGCGTTCGGCTAGTTGCAGCATGAGTTTCCTCTTACTGATGCCTCAACCTTGCATGTTTCAGAGTCGGTGCATTCTTCTCTCCATGACTACATAGTTTACAAGTGCAACGTGGAAAACGATGTGATCAAGATGCTAGAAGGTTTTCTGAAAATTATTTACTTCGGCGATTATCACAAGTTCATACATATGTTCGAAGAGTTTTTCGGTCACTGACAGCGCCTGTAATAGTCTTTGTCACTCAAATCTTTCTGCAGAGAAGTAATAAATTTCCTCGAAGCATGACTGTGTGTTTTATTCCGGATTTCTTACAAGACACTGCCTACTGAAAGCATGTTAGAAACATGTAATTGTTATTAAAATAATGATTGGGGTTTCGCGTTAAAATATCGCAGCTTGAACTTATGTAACAAAATTTATTTCATGTTTTCTGCAAGCTACACATATTAGGGTACTGAAGAACAGTTTGTGTTGAGGTAGTATTTGCGATATTAAAAAAAAAAAAAAAATTGAACTTGTTCGTGCTAACCGAACCTGTTAACACACCCGTATCTCCATAAACTCTACAATAGTTAGCTTTTAACGAGAACTAAAAAATAAGATGAAAAATTTAAATATAAGTACTATCTGGCGTTCAGGAAACATGAAAACACTTGTAGTTTTCTCATGCTGGTGGCATACACAGACACTTCCATTTGGCTGTTGAAGTGGTGGAATTTCCGCTCTCCAACTACATAGTAATCAACTTAATGGTTTTGTGATCTGCAACTCAGTTGACTATTGTCGCTGGTCAGTGGCCTCCCACGTCGAACTTATGGCACCACCGACGAGTTTTCATAACATAGCAAGAGTAAGAAATGCGGAAGAATTTGATGTTAATTCTGGAGGTCGTTTTGTATGTGTTAACCTCGGCGCTCAAGTTCGGAACACTCTGTAGCAGCACGCGTTCCTGTTTCAATGTTCTTCAAGCTGCTGTGTTTTCTTTCTGGCCTATGTCCTATTTTTAACACCAAGTGGCTCATTGACCCTGACTGCTCATTGGAGGGTCAAATTCTAAAGTTAAAGCTCAGCTACTTTGGTCATCTGATGAGAAGAGAGGAGTCGCTGGAGAAAGATTTGATGTTGGGAAAGGTTGAGGGTCACCGGAGAAGGGGTAGGCAGCGAATGCGGTGGTTAGATGGCATCCTCGAGGCGCTGCAGATGAAGTTATGTGATGTTAGGAAGATAGTGAGAGACCGGAAAGCGTGGCGTGACATGGTCCATAGGGTCACGAAGAGTCAGACACGACTGAACGACTGAACTGAACTGGCTTTTGTTAAGATTTTCTGAACATTGGTTGCCTTCACTTCTTATAAATATCGACTTCCTTAGCACTTATTGCCATCACATTCCGAAATGTGAAAAAGAAATGGTGGCCTAATGCGTGCTAGGTCTAGATTATTCCACTGCAGGAATGCATGCGTGGTGGCCCATTTTCTGTCGCCCCCCCCCCCCCCCCCCCCAAAAAAAAAAAGTATAGTTTTTAGGAAATTTACTTTTAACCACGAGCATGTTCTGCGTTGTCGCACAGGACAGCGAGTAACTTGATGTGGTAACTGAAGTAAGACACATAGTTCATGCTGGTCACGTCCCTCTGTCGTGTAAAGATGTGATCAAGGCAAGATACACTTCTGAGTGGCTTGAATCGGGTTGTTAACAATTTTGACTACGAGTAGTTCGCCCACGAGGACTGGCAAATACTCTGATTTCTTAGCGCCGACGTTAAAGTTGTCGCAGATGATGAGGGGAGCGTCCAGTAGCCACACCATGCCTGCGATCACATTCTCTTAGTTCATTAAAAACATTGCTATGAAATCTTTTCTGTCCTTTTGAGCGACGTTTGGCGAAATGTGAATTTCGACGCTATGACCACGTCTCCTCCGCTGAAGTCGCACTCGACGGACACGTCTCCGCACGTGAGCTTTGGCCTTTCGACAGCAGTTGTTTCCTCAGTACACAACAGGTTTTCTGTGCGCTATTGGTAAATGGCAACGCCAGCAGCTCTAACGTCGTGGTGTTTGAAGAAAATCAACAAAGACAGATCCGTGAAGTGCAACAGGCTGGTCATTCTTTACTTGAATCGCGAAGGCGGCGCTAGATGAAGCTACATGTCCAAAAGGTGTTCGAAAACAGTATACAACGCGGCGGCACCGAAGCAGTGGCACCGCGCGGTGGCCATGTGGTAGAGCATTCGCCTCGCATACGAAGGTACCAAGTTCGATCCGTGGTGCCGCCGGGCACCCACCGGTTTTCAATGGGTACAAGGTTTCCCTCTGCCTGATTCTCGGCTCTTTAGGGGTAAAATGCTTGGGAAAGGGGCCATGGCTCAAATAGTTGCGCCGATGAGACAGAGATACGTTCCGCCAATGGACTACCATCAGTGCGCTATTTGTATTGGTGTTTGCGCGGGCAGCGTGAGTGCGCGTGAGCGAGCTGCCAGGCTTGGGGACGGCATGTTAGCGGCGCAAAGACAGGGTAGATAAGTGCGTCGAAAGCAAGACTCGGGGCTTTTTTGCCGGCGGGAGGCCGGCGGGACGGAGGCGACAGGCGGCCAGTGAGCGTTATGGGCCATCGTGATGTGCACGGACGACAGAACCAAGACCTGCGAGACGAAGACTGAAGCAGTGCCTGTAGGGATGGCTTAGGCGTATTTGCGTGAGTTGCTGCCATGCGAGGAGCAATGTTTTTTTGTACCGCCGTTAGCGCTCTGGGGGGGGGGGGGGGGGGGCACTATCGCTAGGCCTATTCGCACCGCAGTGTGTTTTGTCTTGCCGCAGTAAAGCCCTAACTCTCGTTCTGTTTACCCGATGTTGTTTCTTTTTATTGAAGGCTTTTTCGTTTATCCAGAATAAACCGGTGTTTTTAAGAGACTGGATTTGCCACTCGTCGGGTGAGACCATGGCTCGAGGACCCGTTTTCTGAAGGCGAGGCCTTCAGGTCATATAAAATGCATTTTCCTCCTAATACCCTTTTTTCCAACGTTTGAGAAGTTCTACAAGTAAACTTTGTAATAACATTTTCTTAACATTATTAAAACATTTGTACACCATGAGGGAGCTTTTGCTGAAAGGCAGAGTAAATCCTGCAAGCCCAGACCCGCCCCACTTCATTCAACGCTTCCCTGTGAACTTGCGGCAAAGCGAGCGACAAGCACCATGTTATGTCATAAATTAGAAGGACGTTTAAGCTTCGGCTTAAGGGTAGACGCGAAAGTGTACGCATTCATTGGATCACTTATAGTGCTCGTAGCTCGGCATCCCGGCTCCATTTCAATATTCTAGCTGCATCGTACCGAGCCTTCTTGTGCGCCAGAGTTCTCGGCATCCGTCTTACGAAGTCTCACTGGCAGTCGAGCACCGCAATCACGAGAAGACACGCCCGCGAAAAGAAGCCATTATAGCATTGCACCCATCTGGTACAATGTCAGACGACGATGACATGTAGTACCAGCTACAGGTTTTATCACAAGTGTTCAAAGTCAGCGACCGCACGCCCGAGATTATTCGTCTACACAACGCTGGCTACATTCACTAATCACCAGTTACCATACTCACTAATAAATCAGTCAATAACACTATCAACCAGCCCGCAATCAAGGAGCCAGAGCTGCTATTATTGTATGCACTCCAAACAAGGCGTCCATCTTTTTTGCGGCACTCTTTTCGACTCTAGACAGGCAGTTTGCACTAGCGTCAGTTTTCTAGGAAAATACATATCAGGTCAATTCCAATGGCCGCTGCCATAAAGGAATCGGCGCCACCCAAATATTTCCTCCGGCAGGATTTTTACTCGTCCTTGAAAGCTCCCTCTCAAACATGAATAGAGCGGCGCTTTTCGGAACGAGAGCAATAATAATAATAATAATAATAATAATAATAATAATAATAATAATAATAATAATAATAATAATAATAATAATAATAATAATAATAATAATAATAATAATAATAATAATAATAATAATAATAATAATAATAATAATAATAATAATAATAATAATAATAATAATAATAATAAAAAAAATAATAATCAGCCTGGCTTTCCTTCGCTTGGAATCCAGTTAGTTACCCTAAGCGACCATCGGCTATCCTCTCTTCGCACTGCATGTCCTGCCCATGCCCATCTCTTCTTAATGATTTCCATTAGAATGTCAGTAACTTGAGTTATTTCTCTGATAAGGGAAATGATAAGGTGAGCTATGAAGCTCTTGCAAAGCAACCTCAAAGCTGCCGGCTTCGCCAGCTCGAATATTACAACTCTTCATAGCTTACTGGTGAGATACCTGCGAAGTGGAAGCTGGCTAAAATTATTCCCATTTTAAAACCCCGCAAAGCAGCCAACTAGCTACTCATCTTTCCACACAATATCCCTATTGAGTTGCGTAGGCAAATTTATGGAGTGTATGATGAGCATAACATGAGCATAACGAGCATAACATCGTTTCTCGAAAGCTACAATGAGCACCCCCAATACATGAACGGGTTTCGTCAGCAGAGTTCAGCAATAGACAATGCGATCGCCTTCGCCACACCATTTGAGAAAACTACATGCTGGTCGCATCCCTATCACTGTTTTTCTCGACGTCAAGGCTGCTTTTGATTCTGTTTTCCACCGTGCAGTTCATCAGTCTTGGGCAGTCTTGAACTTGGAGGCAAGCTGTACAAGTGGGTTGAAAACTACTTAAAGCAGCGAAACATTTTTGCTAGTACCCCAGATGGCCCAACACATGCTTTGCGCAGTAGGGCAGAGCGTACCACAGAGTGCTGTGCTGAGCCCCCTGTAGTTCAATATCACCCTAATACAGATGACAGGAAATCTAACACAAGGAGTCCACGTCTCGTTTTATGCACCTACATGTGGAGCAAATCCAGATTACGCCACGTTAAGCAGCGACGTCTTCCAAAAGCATTACGAAACATCTCCACTTGGCTATATGAAGACTTCATCTTTCTCCGAAAAAAAAAAAAAAAAACGTTTTCATAGAATTCACGAGGTAAACAATGACCAAATATTCACTAACACTTGGTCGGAAGCCTATACCCTAAGTATAGACCCAACGATACCTCGGGATTGTCTTATGTAAAAAAAAAAAAAAAATAAAAATAAAATAAACTCTGTGCGAGAATAGCAGCAGCATCTCAAATCTTCAAATATATGGCTGTAACACGCTGGGGCTGAAATTTTCGCTCGATGGTTCTCCTTCAAAAGGCCTACGTTGATGGTCTTCTGCGGTGTAGTGTACCAGTTTTGCAGGAAATGTTCGCAACAAATAAGAGGACTCTGGAGGCAGCGCGGAACAACTGCCTGTGGATCTGTCTTGGGCTCCCGAACAGCTCCCACACGTCAGGAACAGTTGCGGAAGCAGGGTGTCTACCACTCGAAGTCATCGCCGCACAGGAAACTATTCTGACCCATCTATGTGACGTATTTAGAGTCCATATAACCCACAGCAATTCCGGCTTTGATCAAGCTGTGCAGCTTTGCACCTACTCGCTCCAACCTTTCCTCTTCAACACTTTGACCTCTTAAAATCAAGAAGCTCATACCGGGTATTGCTGCGAAGAACCTGCTGCAAGCTGTTCTGACCTACTTAGCTGAGCAGTGTTCGGAAAACACACACATATACACTGATGACTCAACTTCTCACGACTCCTCATCATGCGGTCTTTATGTGCTCTCATCAGGTCAATTTCATGGCGCCTACAGCGTAGAACACCCTCAACCACAGCAGAGCTATACGGATTAAAATAAGCTGTGTCCTATATTTTGCTCAATAGTCCAGGACGCTGGTTAGTCTTCACGAGCTCAAAAGGTGCAATACAAACCTTGTCAAACCTACTGAAGAGAGCAATTCAACAGCCAATTTCCCATGACGTTGGATGCCTGCACCACTTGGCTATTGCTGAAAGCCACGCTATAATTATAAACGGATTATGGCTTACTGCCGCATCCTGGCCAACGAGAGAGCAGACGAAGCGGCCCGCAAAGGTCTACAGCGTCATAACTATAAGCCATCTTCTTCACAAAATCAGATGCGTTCCAGCTCGCCAAACGGTATATCCAGGATGAGAAGAACCGCCTCTGGAACTTGTCAAGTCATATTACCGTTCTGTCCATTCCATCGACCCCCATCTCAAATCAAGACTACCACTAGGGCTTCCGCATTATCTAGAAACAAGAGCATTGCCTCTATCTTAATACTGCTTTTACGAACAGTCTAAGATACTGTTTCAAGCAAACCGACAGTATGTATTGTCACAACTGCGGCTCAATTGAGACTGTACTTCATACTCTCCACGCATGTCCAGCGTACGCCATAAACGCACGCACTATGAACAATGCAGTCTGTCGCCCGAGTGCCATTCACAGTGTGCTCTATATTAGGTCCCTTAGGCTGCTAAAGAGAGCAGAGAGGTACAGTGAGATTCTTTTTTACTTATTTAGACGCTATTCGTGTTTTAGACAAACTCTAAATTGCCCATTCACTTGATAAACACGCTGTACATGCGCGGTACTGGACTTCGGACTCATCCAAAAAGGCAGTCATACAGTGGACTATTATGTCACAACCATCTTCAATGACCACACTTTTTTCTAGCCCTTCGTCCATATTTATTCCCAATTCCCCCCCCCCCCCCCCCCCATTCTCTTTCTTTTACGCAGAGCAGCATGTCAGCGAATATTCGCGCGGCTAAATTTTTTAAATTTTGTTTACAGCTCTCTCTTCTCTCTCTCTCTCTCTCTGTAGTACTGCATGCCAGGAGGTTGTACCGGTTATTGGATAGGTTTCCGTTATATGTGACTCGATATGTGCCACCTCTTCGCATACCCTCGAAAATGTAAGGAAATGTTTTGTGAAGGATTCAATGGGCCGTGCAGCCTGCTTATCGTTACTCCAATTGATCACAGGGCTCTGCGCGCTCTTGGACTAATCAAGCTGGAAAGTAGATGGCAGGCGTGAGACCTTGCATTCCACTTCGTGTTCAGATAGACTCATTGGCTGCACTCGCCCAGCATTTTTGATCAAGCCACAGACTCCTGGACTGCCTTTAAAACAAAGCCACCTGTTTGTCGTGTCACTGTTGAAACTGAGTCCCATTTTCTGGATTGCTTGTATTCACAACGCTATGACGCTATTTTGCACATGAATTCATCATGCTTTTAACTCATTCAGGTGAAACTTGCCGTGTTTACTGAACCCTGCGGCATTGTAACTTATCTGTTTCTATCCCTCATAATCATTGTTATCTTCTTTGCTGTCACTGCCCTTTTTATGCTCTTCTTCTCATTATTACTCTTATTATTACTCTTAATTATTCTTCTTCTTCTTATTATTTTCATTGTTATGTTTGGGCGCACGTAAATTCCTACGACTGCTCAAGGCCTCTCTAGATAAATGAATAAATAAACCGTAAGCTAAAGCTGCGATCAAACGTTATAAATATATTTGCAACGTGATGCAAATGTCCAACATAAGTACATTATTTTAAATTAATGCATAAAGTTACCTCCTTTGCTCAACAATGTATATAATTATTTTTAGTTAAAATGTTACCTGCGGACTTATAACTGCGCTAGTTCTCTGAAAGCTTCCGGCAAAAGCAGCCCGTATTCTAAAGCATATTCCTTTAATTTAATATAGTTAAGATTAACAACTTGGACTGCTTTTTAATCACAGAAGAAAATCTGAAAGCCGGCCTGACTAGGTGAAGCTCCTTCGAGCCGCTGTCTAGACACATCTTTGGACTCTGAATAGCCCATTTTCGAACCAGCAGAAGTTGGCATCTGAAGATACGAGCAAGCACTGAAATCGTGAATTTCACGAGATTTGATTTAATTGGAGGACCCAAGCATCACAGGGTGGCGCTTCGGGCGCCAGTGAACAGCGCCCTCTCCGGCCAACGCCATGTAATCGGTCGGGCAGGGTGAATAGCTCGCCTGCATACTTTCGTGTCTTTGCATACGCTTTGTAAAGCTTACGTGCTTGGATAAAAGGAGAAAATATTTAGACTCGCAGTTGTTAAGAAGACCCACTTATATGCTATTAAATGCATGTACCACACACTTGGAGCATCGTGTTTAATTCATTAAATCTCTTACCTGACGCTCATGATACCTGTTTTACTTTTCTCTTTTCTCAGGACCTATCAAATGACTTAAAAAATAAAGCACCCCAAAAATACGCAGTGCTACTCTAAGTAAACGAACTATTAGAGGTTTACGCTGTAACCAACATATTTTGTTTCCTGTACCTAAACGCGAATAGTAGCGATCATCAAAAAATTAACCGTGATGCAAACTTCCAGGGAGACTTCCTGGCTACTCCGTTGACTAAACATTCTAGAAGGCACCTTATACCACTAAAGTGAGATGATGCAAAAGCCATTATAGCGCGGTGGATTGGAGCCCTCCGCTACGGCACTTCTATCTCCCTCTCTTCTTTCACTCCCACCTTCCTCCCGTCCTTTACGGCGTGGTACATGTGTCCGCGGAGAATTGTGCGAGATACTCCGCCTTTTCTATCCTGTAAATCAATTTTAAACGCCGCTTATGCCTGCTGTACTAACGCTTCCTAGACATCTGGGTCTGCTTCTGTTTGCTCTGTGGTGCGGCGTTCGAGGAAGCGCCAAAGGAAATTTGGCGCCGCACGGACGCCTGGATCGGAGGCCCGACGGGGTCAACCTCGTATATGCATGAATCGCCTGGTGGCGTCATGACCTGTCATGACGGTATATCGCGCGCCCCTTGTCGAACACAACCAGCATTTCACTGAACCCATCAACGTTCACCGGCATTCTATAATTTGTTTACAGGAAAGGAAAGGCACAGTGTCTGTCACTCGCGGAATCCCGCTATCATGCTCACGGTGGACAATGGGAATTATGAAGAGCGTTTCACGATCCGGGGCGTGCGCAACTGGTAAAGCGCTGGGCTGGGGATCCAAGGGAAGGAGGTTCGATTCGCGGTGGAAACAAGGTTTATTAATTTATTTGCCAAGTATGGCTCGCTTAGTGGCCTGGTTAGAGCAATGTGATTCGAGTGACGACCTAAACAATGAAGATTATGTCTACTCCCCTTTATCCCCATCCATGGCCATGAGCCTTCCCATTCAATAAAGGACATTCAATCAATCAATCAATCAATCAATCAATCAATCAATCAATCAATCAATCAATCAATCAATCAATCAATCAATCAATCAATCAATCAATCAATCAACTCTCGCTCTCGAAATCGTGGCACCTCTGCTGGCAACCTTCTGTCGACAACGATGAGGCATTTAAGGCTTTCGCCTTCAAATTTCTGGAGGGCCGTTGGAGCTGTCTACGTACAAGCCTTCCTTTCATCCGGAGTGGGGCTACATCCGAGCCAGCCCGAAGGGAAATAAACTTTGGCAGGTTGCCCAGGACCTGCGATGGACGATCTTGAACAACCCGCTAGATCATACAAGGATAGGCAACAGCGTGAGCATAGACACCTCTCCAGACCTCACATTTGTGAATGGTATCAGGGATGCAAAGTGGGTAAACACGGGACAGCCACTGGGAAGTGATCACTATATCCTTTCCACGATATTTAGTGCTGCTAAGCACAAAGACAAGGTGAAAGGAACTCGAGTGACGGACTGGGACCGATTTCGGGAAGTCAGGAATGATACAGTGACCGGGGAAATCGAGGACTTAGGAGCCTGGGTTGAGGCACTCAAGCAGGCCGTGAAGAGTACCACAAAAGAGGTTCCAGCGGAGGAGGAGGGCTCTACGGCTGATTCCAGATTGTTACACATGTGGGAAGCACATGCGAGTCTCCTTCGGAGGTGGAAGAAACAAAGGCATAATGGTGTGCTCCGTAGAAAGATGGCCAAGTTAGAACGAGAAATCGAAACGTACACATTGGAGTTGCAGTGCAAACAGTGGGGGCAGATTTGTGACCGGATGAATGGGCAATTCGGATGCAAAAAAACATGGCAGTTGTTGAGGCACCTTTTAGACCCGACGGCAACCAAATCTGCGCAGAAGGGGCAAATGGCTAGGTTAGTGCATCGGTATCAAGGCACGACTGGGGAGTTTATACATGAACTCCGAAGACGTTACATAAACACAGAGGCGGGCGGTTGCTTGCCGGATTACTCGGGAGAGGAAAACCTTGAATTAGATGCAGACTTTACGGTGGCGGAGGTGGAGTTTGCAATGGGTCAGCTTCGTACCACGTCAGCAGCGGGTCCGGACGGGGTTACTAATAAGATGCTGAGGAACCTGGATTTCAAGTCAGTAGGGGCACTCACGAATTTGATGAATAAATTTTGGGTGGCCGGGGAGATTCCGCCAGAGTGGAAGCATGCTAAGATTACATTTATTCCTAAAGCAGGGAAGAAGCTCTGCATTGAGAATCTGCGTCCCATCTCGCTAACGTCGTGTTTAGCCAAATTGATGGAGCATGTGGTCCTGAACAGGCTTCAGGGTTATGTAGAGGACAAGGAGTTGATACCTGAAACAATGATTGGTTTCAGGGCTAATTTATCAACGCAGGACGTCATGATACAACTAAAAAAAGACGTTGTTGATCCTGGGTACGGCACGGGCACCAAGGCTATCTTGGGGCTCGACCTAACTAAGGCCTTTGACAATGTTACCCATGAGGCAATATTGAGGAACCTATCGGACATAAGACCGGGGGGTAGAACCTTCCGGTACATCAGATCGTTTCTGGAGGGTAGGACTGCGGAGATTATAGTCGGAGAAATGAAATCGGATTCCTTCCCATTGGGGGGCAGAGGGACACCGCAAGGGTCGGTATTATCGCCGTTCCTATTTAATCTCGCATTGATCAAGATACCACCCAGGCTGCAAGGGATATCGGGACTTAAACATACATTTTATGCGGATGACATTACTCTTTGGGTAACAAGAGGCAGTGACGCACATTTGCAAGAAACTCTACAGCACGCGGTGGATATTGTTGAGGAGCTAGCAGGGGAAGCAGGACTCTCGTGCTCTCAGCCCAAGTCCGAGCTTTTTGTGCTGAGGGACAAGCCAAGAGGGATACATGCGAGACACTATGTGCCGCCACCGCCTTTAGAGGTCAAAGTGGGGGGCGTACCGGTCGCTGAGGTTCAAACGATCAGGATCCTGGGTATGTATCTGCAGACTAACAGGAAAAATAGCGAGTCCTTGAAAAGGCTTAAAAATACGGTCAATGCTACCGTGAGGTTAATCAGGAGAATCGCTAATCGTAAGAGAGGTGTTAAGGAAAAGGACTTGTGTAAGCTGGTGCAGGCGTTTGTGCTCAGTAGAATAGTGTATGCGACGCCTTATTTGAAGTTGGACGCGACGGAAAAAGGCAAGGTGGAGGCTATGATTAGGCAGGCATATAAAGCGGCCCTTGGGTTGCCTCACAATGCGTCTACCGAAAGGCTGCTGGGATTAGGGGTGCACAACACCCTAGAAGAACTACGGGAGGCGCACTTGGTGATGCAGCTCGGTAGGCTTTCAAAAACAAAAGCAGGAAGGGACATATTGGAAAGGATCGGCATTGGAGTTGATGCTCCAGCTGGTGACACTAAAATTCATATTAGGCGGGAAATGCACAAGGGCTTGTACATAAAACCTTTGCCCAAGAACATGCATCCAATACATCACGAGGACCGCAGGAAGGCAAGAGCCAAAGCTTTACATGTTAAGTACGGGAAGTACAACGGGGCAGTCTATGTAGATGTCGCCGAGTATAGGGACAAGGACGCATTTGCAATTGCGGTGGTGGACGGGCGGGGACGCTTGATCGCCTCCGGATCAGTCAAAACCCGCTCCCCAGAAACTGCAGAGGAAGCGGCGATAGCACTAGCTATTACTAGTAGTAATGCTGACTTGATCTTCAGCGATTCCAAAACAGCCATCCGAAATTTGGCGAGGGGCAGAATATCTGTCACAGCGGCGCGATTGCTGAATCGGGCCACGGGGCGAGGGACTACGGAGGCGGAAATTGTCTGGGTACCAGCACACTCTGGGAATCCTGGGAACGAGACGGCTCACATGAATGCTCGAGGTTTCGTCAGCCGAGTAGGTGAGCCGGACGTTCCGGGAAGGTCCACGAGAGATGGGCTGGTATCCTTTCATGACATTACTAATCATTTCAAACTTGAGCGGAGGATTTACCCACCCCCGGACAAGCAATTGGTGAAGGCGCAGGAATGCGTCTGGCGACGATTGCAGACTAGATGTTTCTTAAACCCATACGTGTTGAGCAAAATCTACCCGGACATTCAGCCGGAGTGCAAATGGTGTCAGGAATTGGCAACCTATGACCACATATTATGGAGCTGTAGCATAGCACCGCCACCGGCGGATATTATGCGTGATCCTTCCCTCGAGCAGTGGGAGGCCGTGTTGGCCAGCTCAGACCCGGTCGTCCAGACCAGGGCCGTGGAGTGGGCCACCCAGGTCGCCGTCAGCCATGGGTTGATGGCCATCTAACACGGAACCATCCATACATGCTCTCTGACGAAAATAAAGTTTTTCCATCCATCCATCCTTTAACAGATTAATTAATAGGCTGCCGGTTCAAAGGTTTTCGAATAGTCCGCATAAGATAGGCGCCATAAACTTAAAGGAGTCCATTAAAAAAATAAAGATCTCAGCTGGCGAGAAAAATTTCTGCGAATCTTTGCGCCTCCTCGCGGCATCTCTGCGCCGTTTCTGATGATTGCCACGGTGAAGCGTAGCGTTGAAACAAAAGTATGCTGGAATAATTCTGGCTCCGACTGAACACGTGAAACCAATGGGCTGAAACTGTGACGAAGCTCTAATGCCCAGGGGCCACGGTCGTGGCTCACCTTTCTCTTGCACGACGTAACAGATCTTAACTGAAAGGCTGGTGAAAGAATGGAGCCGTGATGATACGAGATCTCTGTGAAAGCACATCACTTCTCAGAGGGAACGCTGGAAGCCGAACAATTATATAGAAATGACGACGAAAAGTCCAAGTGGCGTCATGGTGGTTTACCTTTTATCTCAGCCTAAGAGCTGCGTTTTCAGAAGAGCGTGTTGTCGGGCTAGTTGGTTCTGCATAGTATATAAGAGAAATGCGCAACAACTTAAACAGGACACAAGAAGAAACACACACAACAGTTCACGAGCGCAACTACCAACTGTTTAATGGGGTGAATCAATAACAGCATATATACAGACAAGCAGAACATGCGTAAAAGTAGAGCAGGCACACACATCACAAACACCGCATGCTGAAGTTTCATATCTTGATTCGTTTGTGTAAAATTGCGGTGTTTGTGATGTGTGTGCCTGCTCTACCTTTACGCATGCTCTACTTGTCTGTATATATGCTGTTGCTGATTCACCCCATTAAACAATTGGTAGTTGCGCTCGTGAACTGTTGTGTGTGTTCCTTCCTGTGTCCTGTTTAAGTTGTTGCGCATTTCTCTTATATACTAGCTGCGTTTTCACTGGCACGCATCTTAAGGGGGATTCGCCTGGCGTTCCCTTTTTGAAATGTTTTACGGCATCTCGTTCTGAATAGTTTTGTCAGTCATACTTAAAATCTGCATCATCGGCACCAGGGTCTTCGTTCACTCGCATATGCGCTCACAGGCACGTCCATGGTGACATTATTCAAGCAGCTCGTCCCTGTAACAGTTTACAGCTTAGGTTCGGCCACCAAAATTGCATTCACTGCCCGCTATCTCAACTATCATCTAGAAAAGTTAAGGGCGACTCCTCTTATTTAAGACGCCCCTTCCCCTAAGCATCTTTGTCACTGTCTGCGAGCGCGTGCGGAAGGGAAAGATGAGTGATCGTGGGTACGAATGGCGCCAGCTCTGATGTAACTTGTACAAATTAGCCCAATGTCAGGCTAACAAGCAGCGCTGTAAAGAACTTTCTTAATTATTGCTACACTTGAATCCAGTGGTGAATAGGTGAATTGGAGACAAGGTTGCTACGAAAAGACTATAAACGCGCCGCTTACACATGCGGTCAATATGAGCTGCCTTTGACATTAGCAGCGTCTTATTATATACTGCTATACTGCTCTCTATACTGATAATTTGAAGGAAAACGTATGAGAAAGGCTGAGCGAGAAACAAATGTGTGTCTGAGCACGTGCACTGTTCGCAGAATGAAATAAACATTTATATTTTTGGAAGCTATTTTAGCTAGACTGATTACGGGATGACAGTAATAACCATATGTCTATTTTTTGTGTGTATCGCCTCCTAAGTACAGGAAAAGACTGCTCGTGCTTCGGGCATAAGGTTTTTCTCATAATTTGAATGCACCCATATCAGTTATTTTGTCTTTTTCAGGCAACAATTCTTAAAGATGTGTACGTCAGGGACTAATTTGCATGCCCTGTATGAGACTCCGCATGATTTCGACGTTTTTTTAGCCACGTATATGTGATAGTAAAATGAAAAGAAAATACATGAACAAATAATTTTATTACTTTTAAGCACCAAACCTAGTCTTTACACGGACTCACAACCACAACCTATCCACGTTTCTTGAGTTAACGGCCAGCCAGCTGTTGAGCTGCGGCCTGTTGGAAAGACTGCTGGGCAACAGCTTGTTGAACGAGACCACCCTTAACGGCTCCCTTGATAGCTCCCTTGATCTGTGAAGCTTGCTGCTGCTGAAGAAGACCGCCCTTAATGGCACCCTTGATGGCTCCCTTTACTTGAGAGGCCTGTTGCTGCTGAAGGAGAGCTCCCTTGACGGCACCCTTAAGAGCGCCCTGCACTTGACCGGACTGTTGCTGGGCAAGAAGGGCTCCCTTGATGGCTCCCTTGACCTGGGAGGCCTGTTGCTGCTGAAGAAGACCACCCTTAATGGCACCCTTGATGGCTCCCTTCACTTGGGAGGCCTGTTGCTGCTGGAGAAGAGCTCCCTTGACGGCACCCTTAAGAGCGCCCTGCACTTGACCGGACTGTTGCTGGGCAAGAAGAGCGCCCTTGATGGCTCCCTTGACCTGTGACGCCTGCTGTTGCTGAAGAAGGCCACCCTTAATGGCACCCTTGATGGCTCCCTTTACTTGAGAGGCCTGTTGCTGCTGAAGGAGCGCTCCCTTGACAGCACCCTTAAGAGCTCCCTGTACTTGGCCAGATTGTTGTTGTGCAAGAAGAGCACCCTTGATAGCTCCCTTGACCTGTGAGGCTTGTTGCTGCTGAAGAAGACCACCCTTAATAGCGCCCTTGATAGCTCCCTTGACCTGTGAAGCTTGTTGCTGCTGGAGAAGGGCTCCCTTGACGGCACCCTTAAGAGCGCCCTGCACTTGACCGGACTGTTGCTGGGCAAGAAGAGCTCCCTTGATGGCTCCCTTGACCTGTGAGGCTTGCTGTTGCTGAAGAAGGCCACCCTTAATGGCACCCTTGATGGCTCCCTTTACTTGAGAGGCCTGCTGCTGCTGAAGAAGAGCTCCCTTGACGGCACCCTTAAGAGCTCCCTGCACTTGGCCAGATTGTTGTTGCGCAAGAAGAGCCCCCTTGATGGCCCCCTTGACTTGTGAAGCTTGCTGCTGTTGAAGAAGACCACCCTTAATGGCACCCTTAATAGCTCCCTTGACTTGCGAGGCCTGTTGTTGCTGGAGAAGAGCTCCCTTGACGGCACCCTTAAGAGCTCCCTGCACTTGGCCGGATTGTTGCTGGGCAAGGAGAGCTCCCTTGATGGCTCCCTTGACCTGTGAGGCGTGTTGTTGTTGCAGAAGACCACCCTTAATTGCTCCCTTGATGGCTCCCTTTACTTGAGAAGCTTGTTGTTGCTGAAGAAGAGCTCCCTTGATGGCACCTTTAGTTTGAAACTGCTGCTGCTGGAACAGCCTTTCTTCTTCCCGTCCGTCTTCGTTAAGGTGCCGTCCTGTTAGGGAAGAAATGTACGAAGTTGGTGGTTTCTAATCTGTTAATCGAAGGAGACTACAAATGAAGTTCAAAATATTTCACCACCCAATGAAATTAAGAAGTGCTGCAAAAAGCCACAGAAATATGAAGCTAGATGAGAGCTAGGATTATGAAAGTTGCTTTTAGAATGTTTATTTTTTGCATTAGCTATCAAAAGTAAAGTTAAATTTTAACTCGCTTATGTCACATTAACGCGCAAACCTGGGCTGGCTAAATTGGATAATAGTTAAGACGGCGCTAAGAACGTAGAAAAACAGAAGCAAGACACTCGAAGGGCTCATGTCGTGTCTGGCTTCTTAAATTTGCCCTCATTTAAAGGTGCAGGTAGCATGGAGCATAGTCTTAATAATACTGTAAGAAAAATGAATAAACATCATAACTGAATTTTTCTTCCTGAGAAAGGACGGGGACATTTAAATTGACCGATGGAATTTAAAGGGAAAATTGTGGACGAGTCAACAGGCGGGCATCATTTAAATTTGTATGACAAATATAACTGTGAAAACTAGCATATGTATCTTACCTTCAACAAGCAAGCAGGAGAAAAGCTAAAAGAGAACAAAAGAAGGGAGAGTAAGAACAAGTCTATTCCATCTAGCTCAAACCAGATTTTTGTGAAAATTTGAAAAGAATGAACTGCTGCCCTATCTCAGAAATATGTCACTTGCATGTTTATTTGCACAGTCTAGTGATAGGGTATCGAGTCAAGAAGAAAAAGACTATTTAGTAGCATCTGTTACAGGAATGACCTAAACCGCTTGCTCCTACACTAACCATCTCTTGTAAAGCGTTGGGACCAGCGTGCTATCAGTGACCTTTTTCTCGCAAAACATTTTCGGTTTGGTTTGGTTTATAGGGTTGAACGTCCCAAAACGACTCAGGCTGTGAGAGAAGCCATAGTGGAGGGTGCCAGAAATTTCGACAAACATTTATTAAGCTGCACTGACATCGCACAGGCTTGATTTTCGCCTCCAGAGAAAAGCGGTCGCCGCGGCAGGATTCGATCTCGCACCCTTGGTAACAGTAGTCGAGCGCCCTAATCACTTCACCAAAGCGGCGGGGCAAAACAGTTTTCATTATGTCTACTTAGTACAGCAAGCTAGGCTGGTATCACGTTTGACGGTGCTAAATATATATCGATCATTGGTTCACATTTAGGTAGTTCCGTAATTTTGACGTGAAGTTCTCTTTTGAGGACGCGGAGAAACAATCAGTATTGTTCGTTAGCATGAGCCTCTTTTTGTCACAAATTGTGCTCTTTTATCCTGAAGAATATTTGGAACCAATTTAATTAGGTCACAAGTTTTTTACGTCAAAACCTTGGTTTCCTAATACATTAGGTCATCCTGCGCAGCCTCATTGCCTATTACACTTCCACGACATGTCGAATGATTTCTACGGCACCTGTTGCTAGTAATATGGAGGCCAACGGTACACTACTGCTCAGAAAGAACTAAGAACGACATAAGGTTTAGCCTTATAGGAAGGGTTATGCTGTCTCTGTCATTAGTCGCTTAAAGAACAACTGACCATTACTCATACAGACTAATGTATAAGGTGTTACCAGTACTCTTAGTCTCAACAATTAGAAGCTGTCCATCGCTAAGTCAGAACTCTTATTCCATTTTAGCTTTACGGGGATTGCTGCTATGGATTGCTGCAAGACTCATATATTAAACGCACCTATCTTCACTCCTATCTAAGATTCAAGACCGCATATATGATGGGCAAATCGGTGCAATTTTTCCATCTCCGCCAAGGCGCGCATACCAGGAGTATCCAGTCGAGTGCCCTGAGCTACTCTGTCTTTTTAACGTCGGAATTGGGTGTTTCCGTAAAGGTTCGGCCTTGCTCAGTCTTAAGTACTCTGCTAGGAGGGGATACCGGACTCAAAGCGCGCACTTTGTGAAGCTCCCAGTCGCACTCATGCTTACCGCAACGGCGACAGCCAAGGGCAGAGCGTGGATCCTCATCTTGGCTTCTCTGGCGCTTTCTGCCTGCCTGAGAGTGATGCCGCTCTACTGAGGCTTGGCCAAGATATACCCCCGCGCAGATGAGAGGCGTGATCGAGAAGCTGCCGTTGGAGCTTGCGCATTTGATTCGTGGCGGCCGTTTTACTGCCTTCCGAGCGCGGTCCTTAGGTGTTCCTCTGGGACGGCCTACCATAAACTTGCTGCCGCGGTCGACCATAAATCTCCCGTTACCAAGATGAGATCCCCGGTACGCGAGAGCTATTAATGCCGAATCGGATTTAATGCGTTACCTGTACGAAGATAAAGAAAACAAGTTGGACAAGCAAGACGCATCGAGTCCTAAACGTGGGTTTACGGCCTAGGATGCGAGCTAGGCATCAGCTTGTGATGTGGCGTCTCCTTTTTTTTCTTATTGTTTAGTGCGAGGAAAATAAAGAATGATTGACAGCGTCGGATGCGAAACCAGGAGACCGTAGCCTATGCGGCGGCAAAGCCCAAGCTTGCATGTCGCCAAGCAGCGGAAGTGGGCTATGGCAGCAAGATGGCTGGCGCTACCAGCGGTAACGCCGACTGTTGACGTGCGCGCGAAGATTGCGCACGTAACCGGTATGTACGCTCCTTTCCCGCCTGACCTAGCGTGAATTCTCAACGTCAAACTTGCGGGAAAGCAGCAAAGCTTCTTCCATCAGGAGTGGCGTACGCATGCCCGCAGCTCTCAACACCTATGATTTGATACAGTTTAAAAGAATATACAGATATCTGCCACTGCGTTTTTCCTAGCTAACAAGGCAAGAAAGGTGTCTGGTTGGTGCTCCATGTGGGGTATAGTGTGATCATGGTGTACAGAGAACGCAGGAGATGCACAGAACGGCCAAGAAATGAAGCGCGTATAGAATCGCTTACAAAACTTCTCCCTCCTTTCGCTCTCGCCCTTCGTCTATTCGTCTGTCCTGTGCATTTCCTGTATTTTCTGTATCAGTAAAGTACGATATCTCTACTATTTTTGAAGCTGGCTCAAGGAAAACGACGGCAAATGCTATTGCTGATAACAGAAGCGTTCATATGCATGCCAAGAGGCGAGTAAAAGACAGATTAGTGTAACAAGCACACGAATTCTGTTAGTACAACAGATTGCAGCTGTAGAGCACATTCGCTAGTCTTGTAAGTAGGTGAGGCCTTATTATGGCACCAGCATGACGAACGTGGAAAGGGAGAAGGAAATATAGGAGGAAAACCGAATCACAACTCGATTGTTAACCACCTGTATGAATCAGCGTTTGTTCTCTGTTTCCTTCTGTCATCAACATCTACCATGCTGTTGCTCTAATAAAATAATTACAAATGCAGGAGCGACTTTTTGCATATTATGTCTAAAAAATATCAGGAAAGCTTAAAAACATCTAACCTATACCGGCGAAGATAAAGTTTAGTATTTAAAGGTAAGCTTCGGCCTATGGCTGTAATGACACAAGGTATGTTTTTTGTTGTTTTACTCAAGGTAGGATTCAAGGATAATTTTGGAACAGTTAAGCCGATAACTAGGCCTCGGGAATGCTCAATCTTTCACCGGTGTGCGCCCAGCGGCCCAGGGGATCGAACCTCGAACTGCTCGAATGATACTCATAACGCTAACCTAACGATTCGGTTAATTTAAAGTAGGCAATAACGAGTCATAAAAGTCTAATGCGACCCACATGATGCGAAAGGAGGCCAAGGAAAATTCAGCACTGGAATGCAATAACAATTCCAGAAAAGCTCTCATTTCGGGCAAAACTTATGTTTCCTATAACAAGATCACGGACGCTGCTTCTCTTCTCTCGGGCTGTCTCAGTGTCTATGAAGCGAAAAACGTTATTAGTCCGCGAAAACAGCCACATTAGGTACAACTTTCTTTATTTGGTTATCGAAGACGCGCTAATCTCAAAAATGACTGAACGAATCAGGTAACATACTCCTTTATCAAGAACCGCATAGACAGAACCAAAGAATTGAGGAAAAACACATTTACGATTGGTTGAGGTCCCATAAGATAATTATAAAGTGCCACAGCCGTAGCCATGGCTATTTATATCACGGCCACGGCAGTGTGGAGCGCACTCTGAACACTTGCAGATTTTTCGATTGTCAAAACACTTTAGAAGTAAAAGGATTCAATATTTTGTGCCTTGTCTAGGCAGCGGCTTCACGCACACTTGTGAACGGTTCTTTTTGACATAATATGTGCATTTAAATAATGCATGCCTAAACCGTCGCATTGGTTCATTTTTTATGCGTATTTTCTCGTTTGAGTGCATAGAGTGGAGGTCAGGTACGAGTTCATGCGATATAGAAAGGAACAAATTTTGAGCATTTGGATTATGATTACTCTGTGCAGTTATGGTGGTAAGCCCACTTTTCTGTGATTTTTGCCTAGTTTTTCTAGTGACATAAAATTACTTTGTGTCATTTTGAATTTTAGTGCCTGAATTAGTAAAAATGTCGCCGCCTTTATATGCTCACTGGTCATTCCACATTATACTGGAGAAGCCTGTACGCATCTCGATGCGCTGTGAAGTTATTGAGAATAGTCACGTGGCTCAGGCATGTCTGGAATAAGGTGCAGTCAAAGATAAGTTGGTGTATCGATAAACTGGCCCGCAGAAAACTGTTCAAAGGGCACTATTACTTAGGTCAATAAGCCAAGAAATAGACAACAATACTCCAGCCATTTGCTTATAGAAAATGACGGCAGCGTGTTAAGTTATTCGTTTGTTCCGGTTAATTTATTATTTTCCCGTGCTACTTCATTTCCACGAGGAAGGGAACCATCGTCGAAGTAGGAGAAGAGCCATGCTGAGTGTTGTAGAGGTACAAAATCTCGATGCGCTGCTAGCTTCGCAAGGCAGCTCCCAAGCCTCCGCGCAGCCGCCATGCTTAGCAACAAGGACAAGGGGTCTTTCTTAGCATCCTTCGCGTTCATTGGCTATCATAAGCGAGAATGATGATAAAATGGATTTCAAGGTTAGAACTATGGTGACCCTCTCTGTCAACGAATAATGTAATCCCAGCCCAATGTTCTAAGCAGGTAACAAAATATTGTGTTCAGTGGTTTTCTATGAATGGCCCGGTTAAGAAGCGGGGACGCATATGAATTCTTATGGTTCTCCTGGCGAATGACGTAGAAGAAAAGGGTTTAATAGCACTGGTGCTTCATTGGGCTGGTAAGGATGCAAGACATCGGAAACTTCATTCTGCGGTCTTTCCAGTAAGTAACCCATCTATTTTTCCCACACACACATAAATGTATTGGAAGTGTTCTTTAGTGATAGGGCCGGGCTATCAGTTTGACAACGCTTCATAATTTCGTTTATTTTTGCTTTAGTGTCATTTTGACAACCTAACTTGTTGCTAATTTCCTACAGAGCAACACGCATGCATAAAGCGCAGTTTTTCCCGTTGTCGTCAACAGTGGTTTTGCCTTAGTTGTTTATAAAAAGGATAATTTACCGAGCCCTAACCGCGTGCGCTCGCCATAAGGAATAGTGTTATGGGAGACTTCACTGTTACTGCCGTACTAAAAATTAGTCATTGGGCAATCACAAGCCTGATAAAAACGACAACCCATCAAAAGGTACAGTAATCTTGGCAGCCACAGAGAGCCCGCCATTTAAAAGAGAGCACGGAAGGAAGTTTCGAAAGAGAAGAGACGCTTATCTCGTCCATATCACGCAAGTAACGCCGAATAGTAAAGTTTCAAAAATTGTCACAAAAGCTGCGGTGACGTTATGTGTTGCAAAGGAAAGTCATTTTAAGCACGAAAATATTGATTGAAACTACACTTCTAAAATAAATACATTTGAATCATCAAAAATTACCATTCGGTCAATGCCGTGCTCTAAGCGATAATATAATGTTTAATATAAAATATATTGTTATGCGTTGCGTGGTTATTATTGGAACAATATCCGTATTAAGCATTGCTGCAAAGTTATATTCTGAATGTTACGTTATTGTTTATATCACAAAAATAACCTTAATATACATTTCATGAATGAATCTTTATTTCTTGAACGAATCACACGTGTACTTGCGCAGTGAAAATCTTGTATATGTGTAACTTACTTACACATATATGTTACCTATTCTGTTTTTCATTTCTGTGCGCCCCACCCCTTATGTAATACCCTCTAATGAGGGTCTTTAAGGTATTAAAGTGAAGTGAAGTGAAGTGTATCTGAACTTTTCTCCTTCTGGAGTAAATATATTTTTTCAACTAGAAACAGGAAAAAATGGCTTATTACCGATCCGCTACAACCACTGATAAAAAGCCACTTAATACTTGCATAAGCTTGTTTCAATGGCATTCGTTTGGAGGTGAGTGAGTCGCATGCATTTATTGTGGCGCATTATACATAGCTCGAGTATACCTCTGTGAATTGCCACTTGCAAAACATTGCTTCATACCTTCAAAACTGGCGGGTCTGCACGGCCTTAAAAGGCTACTTGAACTTTTTAGAGCAAATTACGTTGATGCCGTTTGCAAGTTTTATTAACGTTCGGGCAAGTTTATTCTAGTGATCATTTATAATGTTTAAAAAATCTGTGAAAATGACGATATTAGGAGCAACATAACGTTTACCAGAACAAAACGTAACTGTGTAGTAACGTATTGGTGCTATCTGGGTAATTACCGTCAAAAATCATGTCAACTGCTCCTCCTTCGAAAGTTTGCATAAAATACGCAAAGTATGCATGCTTCAGTGTGAGAGGAAAAATTCACTAAATGTTTTTATCTCGATTTGCCATTTTTAGCTGCCTAAAGCAAATGACGAAATGCGCACTCCTTGCATTAACATCTGCCTCTCACTGTTGTATTTTGTCGGTCCGCTTCAAAAAGGGCGCACCTTACAATTTAACGCGCTTAATTTCACTTACGGCAAACAACATGTCGCAGCTAATGTCCTAAATTTTAAAGTACTGCTCAATTTAGCTCTTCTCTTTTGCTGTGCATTTGTGGCCCTTCAACCTTGGAAATAATCGTAATATAAAAACGAACAAGTTATCATAGGAGGTTGCTCCTATGGCCAATTACTCCTATGGCCAATTACTGCACCAGGGTGGCCAACTCCTGTTCTGGTGAGGGAGTGCGTTGCCGGAGGTGTTCACCGGCATCAGGTCGCGCCCCAGAACTCTTTATGCAATTCCATCGACACGCGGATATTTTTTTTTTAATCCGGTGGAGAATCGCGCGGCACCGGGATTTGAACCCCGGTCCATGCGAGGCGGATGTTCTACCGCTACGCCACCGCTGCAGCGTGGGCTGAAATGTGGAGGCTAACCAAGAGAGTTCTACTTAAGTTGAGGAAACCCAGAGGGCTATGGAACGAAAAATGGTAGGGGTAACATTAAGAGATAGGAAGCGTGCAGAGTGGGTCATAGAAATAACTCAGGTTACCGACATTTTACTGGAAATTAAGAAGAAGAAATGGGCATGGGCAGGACATGTAGTGCGAAGAGAGGATAACCGATGGTCGCTTAGGGTAACAAACTGGATTCCAAGGGAAGGAAAGCGTAGCAGGGGGCGGCAGAAAGTTAGGTGGGCGGACGAGGTTAAGAAGTTCGCAGGGGTCAAGTGGATGCAGCTAGCACAGAACCGGTTTTAGTGGAGAAATATGGGAGAGGCCTTCGCCTTGCAGTGGGTATAGTCAGGCTGATGATGATGATAAAAAACGAACAAGTTCTTTGAAAAAAAAAAAATGTTTGCTGCGCCAGCACATCTTACGATCAGGAACAAAAAAAAAGGAGAACCATATAGCAATAAGACTTTGGCAAAACCTGCCGCTCCTTTTGACGCTAGTTCCGCTCAGTGCTCTCGCAAGAGGGTTGAAGTCAGACGCTCCTGTGTGACGTAACCTATTTTCAGTGGTCGCGATCATTCACCTTTTTTTCGCTGTTCACTAACTTGCAGCCCGCTCACGGTGCACTGCCTATTGAAAAAGGCGAAATAACAGAAGCCAGGTAAAACAAACGCTGCAACTGTGCCGCGTAGAACAAGGATGTGGCTCACCATGGAATACGGCCCACGTCTTCTGTCTCTAAATAAAATTAGCCGAAATCTTTTTAGTTCGAGGCGAGGGATGCCAGGTGTGACACAGCCCGGCCACCTTATTTTTGTTCTGTACGGCGTCAGAGACGTAAATCGAAAACCAGCCTATTTGGTACGCTTAGAACTGAGCTTTTCTTCACAAAACTTTCCTCATCAGACAACAAATTTGCCTAGCGAAAGCTAACTTGTCATACGCGAATAGCCGGAATCACTGCTATGTAGAAAATTGAAACATTGAGCATTCAGTACTAGGACACTTCGTGCACTGCGCAATTTAATTGATTGGGGAATATAGTCTCATTCAGAGACACGATGCAAGGTCTCACGCCGACAACTGTACTCCACACCATTTTCGTCGCTTGCACCCTGGTGTGAGACAGTGACTATATAATTCTCTTTACTGCGCGAGCAAGCGCTAATGTTATGGCTGCTTACCCCACTGGCAGCCCTGCTGAAATAAACATACTTGAAAAGGAGTGAATGGACGCACGACACCCATGTTACTCTTTATTGGCATGCTCAAGCAACATGGACTCACTCAAGCAGCACGTCAGGTAGGGACGGCAGCAACGTTGCTTGAGTACAAGTTTGAGAGGAAATGAAAATTGAGAATTAAAAAGATTTTTCCTGGAGAAAGGAGCCAAGCTTTTGAAGGATTACGCTTTATCGAGCGCTTAACCTTGGTGTGCTGTCCAAGAGAGCTTTTTCGTTCCTAATGCATGTCAGAATGGAAGCACGCTGGACAGCGAGATGCGGCTGCAGGTGTCCTCGACGCGGTCGCAGTCCACAGTCTCGAGGATCGAAAGTAGATGTTCCAGGAGCCTCACGTACGGCGTGGGAAGGCCGACCGCATACAGGTGCAGGTCCACATTGGCCCTTGCCGCCACGGTGAGGCGGCAGATGGCGCTGAGTCCGCAGGATGTCCCAGTCTCCACAGGCGCCATTCGACCCAAGGGCAGCAGCAGGGCTGCAACGCCCAGCACAGCGATCAGTGCTGGCAAGAGGAGTCCAGAGGTACGCAGTAGCCAAAACAACAGGAGACCAAACATGGCTGTTACGACGTTGATGCCCATTGGACGTGGGGAATAGCGACCATGGCCGACAGCTACACTGTTGTCTGTGACGTCGGATGAAGTTGGGAGTGCCGTTGTTGAAGTGGATGCTGGGTGGCTTCCGGTTCCCGCTGGCTCTCGCGTGCGCGCCAGTCGAATGGCTTTTGAAGTTCCGTGGGTTTGAACATTGAGGTATGGAACTGAAAGGAAGCAACAATGGTTACTTAGACAGTGCGACCACAAAAATGAAGTACAAAAGCGATCATTTTGCAATCCGAACGTACTAAACACAGTGCTGAAAGCTCCTAAAAACGAGTCTTACTCCAGTATTTCACGTATTTAGCTTTGCATAGTGTTCAACACTCTATAATAGAATGTGGTATTTGATATGCTATGTCACAGAAGTACCCGTTGCCACAAAGCAATGTTTCTTGAGCTTGCTTCTTAAGGAAAACCTGTTGCTATTCAACAACAACAAAGCAAGGTGAGAGTGAAGCAAGAAAACTGCGATTTGTGCCATTAATAATAGATATATTTGGTCGAACAAGGAAGTCGCGTATGATTTCTAGTTATATTTGAAATGTGCGTTAGTGCATTTCCAGAAATTTTTCTTGAACATGGTGACTAGGGCTATAGGTACTGTACTTTATTAGGGTATTTCGAAAGAAAAAAAAAGCTATGTCGCGAAATAAAGACGCGCGGTGCTCTGAAAAATGAAGCCATGAGATAGCCAAACTGTGTACCATACACATCGGATGCATATTTCTCATACCTAACAGTTTCCATGTAACTTGCATCACTTTTTCGCAGCTGACCTCTCTATACCCTAATATATTGTGGTTACTCACTAGAACCTACACTTTCGTCAGGAATTTGTTTTAGGTACAGAAGGACAAAGCATGACAGAAGGACAGAGCATGTAGAAACGAAGTTGAAACTAAAAGTGCTAATTAACACGTCCAATCTCAGTAATGCCCAAACTAGTCTGTAAAAATGAAAATGCAAGTTTTAGTTTCGTTTGCGTAATTCAATATAGATCTGCTAAGCGACAATTATTTCTAAATTACTGGGGGTTTCTAACTTGATACCGCTAGTGTGCCGATATTTTCACACATACACACATGAAAAAAGTACAGCAAGCTAAACACACTGTACACATTGCCTGTCAGTTCGCTTTAGTTAATTAATATAATTTATTTAATGCACCAAGAAACGCTACCTGTCCGTTTCGTGTGAACTGCCAGCGTTAGCATCCTGACAGCGCGTTAGAGGGCATTCAGCTTACAGCTTTCACCAGTGATAGTAAGCGACACCAATTAAAAAAGTTTTCCTGGTCTAACTCTTGCAAGCCTGTGCAACCCACGATAGACCAAAGTTCATACATTCTTAATGAAGAAAGAGCAGCCGAGCACTTCGTTCCAAAAATGAAGAACAGTTGATTCGGTATCTTGTCTTGCGGCGACACGTACAAACCACTACCGCTGATCATTTTATTAATTAATTCAGTAAGGAACATTGTGGGTCGAATTCAGACCGTAGATGTGAATGGTGCATACATCGCAACGTGTTAATTATTGTCTAGTGGTCATGCTCTTTGGCTTGCCGAGTGCGCTCGCATCAATAATTTTTTTCTTTGCCCCAAACGGGTTCAATCGAAGTGCATAAAATTAACGGCGCTTTCCTAATCCACCGACATAGAACCTTACGACCTACCTGAACTCGTGACTTCGGGGAGTCGAGCGAAGAATTTCATAGCTAGTGAGCCAAAAAAGGCTGAAGGGGCCCATGGTTACTAACCGCGGCTAAGCATGACTGACTGACCATCCCTAACCTAGTCATAGTCATGGTTAGTCATAATCATAGACGAATTATGACTGAGTAACCATGACCAACAGACTAACTATGACTGATCAATTATTAATTGCAATATTAGTTATCAGTGATCGATCTCTTTGTGGTTGACACGGGCGAAGGACAGTTTCTGGTCCCGCTTTTTGGTCCCAATTTCTGGTCACAGGAAGCATGAGACAATATATAATATCGCGCTTATAAGGCCGCTGAATGGAGACTGTACCACCTCGCCTAATTCACGACTTTAATTGGAAATATGAGGCGGTACCTTCGACCCCTGCATGACTTGCGCACAATGCGCAAAAATCGATAAAATGCCGGCTTCATGAGTTGAATTTACATTGCTGGCTAGTGCATGACCAGAGCAATGTGCCTTATTTGAAAAACAGGAGATAAAACGCTTGCCAAAACTGTCGAGCTGCGTCCTCAGAACCGCCGCGGACTATGCGTCTGACGTCTATACGCCTGGTTCGAGAACGGTAGGATGTCAGCACGAGCGGTCAAACTCCTAGCATTGCGTGGCATTTCCTGACTTGCTGAATGCTGTAGACTTGCCACCTGCCTTTGTCGTCGCAAGCGCTGATATTTTAAGCGATAACTTATGCACCCCATTCGACCGTGAAGCTGTCGGTGTCGTAGTAGTTTTTATATATTTATTTATTTTTCCTTAAAGGTTCCTTTTGGGACATTACATGAGAGGTGAGGATATCACGGCAAAAAATACACATTAATAAAAAATGGACAAAAATTACGTTGATGAATAGGCTTCCTCGATAGCTGTCTTGAACAGTCGATGATTCATGACGGTGGCCACTTCAGCGTAGAGGTCACTCCAGTCACGGGCAGTTTTTAAGAAAAATGATTGCTGGAATGTGGTGGTATGTGCACGTTCAGGGTAAACAGCGTTCGGGTGGTTATGTGGGAAATGCGATGCCCACGTGGAATTAATCGGTTAGCTTCTGGAAAGTTGTGAAAAAACTTGTGAAATAAGCAGAGAGGTGCTGCGTTCCGACGGGTGACTAGCGTAGGCAACTGCAATCGTCATTTCAGACCTGAGATGCTGGTATTATAGGAGTATTCAGATGAGATGAACCTAGCGACACGATTCTGAACTGACTCAATAGAATTAATTAGGTTAATCTGATGGGGGATCCCAGACAGAATTAGCATATTCAAGCTTAGGTCTGACGAAAGCCTTGTAAGAGAGCGATTTGAGAAACTTGGTGCTAGAGCAAGGTTGCACCGAAGATACCCAAGGACACTGTTTGCAGAGTTAGTTCTGTTGGTGAAATGGAGAGTCCAAGTTAGATCACGAGAGATATGGACGCCTAAGTACTTGTCGGCATCGCATGTCCGAAATAATCGGGGCCTGTGTAAACATTTTTTTATCGCGGTAACTTGTGGCTCTAGTCAGTGACTGATTGGTGTGTGATAGGCGATGACGGATAAAATAGTATTAATAAAAAAAGGGCTGAAAGGTGTCAAATGCTCAGAATGAAAAGGCAATGCTTGATGATCCTAATTAAGACAATTAGAGTCTAATTGATCAATTTAAGTATTTAACAAAAAAAAAGAGATTCAAAGGTGTCAAAGTGCTGAGATAAAAGACAATGCTTGATAATGGTAATTTAAAAATTTTAGAGGGTGTAATAAATCAAATACCCACTTGAAATAATCGAAGAATAGAAAAATTGGAAGGGGTTGAAAAGTTTCTAAATGCTCAGAATGAAAAGCCAATTTTTGATGGCGCTAATTTAGAAAATTTAGAGTTTTTAGTTGATTAATTAGTTGAATAATTTTAAATAAGGAAAAAATGCGTTCAAATGTATAATACTGCTCAGAAAAAAGCCAATGTTAGCTGATGCTAACGATCAGTGTATACAACTAAAAAAAAATAAACGAAAGAAAAATAAAAGTAAAGAATACAAAATTTGAATGATGAGAAACATCTTCGTGTGTGAAACGCAATCGCGTCATACCCTAGCTTAACGGCGGAGCTTAAGTGTCTCCCTAACTTTTATGATGGAATTAAATGACAGAGATCCCGTAAAAAAAAAAAAGAAAAAGAAAAGCTCTGCCACGTGTACCCACCCGGTTAGGTTCCGTTTAGCCAGCCAGCCACAAGAAGACGGGCATTGAAAGCACAATACTATCAATTTCACCTCGATTGCTCACCCATATGCGCCCTCGAACTGTACACCCTACCACGTTTTCAACCTGAACGCACGAGCGTTGACCGCCGAGCCGATAAGCACCGTACGACGGAACACAGGGGCGAAATGAGCGAGAATACGCGCGTGCGCGGAATGAGCACTCCGGTGCAGCTGTCCTCGGCCATGCTGTTGCGGGAACCGGATCAAACCCCATCTGCTTTTTTTGTGCGTTATCGCCTTTCCTTCTGTTTTCTGCATACCGCTAGCAAAATATTAAAAAAGGCCACGTTGTACCGCCTGCCCTTTAATTTGCCGCAGGAAAGTGCACGTGACCCATAGCAAAAAGAACATGATGAAAAAACAGTGCTACGGACGTGGACGGAGGTCAAGAAACTGCGCTACTTCTGCAGCGCTGTTTTTTCATCATATCACCGTGCCAGCTCGCCCAGATGTCTCTTCTATTACAGCAAAAAAAAAAAAAAAAAAAAAAATGCTGATACGCATGTAGTATAATCAGCGGGCGTATATCGCATTCCATCCAGCGCTACCACCTGACCGCTTATTTATAACTGGATGGAAGCGTTAAGAAAGGAAAAAGGATGACGATAACGGTGCTCAAAAGAAGCAGGGGTGATATCCCGTTCCCAGAACAGCCTGGCAGAGGACAGCTGCACCGCAGTGCTCATTGCGCGCACGCGCGTATTCTCGCTCATTTCGCCGTTGTGCTCCGTCATATGGCGCTTATCGCCTCCACGGTCGACGCTCGGGCGTTCAGGTTAACAAGGTGGAAGGGTGTATGTTCTTGCTAGGTGTAACGGCCAAGGGAAGGCAGCTTGGGCGTTCGATGGAAATATTTTGCCATTTTTACGTCCAAACTCACAGCCAGAGTCAAAACAAACAACGATAAAAGCTGACTTTCTTTGATGAAGCATTCGTTACTGTCTCGATGTGGGGGTGGGAATTTTTTTATATAGCGCACTCTAGCTGCTGCTGCTTCTATACCGACGCCAGCATAACCTCGCCAGCCGCGTTGAAAGTACCGGAGTACAAGTCTTAGTCGCGTAAAGGGAAATTTTCTGGCAAAAAATATCCAGATATAAATTGAGCGCGCAGGGTCAAGAAACGGCTTTTTGATAAGCTGCGAAACTTCCTGTAAGCAAGATCAGTTATGTACTACGTTCTTTAGCATTCGTGTAATAGCAGCACTTTGGTGTCTACATCAGTCATTCGCCGTCCTAATCCCCGGACGTAACCCTCTACTGTTTTGTCTTGCTGACGGGAGAAGCCCGATAACATACCGAGCAAGGTGAGCGTTAGTCCAGTAGGCAAGCTTTCTTTGTACCAAACGGGCGATTCGGAGCAGTAGCATGCTGCACGTGAGCGTATGCATTCTACACATTCAACGAAGAACTTACCGTAAATGAAGGCCACGGTCAAGATGACGGTCAGAGCGAAGATGCTGAGGATCACGAGAGAAACTACACTTCGAGGATGCATGGCTGAAAGGTGAGTTTGGGCGCGGTAACCGCAGCCGCCTGACAGTGCCACAGAATCACTCGTGTGCCGAAGAGTGTTTGTCCTTGTCTTCAACATACAACTCGTGTTACTGTTTCATGCATAGCTGTCATGATAAGGTGGCGTGTCGCACGCCATGACATGAACAAAAACAATATCTGGTTTGCATGCGGGTTTAGCTGTTAGAAACAGCCGCTGTCTCATGCCTGGAATCTTTTTTTTTATCACTTCTTAGGTATCATGCCCCTTTTCGAGAAAAACATAGCTTCTTTTTGCGCTCACTGACAAGTGACTGCCACGCCTTCCCAGTCAGGAGTGAGGTAGCACGAGAAGCGCCGGCACAAAATAAAACATGCCTTGGGTTCGCAAGATTTTCAGGAACAATGCTCACGTGGGTGAGAATTTTTTTCCAGCAACAGTAATCACGATCAAACCTTCTATCCATCGCGCTAAAAAGCTGCAAGGATTATGGTAAAGTAGTTCTTTGCATATTTGATGACACTGTTACAATGGAAATTGTGTAAACAAAGAATTTCACTGACGCAGAAGCGTGACTATCGGCCACCACTCGAATCACCATTACGGGACGTTTGTTCGAAGGCGAGTTCGTTTAAGCCTTGGCGGCTTTTTCCTTTCCCGTCTAGTGTGTTTTCTGCATTGCTCTTGAAGGTGTGGTTGTCTAGTGTGAAAACTGATGTCACCGCCAGGAAGAAGTCCTTAAAGATCTGCCACAGCTTATCTTTATCGATCGCATGTCATATTTGCTGCCTCTGACGAGGAAAGTACGCTGCCTCACTGCGGTTTTTGAAGCGATGACGGCAAGCTCCAGGATTTCAGCCCTGTCCCGGACATTATAAAACTGCGCCAACGGCTGGCTCCGCTTTACTGACTGCATGATGAAATCTCGCGGTATCTCTTTTGACTGGTTGCGCTACTATGGACACCCCACACCAGTTAAACTTTTTCTTACTCCGTTGTATGCTGCGTATATCACAAAGCCATTAAGGTGTGTTTTAGGGCATACATTCTGTACGTCTTGTTCAGTACCATAGACGCAGGCTACAATTATTCTCCCTTCATTTTTCCAGCGACGCAAGCTGTTATGAAAATATCGCGAGAGAAGACAACGGGTTAGCCTTGCTTTAGCTTTCACGTTATCAAGCAGGGTAGAGAGGGGTAGAGTGAAAAGCATCCGTTTAATACGACACTCAATCTGGAGTTAAGAATCCGTGTAGTTTAACGCGCTTTATACCATAGCTGCAACGGTACGTGCGGAAGAGTTCGGCCGTAAGGAGCACGTTAAGTTTTTCACTTCTCTGCCAGCGTTACTAAGTCGGTGCTCAGACTCCTTTATTATCGACCCATGCTGCGCAGTCAGCCGCAAAAAGGCGCACGTGTGCAGAGTTGTCATTAGTACCGCGTGCTGAGATGTTTCTTTCTTAGGATGCAGCCGCTACTGCTCGCCTTTTAAATCTATCTATTCTCTTTTTTTTTTTCTTTTGCATGTCTACAAACACGTGACGGTGAGAAGCGATGACTGTAAATAAAGAGCAGTCAGAGCAAGGCGCAAATGGCGATTGCCCCGAGTGTGACTGCTGCGTCTTTTGTGAGCAAGCAAATGCGCACTCTTCCGTCCTGTCACCGTTTCGAGAAGGCAGATGCTGCTCGTTTGTTTAGAAAAACGCTCTAGAATACGGCGCTTGGGCGATGATACAAGCTGTGATGCGGTGCCCCGCGCACTGACTTCGCTCCGTGGCTTGTCGCAAGTAGCTGCACTGGGGCTCCATGTCGTCTTAGGCAGAGCTTCTATAGAATGTTTCCAGTTTACCTTGGTCGACCACGGCATGAAGAGCAGCATGCCGGCCACTCGTCGATGTCATCCTGCTTAAAGTCTCCAAATTTAATTACGGTGCCTGTTGCCTTTTTGTCGATGGTTGTGATTCATAACTCCAGGACTGTACCTCTAAATCTCAGAGTGGCGATAATTTTAGCTTCAGCTAATATAAAAATGCACTAGTACGTTCTCAATGAAATATACAACCTGTTTTGTAGTCCGATGTTGTGGGCAGCTGTCAATCGCTGGCGGCATAGTGCATAACTGAATATTGTGTCGTGTGATGCCTACGAGCTACCTGATCACAGCAAAATGCTGTTGAAGTACAATAGCTAAATTTGCGTACATTACTATGGAATTGTTAACAAAACACGGAAATCGTAATTAGTAATTAGCTTCTCCCTCCCTCCTGCGACGTCTCTCGTGTATCACCACTGGTTGTAAAGGAGGACGGGAGAAGGAAGCATTACAAAAAGTGTATCCACATCCGATTGCAACATCGAAAACTATTCGGCATGCGACAGCTGTGAGTCGGATTAAACCATCCCTTGGATTATGTGCCTCTCTACTGTATTTGACGTGCCTTCAGGTGGGCACTGGACTCGATCGGTCATTAGACTGCACATGAGATTATTCCATGGAGCACAAAGTCAAGGTACTACTTTTGATGTACGCTAAATCATCGGACATCAGCCAGATTTTAGCGGCGATATAAGCTTCCTTCTGTGCTTTAATTTTTGCTGTGTCCTCAGTCCTTCCGATTACGTGCATTTCTTTCATTTGTTTTTTTTTTCTCTCTCTTAACACCATTGCGGGGATAATTGGGCAATATGTCAAAATATATTGTGATAGCATTTTGCAGGACAGCCTGTTGTACTTGAGCCATTAATAGCCAGTGCTGTATAAAATTACTAAGGAAAACGGACAAGATTTGTCAATATTAGATCGACCATTGTGGTTTGCTCTAAATCCGTACAGTGGGGGCTTCTGGCATCCCTGGAAGTCCTAACGGTTGAGGACAAGATACGTTTTCAACTTAAAGGCTGGAAGGCTGGTGCTGCGCAGCGAGCCACACAGTGTTTGGTTTGGTTTGGTTTGGTTTTGTGGGTTTTAACGTCCCAAAGCGACTCAGGCTATGAGAGACGCCGTAGTGGAGGACTCCGGAAATTTCGACCACCTGGGGTTCTTTAACGTGCACTGACATCGCACAGCACACGGGCGCCTTGCTTTTCGCCTCCACCGAAAAGCGGCCGCCGAGGCCGGGATTCGATCCCGCGTTCTTGGGAACAGTTCTTGGGAAAAGATGAATTCAGAAATCTGGATTTGGCCTGGTTGGTTCATAACTCAAATTGATTTCCAAAGACGGCCATGAAAACAAGAGGACTGGTCCAGTTGTTTTCATGTACTTCTATTTCGTTATGCTTTCACGTCGTCCTCAGATTCAGTGTGTACTTTCAAGCACTAAAATAAAAGCTTTTATATTTTGGTCTTAGCTCAAATAAAAAAAAAATGACACGAAGAGCTACATCGCAAACATTCTTAACAGAGCGCTCATATCCACATCCAACTGAAGCGCATGATGTATCGGACATTTCTGATTGTAAACTGATCCGGACAGTGTCGCAGTAGCGGTCACATTTTTCATGCATTCTATGCACGAGCTTCAATTTAACGCAGGCATTTGTTTAGCGTGACCCTTAAGGCGGAGTCACACTGCGGAAACAGTTGGTCAACTCTGTCTGTCAACAGCGTGTTCGCGCAGTGTTGGCGGCCCTGTCACATCGCGCCAACACGAACTATTGGGAAACATGTCGTTGTCGCCCTCCAGCAGCTGCCGCGAACTTGTTCTCCGACAGTTGGGCGACACCGTGTCACACCGCGGAAACTTGCTGCTCGTTGAGGCGCTGATGTCAGGAGCCGCCCATTTTGCTACTATTTCGCCCAAATTCATGCGCTATATACGTGCCTGTGAAAAATTCAATAGACAAAGTGGCTGTCCCAGTTACTCTGAGCTTGCTTTAATGATGAACGAGGGCACTGTTATTGTGGGACCCTCGGTTCGGCTCTCACTCTGGTCCATCTCCTCAGGTCCCGTCCTGAGAAATGATGAGCAGTTTGGAGGAATAGGCAGAGGCTTACGGCATCTCTGCCGTGATTTATCTACATACTTACAGGAGTACAGGGAAGTCACATGAGAGGCATTTGTGAAGCCTCGACCGTGAGAACGCGAACCCGACAGACCACCACCTTGGCTTGCAACACAACACGAGTGGAATTCCTCGTCCGGACGTCGAGTCGGCGTTCTGACCGCACAACCATACAGCTCGCCCACGCGAGCTTCGCTGATCCGATCACGTCATACGCCTTATCAATAATTAACCACTCGATTACAAATACACTTCTTCGTTTCACACACGCACGTTCGCACACAGTTTTCAAACATCCGCTCTCCGTGCTGACGCACCACTCACTCCTTCGCCCATTTCTTCACGTGCCCGCTCTCATTGTCGACGCACCACGCACTGCTGCTCGGTGTCCCGTGATCGCACTCTCTCGCATCAAAGCATGGACGCTGTATTTGCTGCGCACTAAGCCCATTCCAAAAAGAAAACACCACTACCAAAACAAGGTAAACACGGATGGCACGGCGCCAGCCACCGCGGCGCCGAATCGTCGGAGGGACGCTGCAGATGGGGGTTGTCAGTTTACATGTTCCCAGGCGCACACACGGGACGCTCACGTTTGGTTCAAGGTTCACACAGCCGCCGCCAAGGCGGGAATTCCCGGCGCAATAAGTCGGCCGGCGACGTTACGGCTGGCAGGCAACAGCGCATATCATCGCCACCCGCGGGAGACGCCGTTGCCGAAGCTCCGAGCCCATGCGAACGGGTGAATGCGCTGCCTGCAAGACGCCACAACGGGGGAAATGGTTTGCATGGAAGCTCTGCAAAAAAAAAAAAAAAAAAAAAAAAAAAAAAAAAAAAAAAAAACCGTATCTGCAAGTAGGAAATTCGCAGGAATGGGTCAATCAGCTCAAATATGAGTACTTTGGTTGGTCTGTTGTCGTCCGGAAATTCGCCCGGCCAGCGAACAGGCCGAACACCGTTGACGGACACTGTTTCCTGCTTGTTTTGGTTGCCAAACACTGTCACACCGAGGTAACACTGCAGCAACCTGTTTGGCTTCCCGACTGTTCGTGCGGTGTGACATGCTGTTGGGGAACAAGTTGGTTCGGAAACTTGTTGACGGCTTGTTTGGCAAACTTGTTTGGTTGAACACTGTCACACCGAGGCAACACTGCAGCAACCTGTTCGGCTTCCCTGCTGTTTCTGCGGTGTGACATGCTGTTGGGCAACAAGTTGGTTCGGAAACTTGTTGGCGGCTTGTTTGGCGAACTTGTTCGGTTGATGTCGCTGTTGTGTTTCCGCAGTGTGACTCCGCCTTTAGTGTAGAGCCAGCTTGACGTGGAGCCAAGAAACGTCGGCGCTTCTTGCAATGTGCTTATGTTGCAATAAACGCACTTGTACTAAGGGAGCAGTAACTCACCAGGCATCTTTGAATGTGGACGTCAAATTTCCGTGTCATAACTGTATAGTGATGGCTTCAATATTTTACTGCCACCATAGTATATGCGCTAGTGCGATGAGGCCATCGTAGGCATTCGCTGCATGCCTTCGCCAAGATTATTTTCTGAAAGCTGCCTAGCGGTTGTTTTCGAAAGTCCTTCCGGGATACGAGTTTCCAGTGTTCCTCCGTCGCTGCAGGAATTGCCGATGCTCGTCGTGGCGATTTTTTTTCAGCACCCTTCCTTGCAGAAGCGAAAATACTGATGACGCTGCCGCTGCTCAGGGAGAAACTAATGTTACACACCCTCCGGGTCACTAATACCCAAGTCACATGGTCATTTTGAAAGGCGATTGAGCCGATAGCCTTCCAGATTTTCAATCGCGATCGAACTTAAGGAGTTGTGCTGCTGCTACACGGCACAAATCGAAGACTATTGAAATAGTTCTGCCGTTTGGCGCCAAACTTTTGTGGTGACACTGTCGTTGTTTTCGGTTATGCTTAAAAAAATAAAATCTCTCTAAATGCAAAATAAAATATAACTGTTACCTTTTTTTTTTTAGTAAATGAAAGTGCTTATTGTTATTCAAGGAAAACTTTTCTTTTAACGCGTTGACGTTCATAAGGCTGTGCTTTTCATTGTGTTTGCTTTTCTCGGCGGTGCATGTTGCAGTGGTAGAGAGTACATAAATAATGCGCCTATTTTAAAATTTTTATGGACATTAATATGTTACTGCGTAAATTAAAGATATAAAATAATAACGCTTATTCACGTTTTTGTATCTTATACGCGCTGTGCAGGTGTGTGCGTGACACTCCTCTGGTCAACGCTAGTAATCTTGCGCGACGTTCGAAGGCCTTCGAAATCTCGATAGAGTTCTGAGCTGTTCCGTTGACTCGATAGACTATCGACTCAATGGCCATTGAAAACGTCCGTGTGGCAGCTTTCGAAGGCCTTCGAGTCAATAGACAGTCGGTTCGAGGGCCTTCTAAATGCCCGTGTGACAGCGGTATAAAACAAACCAGAGCTAATGGCCAGCTGCAGTCTTGAGCTCAGCTTCATTGTTGGTATGCTTTAACTGCTGATGAGTTATTTCAACAGAGGAATTCGGTTTTGTTCATGTTTTAGTTTTTTTAGTTCATCCTGCCTTTCTTTTCAGGCACATTTCATATGTGCATGTTGCCATGCCTCGACCCGGTTAGACATGCGCTTTACAAATACATCATGCCAGGCTGCCAGCACCAGGTTTATATATCGCTTCATAGACCGAATTTACAAGACGCTATGTCGTTACCTGTCCCACGCCGCAGAAACTTCGGCCGCGCCATCCTCGTCGTTGATTGTGAGCGAAAAATCCAGATGGAGAAATAAAATTCAGGAGGAGGTCGAAATTTCCGGATTGATGTTAAATTTCTCATGTAACTTCCTGTAACCAAATGAAAGTAATTGGGCGTAAATGAAAAGTTACTGTTTTTTTTTCTTGTCATGGGGGGGGGGGGAGGGGGGAGTAGCACCTGAGACTTGAAGGTTGTAAGGCAGACACGCTCCTAAGCCACGAAGGTTTGGTTTGGTTTGGTTTGTGTGTTTAACGTCCCAAAGCGACTCAGGCTATAAGAGAGGCCGTAGTGGAGGAGTCCGGAAATCTCGACCAGCTGTAGGTTCATTAACGTGCACTGACATCGCACAGCACACGGGCACATTGCTTTTCTCCTCCATGGAAAAGCTGCTGCCGAGGCCAGGATTCGATCCCGCGTCCTTGGGAACAGCATTCGAGCGCCGTAACCACTGCGCCACACCGGCGGGGCTAAGCCGTGAAGGCTTTTTCTCTTTATTGATTCGTAGGCAACGAAGGCTATCCAGTTCAAGCGGAATAAAAGTATAGACTTGCTGAATGCGAGATGTAAACGAGGCCCGCCAACATTATAGCGTTCTGATTTTAAGAGAAGCTGAAATAAACGCTTCCATGTTTAAAGCACCACTCCATTGGATGGCCGCGACTATAGCTTAGATGGAGACGTCGCGTTTACAGCCGCAAGTAGTGAAACGCGGCAAAACGAACGTTTTGCCTCTTGTAAGACACCGCTTCTACAAAAGTCTGTTCTTTTGAGACAACCTGGAACACAGCCCGCGGTGCTCTGAGCAGAGGCGAGTGATGATGATGATGACGGGCATATACAGATCAAGGAGGTGAAAGTTTGCGCACTGCACTCACACTATTCTTCGATAAATTATGCAATTCGTAAAACTTGAGCGTTTCGGTAATACGACTCTCAACAAGCGCCGCTTATAAGCCATTAGGTGCATGTATATCATGTCCTTATGCTAAGCACGGTGTTTCATTAGATAAAATTTTGTATCTCTCGCTTATTGTAACCATCTCTAATTTGAACCCAATTCTTATATGCAACGACGAAATATTAGGCGCTACAAAAATATCCAGCGTTTCACTAAGCAGGTGAACTATTAAAGGATGGCCCAGAAACCAACATGTTTTCTTGCCTTTACCTAAACCCAAATGGTAGCGAACGTATAAAAAATTCCTTATGAGGCACCGACAACGTTTCAATCCTTTCATATCGAAATGTATCAAGAACAATAATGAGCTTGTTAACATGAAGTGAACTGAAACAGTGCGCTCTCCTTCGTCGTCCTCGCCGAACTAGGATGAATTAATACAATTTCCGACTCGTATTTTCAGCGTATGAATATTTTGTTAGAAAAACTATTACTGGAGATGCCCCGAAGTTTGTGTCACAGTGTTTGGAACCGGATGCTGTTTATGCAACAATGCAATGCAGAGGGGAAATTGAATTAATGACGCGACGAATGCGTAGGAGCACACAGCGAGCAGACGATGCGGCCGGCTCCACTCCGGGATATACTTATTAACTCCGCCACCAGCGGCGTAGCCGTCGTTTTCAACGCCGCTAATGACTCTTTTGATTACAATGGCAGACGAATCGTCATACGAAGCGGAGCACTTTTTTAAATTCTGGTATTTCCGAAATGATCTTGAGAGGGCTATAACTATACGCGCTGAATTAACGACATCCTCATCATCGTCAGTCCACTGCAGGGCAAAAGTCCCTCCTATATGCCTCCTATATCCCTCCAATTAACGTCACACAAAAACGTTGGCAGCTACTACACTGCAACGGATCCGCTCTTTCTCAGTTGACTGCTTTGACAACTAACTTTTGTAATAGTCACTGATAACAGGTAAAGTGGATGGCACTGGTGGTCTCTGCAATTGTAGAAACGAAAAAAAAAAAAAGAACGGCGCCTCGATTTTGGGATGCATTGTCGTTAAATTACCGATGCTAATATGCTTTGAAGTTTTAATCCGTACATATAAATCTTACTATTCTCCTACTGCGTGCGTTAGTATTTATTCTTTAATATTTTGGTTTATCATATTTACATTTCCTTTTCAATTCCCTAGCATTTATTTTTTTATTTTTGCGATGTAGTTATACATCTCAAAATCTAACATCTCTGCACCCCAATTCTTGGCCGATCCCCCTGAGTGGGTATGTGCCATCACATTAGAGGAAAACAACAACAACAATTACCGATGGCAGGGCCCAGGATCGAAGCCCAGAAGGGGCTACTGCAATTTGGCCGAAGTGAAGTTCAGAAGACGCCTGGTGAGCGATGAAGGTGCACGTTAAAAACACTCAAGCAGGTGAAATTCATCTAGAGCCACCCACTAAGGAGCCTCTTTCTATTTCCTGCGGTATGGTCAGCGTGTCCACCGAGAAATGATACATATACTGTGTCTCTGCTTTCCTCATACCCAGTATATCATCATTAAATTTTGTATTGAATCACAGCAAATATTTCTAAACATTCGGTGCTTGCAGTGCTCTTGTCGTTGTGGCTGTAGGAAGAAGGAAAAGCAAATGCACGGGCCTGCCACTGACTCTATAGCTGAGCCACCTCCGCTGCCTTTTTTTTTATTTATTTATAGGAAGGGAAAGGCGCGGTAACTGTCTCACTTGTTTTTTTGTGGACACCGCAACCGCGCCGTAAGGGAAGGGAGGAAGATGGGAGTGAAAGTGAAAAGAGAGAAAGAGAAATCGTAGTGGAGGGCTACGGAGTAATTTCGACCACCTGGGGATCTTTAACGTGCGCTGACATCGCACAGCACACGACACCTCTTCGTTTCGCCTCCATCGAAATGCAGCCGCCGAGGTCGGGTTCGAACCCGGGTACTCCGGCACAGTAGTCGGGCGTCTTACCACTGCACCACCCCGGTGGGGCTCAGCCACCTCCGCTGCCTCTTGCGGACAGAAGAGGAAAGTAGAGAAGAAAGAAAAGGAAGAGGGAGAGAAATACGCGCGCCGCAACAGCCGTCGTCCACCACCTAAGCGGTGACGGGTGCAATGACGACGTACAGAAAAAATTCGGTGGCAGGCTAGCCCCCGCCACAAGCGGCGTTGACCTACCAGTCCCAGCCCCGTAGCTGTTATTGTTGTTGTGGCTGTAGGAAGAAAGAAAAGAAAATGCATGGGCCTGCTATCGGCTCTGTAGCTGAGCCACCTCCGCTGCCTTGTGAGGTCAGAAGAAAGAAAAAGAAGAGGGAGAGAACGATGTGGCCACAACAGCCGTCGTCCATCCCCTAAGCGGTGACGGGTGCAAAGACGGCCTACAACAGATAAAAATTCGGTGGCAGGCTAGCCCCCGCTGCAAGCGGCGTTGACCTACCAGTCCCAGTCCCGTAGGGCCAAGAACAGCCACCTCTTGTAGTGCTTCTACAAGCCGATGCATTACTGACCAGAATACATAAGACTCTCTTATTGGCTAATCACGCAAAACTTTGTCGGCACATGAATATGACGCAAGCAGCATTATCAACACAGAGGTTTGCACTTGAAAGAAGATCTAATTATAACGTTTTTAAATATTTTACCCCAGTTGATATCAGGGTTTAGATCAAAATTATGTACTGAAATAAAATAATACGGAGGAGGGGCCACAGTGGCTTTAAATTTCCTGTTGAGCTTCCAAGTTGAGTTTTGAGGTAAGGTTTCTGTAGCAAATTGACATAGCCATTATATTCATGGATAATTAATTTATCTGCGCTTTCAATGTACCTTTCCTGGTTTGAAAGCCTGTCAAATTTTACGGCAAATCAATGCAATTGATGCTGATGGTAATACGTGAGCAAGTGTGCTCCGATTTCTTGAGCGTGTTTCTATCTCATATGCCCTCTTTGCGTAGTCACGCAAACTAACGCTTTGCCTAACGATCAATGGCGCCCTTTCTACGCAGCTGAGCCGGCTAATGTCAGAGCGCGAGAAGCTGGCTGTGGGAAACGTGAGCAGAAGGGTCAGGCTTCCATTTTTTGGATTAATTTCGTATACTATCTAGCTACCTAAAATGAAAGATCTGCTCAAATCAAGCTCCCGCTTACAAACTTAATCTGCAAGTGAAACTGACCGCATAATCTTACGTTTGGTCTGTATGAAGCACGGATAAAGCTGGATGGCGAAGATTTACAAAACACAGCGGCAGAGCCTCTGAGTTTAACACGCGAAGATGGAATTGTGCTCTAAACTAGCGACAAACGAGGCTGATGTGTTCTTACCGCCACGGGTAATAATCCCACATGCGGCAATATGTTGGGTACTAGAGCGCAAGCTCTGCGTTGGCCACCTCGGACCCAAATTTGAGGATGATCATAATAGACTCACGGCGAGCCTGTGAGAATTATGTGGCCGGTGAGGTTTCACCGTTGGCCTATGGCCTATTTCGACCGAGAAGTGTTCCCTTGTGGCATTCACAAATAAAACAGTGTCACCTTACGCTATACGCATCAATAGAAAAGCCATTCCCTATAAGGCTACGGCTTCCTTGTAGCTTTCCTTGATAGGAATTTGTCATGGAGTCCCCACCTCAACGAAATGAGAAACAGACTTGTAGATATTGTCTAAGTTCTCTCCTTTTTCGGGGTAATGTACTGGGGAGCACCAGTGTACTGGGTACCTTAACTGTACCGGTCACTATTTTTAAGCTACATGCGGCACAGCTTCTCCATATTTAGTATCATTAAAAAAAAAAAACAAACAAACCTCAGGGCCCTTTAAAGTCTGCAAGCTTAAGCTCTTTGTATCTGCCTTGGACTACTTAAATGTGCCTCAACAGCAGCGACTGTTCTTGTCGCCCGGGAACATCCTGTTACTGCACACATTGCTGTTGACACAAGGAAAGCACATATTCGGCACCTAACAAGGGTTTCTATTTATCATCTACTAACTCTTCCACTAATTAGGCCAAGCACTGTATTGCCAAATTTATAGAGGCTCATCGCACTTTTATCCCTTCGCAGTTCAGCCCTGCCGCAAGACCCTGCTTCCCCATATGAAGTGTACATGAACCTCGGATACAAATTTATATTCCTGAAATTATGAAGAAAGCCGGAACATCATCGCATGCTCCTAAACAAATGACGTTGGATTATCTGAATTCTAAACATCAGCATCGTATACATGTCTACACAGATGGCTCAGTTAATCCAACCATTTCCGCGGAGCCTGGGGTAATAACGGCCAAGTCATTTTTATAAAGGTCAAGACGTCATATCTTACTTCTACTGGTGCTGAACTAGCTGCTAAATAGCACGAAAACGTTGGGGATGTGACAGAGCATGGTTGTTACATATTTACCGTTCTCTAGCATGCTCTAAGACTAAGGCTATGAGTCAACAGTATATGGCTCAGCCAGACCATCCTAGATAAAGCGACTAGATCCAGTACATAATCTGCAGTTATCTTCCGGTGCTTGTAGAACATACCCAATAGCCATTGCTTATGTAGAAACAAGTGAACCTTCCTTAGAAGATCGAAGAACGACATTAACTTCCACATACGTCCTCAAAATCCGCTCTCAGCCTATACAGCTTTTTCACTCTATACTCGCAAAATGCACATCCAGCATTCTCTTCGGCAACAAGCCCTGTGCAGTAAAACCACTCACCCTGCGTTTCGAGGTGGACATAATGAGTGAAATACCAACAATTGCTCCAAGGTCTGAAACATTACCACCATGGTACGCCTTCCCTGATGTTCGTGACCTCACATTAACAAATTTTCAGAAAACATGAACTCATAATACAAGAATGCTTGGCACTGAATAAAAAATATAGGAATGACTTATACAGATGGCTCAAAAACTAAAGATTATGCCGCAAGTGCGATAGTACAGGATGAAGCGGAGAAATCAGCCCCAATCCCTCAGTGCGCATCAGTTTTTACCGCAAAATACTATGGAATGTGTGCCGCTGTGGAGCAAATAAAGAATGAAAACATAAAAATAGCTCTGTTTACACAGAATCTTTAAGTGCACTCTGGAATTAACTTTAGAAATGCTGTTGAGCCACTGATAGGAAACATAATACATAACATAGCAATAGTCACTGCACAAAAACATTCAATAAAGTTCAGCTGCGTCCCCAGCCTTGATGAGATTAGGGGTAATGAGAGAGCACACGTGTGTGCTCCACAAGCCGGAATAATGAAAATAAAACAGATGAACATGTTACACCGGGATTGCACCAAAGTAGTGCGCAGCAGACTAAGAGCCAAGTGGCAGGCTACTTGGGAAAATGAAACAAACGACAACCTGCATACCATAAAACACATATTAAGGGAATGGAATTCATGTCAACATCAGGAATGATTCATTGAAGTAGCCTATCTTGTGTCGTCTACGTCTAGGGCACACACATCTTACACGCACAATTTTTACTGAGAAAGAAAGATAAACAGGTATGTGAATTCCGTTGTGATCAGCTCGGTGTAAAGCACGTTTTAATCACATACATAAAACTCGAAGACTTGAGGAAAAATATTTTACTTTCTTTCACAGTCAACTCATCCCAACACGCACTTTTTGTTTTTCACAACTTTTAACGTTTCTCAAGAGATCAAAATTTTTATGGCAGCTATAGTGATCTATAGGCATCTAACCTTGTGTTTGGGGCATGATAGCCGTAGTTGCTGATGCGCCATAAAACACCATATAACTAACTATGCTACGCCGCGAGTCACATGAGCGACTCGTTGGAGATATCCGCCAGCTGTACCACGGCGCTATATAGAAAGGTCACGAAATTATTTTTCAGTAGCTGCCGGGACAATGTGGTGTAAATAGAAACCACCAGGTGGACGAGGCTGCCGGATCTGCCCACAACGACAGAGTTCCAGTAAAAATCTCCATATTGAGGGTTGACGCAGCATGTGGAGATCCCACTTTCAGCTGGAGATCACAATTTCAGCCTGGAACACGGGGTAGTTTTGCAACCGCCGTCTCGGGGCGCAGGACCCTGGACTTCGCCTTCGCCTTCTCAGTAAAATAGCGCGTCAAGAAACAACATTGCTGTGCCGTTTATAGCTCGATGTTGCTTTCAAAATCATGATTTCCGGTTTGGAGCTGCCGACAGCCCTGCCTGTGAAAATCATGGCTGTGAAGAGAAGTTGAACATTTCATGCGTGAATGCCCGGCATTTCTGAGTGAAAGATGTAAGTGGCGTTGTGCACTGGGCCTCCTCCATCCTCGCCCTTTAACGGCGGATAAGATCCTTGGTCCATGGCAACAACAATCGACTGCCTTGTTGAGGCATATAAGGCACTGTTTTGTTACCTGACAGCCACCGGCTTGAGTGACGAATTGTGACTGCACTCCACGTCCATCTTCTTTAAACCCCTCATTCCTTTTCCCCAGTGCAGGGTTGCTAACCGGAAGCCTTTCTGGTTAACATCCCTGTCTTCACTTCACCTCCCTATCTATCTATATTCTAGGTCAGGCACTGAGGAATCGGAGCCCTCTCCAAAACGCATTGTTTGGATTCCGGGCCACCAAGTTCTTCTAGGCAGCGAAGCCGTCGACGCGGCTGCCCGAGCGTTTACTTACCAGGCTTCTCACACAGATTCCTCCAACTCCGAGCCAAGACAACCACTAATGCGGTTTTGCGAAATTCTGATTCACTATTTCGAATGTCAGTTTTTCCGAGCTCCAGGGGCTCGCACCCTGAGGCTCCAAAACACCAAAACCTTGTTGTGTCCTGCAATAACAAAACATTGTGATCTCAAGATAAAAGGGTGATAGGTGCATTAAGATGCATATGTATCTGTCTTTTTTTTTTTTTTGAAAAGGAGGGGGTGCATAAAGTTAGAGGCAGCAAATCTGAAGCGAGCAAGTGACCTCTAATGTACTGGGGGGTATCCAAATGTTTTAATTATCACCATGAAATAAGAAGCGCACAATAGTCACTCGCAGCGATCAAAGTTAGTTCTCCTCGTAGTCTCCCTGCAGAGTGACACATTTCTGGCAGCATTTCTTCACTTGTTTCAAGCCCTCTATATAGTAGTCCTTTGCTTTGCTCAAAAACCACTGCTCCACTTCGAAAATGATAATATTTCTGTCGTCGAATTGCCGAACACGAAGTGGTTTCTTCATCTCGTAAAAGAGGAAGAAGTCAGTTGCCGCAAGATGAAGAGATTAAGATGGCTGCAGCAAAAGTTTATAGCCTGTCTGGCGGGAGGCGACGAAGGACCACTGGGCCATATGGATGGGTGCATTGTCGGGCAGGAGACGGACGCCTTTGCTGGTCATGCCACGATGTTTTTGCTTCAAAGCCAGCACGTGCATTTTCTGCTGAAGGTTGCAGTGGTGATCATTTTCGATGGTATCGCCCTTCAGAAGGTAATCGGTTAAGATTATCCCGCGGCTATCCTAGAAAACGGACAGCATCACCTTCCGGCATATTTCTAGACCTTCGCCTTCGCCTACTCGGGAGGAGAGGAGGATGGATGTCTCCACTACTTGATAATTTCTTTGGTATCCGGATCGCAGAGGTACAACCGCCACTGGTTCATAGTGACGAGGTGGGCAAAAATCGTATTAATCCACTCCAACAGAGTGAAATTCTTCTGGGAAAGGTCGTGGCGAGTTTTCTTTTGAAGAAGTGTCAACAATCCTCCAAGCACTATCATAACTTAGTATGGCCTCCGCCATCACTCTATCCATTGTCGTTCGTCTATCGTCGAGGATAATGGTCTCCACTTTCTCCACCATGGCAAGATCATCCTTAATTGAGGGACTACCCGCCCGTGGCTCGTCTGTTAGGGGCATGTGACAAACTTGAATGTGCTTCTTCCATCTCACAACCATGTCATATGAGGAGCTTTCATCCCCATAGACAGCTTTCATTTCATCGCGGATCTGGCGTGCGTTGTTGCCTTCAAACGGAGGGGCTTTATAACACTTCCCACTTCAATTTTTGTTCATCATGCAGGTTGACGTCTTCTACAGTTTATGGAAAGAAACCTACTTTAGTCAAATTTTTGATATTTTCGCAAGTATGCATGGGAATGACACTGATTATGTACAGTCTCTGTCAAAAATATACAGCCCAGGGGTTTTGCTTCTAAGCCCCGTAACGCGGCTCAGTACGTATCTGCACTGTCCGAAATTTAGTAGACGATAAATCTAGTCCCCATTCTTCTCTATGCTTACTTACATATTCCAGTATTGCTTCCAGGGGCTTAGTTAGAATGCTTAGAAGCGAACCTCTTGGGCCTTATATTTTTGACAAAGGGTGCACATAAAGATTCATGTAAAATCTTAATGAATTCTTTATTATAACTAAGACGTTTGGATACCCCCTCGTATTTCATATAAAACTATTCAAAATGTTTTCTTTGACGCTGTACTTAAAATATTTCGAAGAGCTGAGCATAGGCCTCTTCGTTAATTTTGTCTCACTTGTCTTCAAGTCTGGGCCAAGAGGAAATGAGCCTACGAGAAGGTGTAGCACTAAGAAATTTAGTGGAAAACGAAAGAAAGTAGCGAGAAGCAGTTGCGGACTCGAAACTATTATAGAATGCTTAAAGAAATTCTCACTTGCGACGAATTCGCAGCAGCTTTGATGGCCGCCCTCTTTGACGATGCCGCCTCTTGAATTCTGGAAATGCAGTTCTCGCAACCGGATCAGGAAAGTCTTACCATCGCTAATTGAGTAACGCATTGTGCTGACTTCCGTAGGACACAAATACTCGCTTCAACCTTGAAGACTGAGTATCCTTGAGTGGCTCGTGTGCTTCAGACCACGCCGGATTTTTTTTTCTACCCCATCGGACTCGAGCTGTCTGGGAGTCGTAACTTTTTCTTTCCCAGATCATTCTGCATGCAGCAGACAAGGTTAAAACTTTGCCACTCAAAAATACCCAGGTAGAAGACGGAATTCGGAGTGGCGGACTGCGCTAAACGAATTGAAATGAGTTGCAGTACTTGGCTCCCAATAGATGCAAGAGCGTGACTTTCGAAGTTTTGGAGCGCATCCTGAATATGTAAGCCACATGTAGGCGGCTGTTCTACGCTGCAGCTGCCGTCCAACAGCTGGAGTGGAAAACAAATAAATACAAATCACGCGGAGAGAACGCATCTCGCGTACTCTTACTGTTCAGTTCTGCTTTTATTTTTTCCCAACCCCGCCTTCCAGAGTTCGTGTTCTCTTGCGTCCTAACGGGCCTGGACACGTTTTCAACTATGGTCCAAGAACCACTTCACAAGACACAACTTTCTGTAAACTCTAATGCCAACCCCAATTTCTTCTCCTCCAATATAGAGTATAGTGCTTGATAAACATAGCCAAACACGCGCTTGGAAGATGGCAGGACTCAGAAGACGTGCGTGTGCAGTTGCAATGTCAGTGTTATCTACCTCTTCATGCTTTCCCTCCCTTTTTAAGCCTCCCATCACGGCACGCGGTTGACGTGTCCTCCGACTAGCCGGAACATGGCTGGGCCCTTTTTTTTTTCACGAAATGCTTTTTTTTATCCAAGCCGCTTTGATCAAAGCGAAATGCTGGTAAATAACAGTGCTTTGCTGTATCATTTGATTTCTTTTTCTCTTCAAGGCGCATCCTTTGCGGTCTAAAGGAGACCGCTGTCCACACGTTTTGTATACGAGGTAAAAAAAGATAGACAGATTGGTACGAACGTTGTTGCGTCTTTAACTTTCCAGATTGATTTCGAACGTTCCGCTAAAGAATACTAATTTTGTAATTTTCAGTTAGAGTCTTTCATTGAACAGTAAAACCTGACCTAACTACTGTTCTACATTCATCTAAGTAGATCAGCCTATACGCGAGGAGGCTTAGCATCATAACTGCACAGACTATTGATTTGTCCCTTGAAGGCGAAAGTATAAATGTCTCTTCGTGAGTTTATATGTCGTCGGTTAGAATCCCTGTCGCGAGGTAGCCTCGAACTTGACTTCTCGTTTTTACATTTCTGGTTGCTGTATCCAACGATATATCATGTGACGTTACCCGAAACGCTATAGACGAATGGTCGCATAACAATTTTGTTATGAAAGACAGGAGCGATTGCTCCGGAAAGGCGGTGGTCCCGGGTTCGATCCCCGAATCAGGACGAAGTTTTCTTTAACTACGAAGCTTCTGAGAAACCTGTACAGCTTTCCTTTGTAGCCGTATGACTCCGCTTGAGTGGATGTCAATGAGTAATTACTCCCTTATTAAAGACAGGAAATCTGTCGTCACGTGGAAGTCCATTATAGTTATGCCATACCAGCAAATGGCTAGCCGGAAGGTATGGGAGGAGGTAGCTCCTTCGTGGTTCTTCGGGGTTGAGAATGCAGGGGCGTTAGCCAGTTGTTGCGAGGGCACCTCACCACAAGGGTTTCTGCCATGCATGTCATCGTCGCACTCGCCGATTTAGCGGCTAGACGGCGATTCTTGGAACGGCGTCTTATTGGGATAGTCAGTCGGTGCCAACAACCGGCTTCCGAAAGAATTCCGTTCTATAACTGGGCGCCACTATCTGGAAATGAAAATAGTTCATACATAATTCACTGTGCATAACTTGTAATACAGTATAGCGATACTTTAGAGCAGAGACATTAGTCTGCCAACCAAGATTCGTATAACTCGTGCTATGGTCTTTCCAGTTGTGATGTATGGATGCGAGAGTTGGACTGTGAGAAAGGCTGACCGCCGAAGAATTGACGCGTTTGAATTGTGGTGCTGGCGAAGACTCTTGAGAGTTCCTTGGACTGCCAGAAGATCAAATCAGTCGATATTGTCGACCATAAACCCTGACTGCTCATTGGAGGGTCAAATTCTAAAGTTAAAGCTCAGCTACTTTGGTCATCTGATGAGAAGAGAGGAGTCGCTGGAGAAAGATTTGATGTTGGGAAAGGTTGAGGGTCGCCGGAGAAGGGGTAGGCAGCGAACGCGATGGTTAGATGGCATCCTCGAGGCACTGCAGATGAAGTTATGTGATGTTAGGAAGATAGTGAGAGACCGGAAAGCGTGGCGTGACATGGTCCATAGGGTCACGAAGAGTCGGACACGACTGAAAGCCTGAACTGAACTGATAGCGATACTTTGATAAGAAGTAACCTGAATATTGGAAGTGAAATATAAAAAAATGCGATGTCTTACCAGGTGCTCAATTTCCCAGCTAAGCTCTCTTAAATTGTCGGGATGGAAGGGAGCTAAAACAAAAACAAAAAAACCTGTTATTTCATTTCGCAGCAGAAGACACCAACTAGTTCGTGCTCAGAAACCCTTTCATTACTTGGGCGACACCATTTCTTTCTAAAATACTTCGTTCAAATTTATTGTTTGCTGTGTCCTTAATTAAAAAAGAACGATAAAAAAGGGGGCCACATTGTGTCTCACATTCTTTACTCGAGGGAGATGGCCCAAGCTGTTTATCTATGCAGCATGCATAAGACACTTTGTCAATCGTGAACCAATAATTAAGAATTACTTCAGTGGGGTGTATATGTATTAGCGTGGTTTATTTTTGTTTTATTCAAATAACTCACTGGTTCCTTTCACTAGGAGTATCGCGTGAGTGGGAAAAATAAATTAAATATCAAATGTAGGAGCCAACATAACCAATAAGGAAGAAAAAAGCTTTACGCAATAGTTAGCTGCAATTATTGAGCACAAAACACTAAAATTGCAAAAGAAAAAGTTATGCAATGTTTACATAAGGCTATATAGAAATGGTTCTCAAATAGGAATTGAAGCAGACATGAGCATATTTGTGTTTATTATACAATGCTAAATATGAAACTTTTTTTTCTGAAAGCACATAGAACCAATAGATTAATATTATATAAGCTAACAAGTCTCTAAAAGCGGCAGCATCTCTGATGTTGGCAACGTCATCAAGAAGGGTATTCTAATGTCTTATGGTACATTTGAAAGAAAACTTTATTCGCTGTATTTGCGCTATTCAACTATGACGCAGCCGTATTATAAATAAAAACTCGGTAAGTGAAAAATTTATAGCTTATTGTGCAGGCCAGACGCTCTCAGGAACCAGAGCAGTGCCTGGCAGACCTTCACTGCAGATGACTGCCGCGGCCACTGCCTGAGAATCTTCCGTCAGCGGGCGTGGATCAAAACGCTCGAGCGCATGGTATAGAGAGTGCGTTTCGGCACTATATGCAGGCCGTGTACAATGAAAGGGCGCTATACGATCTCGTCGAATCTGCATACAGGTAGCGATCACTTTTATTATTCGCTTTTATTGTTTACTTTTTAATACACAGCTTAAGCTAACACAATCAGATAAATACATAGGAGTCACTGTCTCTTCCGATCTATCATGGCAGGATCATTTTAGTAACAGCATTGTAGCGTCAAAGAAAACACTAAGTTTCCTTTAACGCCACCTCCGCCTTGCTCCACCTAAGGTAAAATTGGTGGCATATATATCGCTTATGAGACCCAAATTAGAATACGCATCTGTCATCTGGAGCCCACATCAAGCATATCATTAGAATTTGTTCAAAATCGTGCCGCCCAGTTCATTCATTCCTCATACACATACAACAGCAGTGTTTCGGCATTGAAAACAAAACCTGGATTGCCACTTTATTTTTGTCGCCGCCTTGCTCTTTTTCACAAGTTTTTTTTTTTATTCATCTTTGAATCAAGCACCGTATGTCAAAGCCGCAGCATATCTCACCGCACAAGTAACCCATTTCATGTTGCGCGCCTACAATCAACACTAACATCTTTTCTTCGCTCTTTTTTCTAGCTGCTACAGACTAGAACGGCCTTCCCTATGACATCGTAGCCATTGCATCGTCATCTGCTTTTCAAGAACGTTCAACCGGTCATTTGAAATGTTAAATAACCATCGTTGCTTTTTTGTTTTTGTTATAGTGTTTCAAGTGTATTTCTACTCCTTATGTAACACCACCTGAAATGGGGGCCTTTAAGGAATAAAAACTGAACTGAGCATGCAGGGTTATCTGCATGCCTTGCTGATAATAAAGAAGCAATGGTTTGGAAACATGACACCATGGCAAAAAGAACACGGAAAAGTTGTTTCATGTTGTGCTAAACCAGGTGGAAGCTTGAGCTTGATGTCAGCGCCCAGGAACTGTAGACATGGCTTTGAAACCTGGCTGGAAATCCCCGAGGCGTGGTCGTCCTCATGGCCAAAGCAAGCATGACGGACTGTTAACAAATGGAAGGGTGGCTTTGAAAAACAACATTGTGGAAGCTATGGACCTGATTTTGTCGTATGCTATAGGAAGGAGTAGAAGCCTTCAAAAGCACTGGTTTGTTCGTCTGGGGATGTGCGCAGAGCTTCCACGCTCTAGAATAAGAAAGCGATGAATAAAATAACGCAGTATTTAGCTGCTCACATGCTATTAATAAATGCGCACAAGGCTTATTATAGGAACTGCGTCGATATTTCTTCTTTGGGTTCGGAAAACGCCATGTGCACTGTAGCATGGAAGCAAAGCAAGCATCGTCAAAACCGCGGATGACCATATCTTTAGCAGCCCTATTAAGGGCAGTGTTCGAGTTTTATTTTCACAGCATGAAAAAGAAAGAAAAATGGCAGACGTTTAAGCTCTGCATTAAAGTAGAGCGCGAGAGCCTTAATGAACCTCATCGTTGCCTTTCCTGCTTGTTGTTTGATACCATGCTTATCATACGATTGACGCAGACAACGAACTCCTTTTGCCTGCACATTTACTTTCTTCTTTTTTTCTTATTCGCACAGGTATTTGCCTCTAACGACAATACTGCTTTGAACGTAATTACTAACTCTTAAATAGCATACTCGTTTCACATTTAGGATCAGTATGTCTTTAAGAGCGGCTCCTGACTGACTGACCACACCTCAGTCACATGTTCCCCTTTAACATGAGTGAGCCATCGAGCCTCCGTGGTCTACGTACAGCGCGTTTGTCTCGCAAACAAAGGGCCTGGTTTATAGTTGCAACTAAAGCTGAGGGTTTGATGTTCTTGTTTTCTATGTTCCAGGAACCTGCTCACCATTTTTACATTTTCCTGAATTGTGACGGATTTTAAGGTTCTTCGGGTTATAAAGTCTCGAACGACGTATTCGCCTGAGATGCCGGCGACGCTGGTCTCATGTGATAAGAGACACTTGAGCTAGCGTGCAATATTGTATATTTGCTGAAGACGTCAACAAACCTTGAAGTAGGACTGCCATCCGAAAATATAGTCAGGACTACATTTCGCTTAGGTTATTTATTATCTTAGGTTATTTATTATCAAGGAACGTATAAAGCTGATACAGTGCGAGTACAAATCCTGCGGCCTGCTCATCTCCTAATCGCCATGATGACAACTTGATCGGGAATTTTAAAAAAGAAAGGAATCTCGGCAGGAAGTGTAACCCATTTGCTGTATGACTTCTGTAATTTCGTAACAGAATTGATCGGCCAGCATCCATAGCTGTTAACTATGATATGGGATTCCAGGGCAGCTTTCTTACAGAATTACGACTAGGCAGAGTGATAGACGCTTGTATATATAGTACAAAGCGTAAAGGATAAAACGAGAGTTGCTGTTAGAGCAGACCAGACGCAGCCGCATCGACAGGTATGTGCCGCTTTTTCCATCCACCAATGGGCAGACACATGAGGCCATAAACAAACGTCTCAGCTGTTGACGTTTGCATAATCAACTAAACTCAGACCATTGGCGACAGCTGTGCGCATAGCACGCCAATGTTTTGTATTAGCCATAAGGTAAGGATTTATTGTCCCTGTCAACAGTGGTACTCCGTGGAGAAAGCGACACTTTGCAAGCGAAACCTATTTTATGGGAAGATTTTCTGGATGATAAATGCGTATAGCGTTTAAATTGTCCGTTGCTATGTCGATTTGTCTATATTGCAATAAGATTTGCTTACACGAGAGGCGACAAACTGCCGGTATGCTAACGAAAACAAGCCTGACCGTTTTCTTTACAAAGTTTCTTATCGAGGGATGCCCATTTAAAAATTCAGATCAATCCTATACTTTTCTATAGTCGCTTGTTGGTGCGGCATTAGTAGTTACACCTTGCTTTTGTGCTGTAGTTTTTGTCGCCAATATAATGTGCATACTTAATGTTTTTGATCTTTTTACCGCTGTATTCGCCACCGTGCCTCATGGCACTTTGTGGATATTGTGAATTGGCGTCTTCGCTGGCTTTCATCGAACAACGCTGCCTTATTGGAAATAATGGCAGCACTGGTCACTGCAGCTTTATGATTCTCCATGGGAAAGCATGACAGTGTCTTGCTCCATTTCCCACAGAGCAGCGCTTCCCGCGGGATCAAAGTGCCGCTCGGATTTTCTATATGTTGCAGAAAGAGTACCCGTAGATACCAGAAAAATAACCAACGACGAACTAATTCTTCGACCCTTCGGTTAATGAGCAACCCAACTGCCACCCCTTCCGAAGAAGTTCAGTAGGCCTAACGAGTTTACTTTCCTACGAGTTGGCGCCAGCATCAGTGCAGCTACTGCCACAAGCCACGCGTGGTACGCATGCACCACGCTTAATTGACTGCCAATAAAGGAACGGCGATAATTGAGCCTCGTGCTCGCGAGTAATTGTGTCGACAAAAGAAAGCGTCATGCAATCGCGAGGCCCCGACGGAGTACACGGTTGGCACGACCGACGGGCGTACGCCAAATCCCGCTCGTGACGTGTCGAGCAACAAACCTGTCGTCGAGCCGGCGCCTGTGTGCTCGGGAGGCCACGAAGATCGATAAATAAACAGCAAAGTTCTCTCAGTGACGAGCTGTCTTTCTATTTCTTTTTCCCCTTCCATACATTAAGGAATGGGAAAGTGACACGCTTTGGCAGCCAATCATGCTGGGCCTTTTATCAATTCGTCCCGGCGCAGAACAGGCCGATTTGATATGACGACGTCATTCTTTACCGCGGAGGATGCTTCTTCACCGTCGCCGAGCGTGACTTCGATTTTCGCCAGAGTTGTTCAGTGAAATGTGTGCTTGCCATCACGCGAAAGCGCGAACAAGACGCCTGCACACATCTCTCGTCGCGCACTTCCGAAGGACGGAGGAGCTCAGGGCAATGCGTTCTTTTGCATGCGCTTAAATGTTTATCTACCGGCACCTATAGCCTAAAAGGGTGTCAAAGATGCAGCTTTTCAGCATCATAGGATCATAACAATGGTAGAGGATACGCTTCATCTTCGTAGTCGTGACCTCGTCTACTTCCCAAGGATCGTGCGAATGCTTACGGAATATTCACTGTGGTCTTGGGTCAGTTAATGCTGTTATGCCGAAATTATGACATGGAGCAGGATGCACATAGATGGCTTAAGTGGGTTCATTACGGTTGTCCCTTTGCTGTATCGTAGAGGCCCTGAAACGAGACCTGTTTGTGCTGCTCAATTTCCGGGGGACTGGCCCACTTTATTTCTTTTTTTTCACCATCGGAATGATTCTCCTCTAACAGGTCCTCCTAATTTACTTCTCCTTTAACTTACTGGATTATAGGAGAACACAGGTGATTTCTAAGGTGGCTAACAGAAATTTCAGCAAATAAATTGCAAATTATGAGAGTATTCCATAAATTAAACCATGTGATTTTTCTTAGACCCAGTTCGTTCACAACTTGTGAAATTCATAGCATACCTTCCAGAATAAAAGCTTTTAATGTGAACTCTACTATGTTTTATGGCTGTGCACCATTGCTAAATAAATTTGTGCATGCCTTCTTCGTACCAGCATTTAACGCTATGGCGCTGAGTGCTACATTAGACGACAAAAGAGCCATCGGTGTGACTGGATATCCTGACAGATCCAGATGGGACGTGCCATGATATCACACGTACGGACATCGTTTAAAAGACACTCTTGATGTTTCAAGTGATGGAGTCGAATATGTGACCTTTCGAACGCGTTCAGGTACGCTACCCCTACGCCACCTAGGAGCGGTTTTTTCTTTATCGTATGAATTGGCATAAATATATCGCTAAAAGATTGTGGTTGTCATGCCCATTGGAAGACAGCTGTGTCTAACGGACTTCCACCGCCACGTGTTGATCCTTCAGACTCAAGACTTCTCTTAGTCTTACTGCTTCAAGACTTCTTAGTTCATAGACCTGTTCAACAAAATATGGGAGTGGGGGACACTTCAGCTCGACCCTTAAGGGTATGAGGCTATATCCAAGGCTACCACAGCACACACAAAGCCCACCGCTTTGACCAAGACGTATGAAAGTGCCTGCGTGGCCTAGGAATAACGTCAATGTAAGGGTCCTGGCAGGCTGATTATGATATCCCCCTCCCATATGAAAGGAGAGGCTCCACTAAGCAGCTCCTGCGAATCGTAATGTCAGACAACCCTACGTTCAGTTAGCGCTCGGATATATGTCACCTGCAGCAACCATTTGCCAGCGCTACGATCTTGATTTCTATTGCGTTAGCAATACTGCGCCATTTTTCAGCCCGTCGCGTAGTCCCGGGAAGGGCCACGTTTGACCTTGAGCCCCAGCCGAGCCGAATACGGCTTTAGCTAAGCCGTATGAACGTGCCTTAGTGGCCTGTAGGGGTAACGTGAATGCAAGGGTCCTGGCAGGCAGATTCTGACATAACCGTCCCATGTGAAACGAGAAACCCAAGTATTGCTAATGCAATTCAACCCGGTTTAACTAGAGCTAAACCACACACAATTTTTTTAAAGTTTTCGCTCAGAACATCGATGACAAGAACTCCGACGCCGGATTTTCTGGTGAACGAAGCCTAACACTGTCTTGTTAATAACCGCATATCGATCGTGCATACAGGCCACAATGTCTAACAGCCATCCTACTCTTCCAAATGGTTGATGACCCAATAGTATAATGAGATCATTTCGGACATCATAATTTAGTTGTAAAGTACCGGATTTCACACGGTGTCAATTGAACTTCTAATTCGGAAGTGTGACGCCTTTCGCTGGCTGCACCAAGAGCGCGACCGCTGTAAGAAGAAAATAAAGACGGCAGCTGGCGATGGCGCGTGAAGCCACGGCTGGCTGTTCTGTTCTTGCATAGATTCGTGCCAGCTGCCTCGTCTTTCGCTTCTGGGATCTTTGGCCTATAAGTGGTGACCCAGACGTGATTCGAACACGCAACCTTCTGATCATCGAACATGCAGCTTTCAGAAGCATTTCTTGCCTCATGGTAGCGTGGACAGAGCCGGTCATTAAGCATATCCGCATGAACTGTCAATCAACATTGCATGAGTAAATAATAAAACAATGGATTAAAGACGTATGTAAATAATAGGAAGGATTAAGTTAGTGAAACGTTTAAATGATTGGGTATATAATTAATTGAACGAATTAGGCTGTGGGCAGAGCGTATTAGCACGAATCACCATATAATTTGACTAAATTTGGTATCTAATCTAACATGATTGTGACCATCTCGATGGTGACCTCCAAACTTGTCGGACCACGTCAAAAGATGGTCCCGTGAACAACAAAAATTTGATCTCATCGGATTGGACAAAAATTGATGTCCAACCTAATCCAAGTATGGAGAATTAAGTGGTGGCCTCTCAACTGGGACGGGTCGCCGCAAATATTTGGTCCCCTGGACTCCAGAAACATGATTGAAATTTGACCCAAATCGATGCCTAAAAATTGAGAGGTGACCTCCAAAGAGGAATGAGCCTCACCCGAAGTTCGGCCCCTAGATCCTCCAAATTTGACCTTGCCAGAATTTGTCGAAAATCGATGTCTAACATACCTCAAGTACAGCCAATTCAGTGGCGACCTCCAAACTTACGTGACTCAACCCGAAGTTTCGCTTCCCTAGACTCCCAAAGTTTGTCTTCGTCCGAACATCACCCACAGAAACGTCACTAAGCACCTGTATTGGTAAATAACCGTAGAGTTCACAACGGAACTAGGAATGCAACTCGTAATGCTTTCACATTTCTGAATTTAATCAGATTTCACTGCATCCCTGTAATTTTTCCAGGGCTCGTCGCAAACGAACGGAGTAGAACCCCATTTCCTTATAACCCCGGAATATGTGCCCTACCGTCTCTACATTTTTTTTTTTTGCACAGGAGAGAGTTGAGCCCCAAAGAAAAGAAAAAGGCCCTATGCTAAGGTAATAAGCGTGTCGTGTTTGTGTAGAGCGTGCCAAAGGAAGCCTCAGCGGCCGCAGGGATCCCTTGACCCTCTACGCCATACCTACAGAGTGAAGTTGTGTTCCGCAAGTTTCTTTCATTCCTCTGTAGCCCCGCCTTCAGGGCTCGAATGAAGATCTTGTCTTTATCAAATGCGAATCCTGGCCGTGTACACATGAAAGTAAAAGGCCACTAAGTGAGGACTATAACGAGGACAGGGCAGCACAGTCCAGAAGGGTTCGGAACTCGCTTCTGTTCTTTTCACCTATATTGCCGTGGTGAATGAAAAGAAATTGCCAGAAAAAAAAATCAAGAGACACATGCCATTAACTCGGTGATATTACATTTAAAAGTACTATAGGCATTCGTGCTGATATGTGGCCACAACATTTGTGAATTCCATAAATTTTGCATGAACAGTGTTTCGAGGAAAAAAAAAAATGAACAGCATTATGTCTTTGACACTCCTATTAAAACGAAGCTCTGATGGTTATGTCTGCCTGTGCGTGCATAAGACACTCCTCCAGCACTATTTTTGGAAACAGAGCGAGACTACATTGTCAGTACACCATGAGGTCAAGAGTAATATATCTGAGATTGAGTTGCTCCTTCAAACTGCAGTATCCGAGCAAAGAATTCTGCAGTGTTAGCACGCTGCGAACGAAACGAAATTTAAGGCCATCAGTAAGGTGAGAGGTAACATTGTACCTGTTTCTGACAATTGTGGAGAGTGTACAGATGTTGTAATATGCGATGACTTGCCGCTTCATGTCATTCTCACTTCAGTGCACTTTTTACTCACCCTTAATGGATTGCAGAATAAGTCTGCGTCATCGCTCCTGATCCAGAGAACCGGAAGTGATTATTCTAAGCGCGTGTTTTGACCTGGCGACTGCTAGATGTGCTATACTGTGTTTCTCCTGTCATTTGTGAATCTTCTCCTGCCTAAAGCACAAGTGAACTGCCACGCGCGCGCGTGTGTGTGTGTGTGTGTGTGTGTGTGTGTGTGTGTGTGTGTGTGTGTGTGTGTGTGTGTGTGTGTGTGTGTGTGTGTGTGTGTGTGTGTGTGTGTGTGTGTGTGTGTGTATGTGTGTGTGTGTGTTTGCGTGTGTGCGTGCGGCAGTACGTGCACGTCAGTGCGTGCGTGCGTGTGTCCGGACCTCTAAGTTCAGGTTACAACGATATTCGTTAAACAGTGACCGCAGAGTCATTTTCGACATTCTTTTGACGAGCTTGAGGCAAGTGTACGGCGAAAAAATGAGAAGGGTTCAACGCTGCTGAACCGAATATGGAGCAAAATCATTAGCTGCGGGTGACCAAGCGTTCTTCTTCGCGGCTGTTCAAGGTCTACGCAACGGGCCGAAACCTGAAGTAGTATAGCTTTCGCAATAAACATTGTTTCATGCTCAAATCAGCGAGTGGCTTCGGCGATTGATTTAATTAGAGGAACTCTAAGGACAAGTAGAAATTTTCTTACATTGACAGTGTGCACCTTTGTAACCACGAAGCGTCCCCTGGCACTAAAAGCCGGCTCTTTTATACTGAAAAAGGCCTAAACAAAAAATAAATAGAAGCGCGGCTAACACATGTCAGTTCCGCAACAAAACTGCATGATTCGACGTCTCATTTATCGCGCATTATAGGAGGAGTCTACTCTTCACAGCCATTTACTCCAAAACGCTGGCAACGCGCGCCCTTTACAAAAAGTAAGCACGTCATAAGTTTCAGTCGACTGGCGGGAAGATGTTTTTCATTTTGATTCGAGTGCTTTTCTGCTGTGCAGATTTAATTTTTATTGATCAAACTATTTGTGAGAAGTTGTGTTCAACGTCTTTAAGTTGCACCACCGTTCTGCGTGCAGTTAGCCACAAATACATCGTTGGTAAACATTTAAAACTCGATAGTTACGCATTCTAGACTAATAATATTGCAGCATTGCACACTTGTACCTCTTTAACGCGAGCGCAGTATGTGTCCTGCGCTATAGGTCTGAATGTGACAGCCCCGCGTGCTCCAGGGATGAGCCACTAGACAGCTTTGGCACGCCGCACGCCTGTGTATATACGTCCAAGGCTTACTGGTTGCACCGAATGCCGATGTCCCGGTTTGGGCGGCTGTGCTTGTGGGCTTAGACTGAGCTACGAGTCTGGCACGCACGAAGACTGAACGGCCATAAAGCCGCGCTGATGCGCGATGCTTCATCGAAAGAGTAAATTGATAACAGCCGAGTCCGCTTGCGTCATTAGTTAGACCATTTCCTCTCCTACGTAGTGCAACACCGAATTAATAGAGGCATCTATGCTTAACGTGTTCCTTGCTTTTTGAGGCAGCAGAATCGAAAACAACAGGGATGCAGGAAGAAATACACAGGACGAGTACAAGCTGCAAAATCGAGAGCGGCTAACACGAGAGATCCTGGAAGTACGGGCGATACATGATAAAGGAGAGCAATGCGTAAGCACGTCATCAATACTGCTATTAAAAAAAGAAATTTCTTTTTTAAGTCAGACACAGGGCAAAAGAAATCAAGAGATGTGACAAGATTTGACAAGGAAACAAAAAGCGCTGGTAACCAAAAAAGAATTTTAGTTGTCAGTGCAGCTTGTACTCGTCCTGTGTGTTTCTGCGTCCCCGTTGTATTTGATTCTGGTGCTTCAAAAACTTGAAATTATGCACCAACTGGCTCAGTTACCCACCCTTTTAATGTTCCTTGCGTTCGTGTTTTCCCATTACAGGCAACAACAGCCGTATCACGGTTGAGCAATGTGTGAGCACCGAATCAAAAAATCTCGCTTTGCGTGGGCACGCAGAACACTAGCAACTTAGGCACATGCACTCTTTCCAGAGACAGTGAAGGGCTCGGTATATTTCGGGGAAACTTTATTACGTATTGGTACCAGCTGAGAAACAAAGTCCCCGCGCAGTGGCAACTTGCATTACGTGTTTTTCAGCCACAAACACGGCGTGACCCCGCCGGGGTGACGCAGTGGTTAGGGCGCTCAACTACTGTGCTCAAGGATGCGGGATCGAGTCCCAGCCTTGGCGGCCGCTTTTTGCTGGAGGCGAAAAGCAAGGCACCTGTGTGCTGTGCTATGTTAGTGCACGTTAAAGATCCTCAGGTGGTCTAAATTTCCGGAGCCCTCCACTACGGCGTCTCTCATAGCTTGAGTCGCTTTAAGACGTTAAACGCTAAAATCAAACAAACCCAAACACGGGGTGAACATGAAGTGAAATAAAAGTGTTCTGGTGCTTTTGCTGCCTCTTTTGGAGCCAACCGAAGCATGGTTAGACCAATATAGGCTATCAGGCGAATGTAGACTATATTTTGGAGATAATTTAATCAGATGGTTTAACTTCGTGACTGATACATCCGCCTCGCCTGTCCTTGAAGGTACGTGAGCGGTTGAAAGCCACGTGAGACCATAAATATGGAGAGGGTTAGGGGGGGGGGGGGGTGGTTTTGATTACTTGGATTGCAATTTTGACGGCCCGTGGTTGTAGGCTACGCCGTGTGGCAGCAGCGCGTGCAACGAGGGAGAAAAGCCTCCGTGCTGAGAGGTCGGATCCACAAATTGTTATGCAGCGATTTTGATAGGGTTTCAATGGTCCCCAGAATTCAATTCAAATTCAAATTTTAATCTGCAAACAAAAGTTGACATGGAGGACAGGGAAAAAGCTGTCAGAACAGCTTGAGGAGCCCTGACCCCCAACCACACGGGCAGCAGAGAATCGTGCACGGCTAAGAGAAAACAGTATAATGACGAAAGCATACAGGATCCAAGGAACATCGTTTAAAAAAGTAACATTATAATGCAAAGAAAGTGAAGTCGCTATGTTACATCATTATACAAATATTGAGCGCAGTTCTCTTGGCGATATACGATAGATGTCAGTGTCAGTTTCTTGAATTATTCGATTTAGAAATGTGGGTAATTGGAATTTCAACATCTGATGCCCATAATTTCACATCGTGAAAACCTCCGTGCGAAATTACGCATCGAAATCAACGCTTTTTTTTCTTTCGCCCTTTACTGTCAAGATTACGGAGGCGATAAAGGGTCAATTAATTGTTCGGCTAGCTGGTGTAGGGTTACCGTATATTAAATAAAGCGCAAATGACAGGATAAAGGAATACAAAAGAACAAATCATGGCCGCGGAGGTCGTATATTGAACACAAGAAACACAACAAATCCTAGATGTTGTGCCATGTGATCATCATCACCATCCTAATTACGCCCGCTGCGGGATAGTGGTATCTCCCTCCCTTCTCCAATTACCTTATGGGCCGCTAAAATGAATTCACCTTGGCCCCAAAAATTTGTGAACTCATCCAATCACCCAACTTTCAGCCGCCCACCGCTACGTTTGTCTATCGGCTCGTGGAATCCAATGTGTTACCTTTAGCGGCCACCGGTTATCTTGACTTCACTTTGCACTCCGCTTGCTTAATTCCAATTTCTTAACGTTACACCTGCCCCCTTCCTTCCCGTGACTCGCTGCGCTCTCCAAAACTTAATTTCTGCACTCTCCGCCTGCCTTCACTTTTTAGCACTGAGCCGATTAGATAGTTATCGTATAATTTAATCTTGATGGATGCTAGTAAACTACCAACCATGATCTGAAAGTATCTCCAGAAAAAGCTCCACTCCAATCTTACTCTTCAAGTTATTGCACTTGAAAGGTTCGGATCAGTGGTAACTACCTGTTCGAATGAGACGAATTCCACACGACTTCCATGCGTCTGGCAACCTAAAACACGTGATTTTTTTTTCGACATTGCTGAAGACTACTCTAGTCATCTGCATATTCATTTCACACAAACGTTCTGTTCTGCCTGCCCATGTGATTGATAATTCTTGTCAGTTCGTTCTTTGAGTTAGCGAGGCAATGTCCTCACCGAATTGCAGATCATGACGCTATTCTCCCCTTACTTTTGTCCCCAACCTTTCAAATACGTTATACAAACACGTGGCTTTTACACCACATATTTTTGCATGGGGGATCACGGGTATCCTGTTTACATGCGGCATAAACACTATGATGGAAAGTTCGTGTTTTCCTGACTTCGAGTTCCTTTCCGTAATTTCAACGCTCCGCTCTGCAAGAAATTCGGCGTCGCAATTATGAGCGCTGATGTTATGAGCTAAAAATCAGGATCGTGCCTCTGTCTGGTTGTAGTTGGCAGGTTGCATGACTGTGTATCGAATGCTATAGATTGGGGTGCGACGTCACCGGACCATATTACAAAGCAGGCTGGCAGGAGCTGTCAGCTCAGGCATTCAGTGCCTGTAGAATAGTAGTCTAAACCGGTACCCTTGACCATTTAACTAGCCCCACTGATCCCCGTAATGCAGATATACGTTAGTACGAACTGCTTAAAGCGGGGTTTCTATCTGCGTCGGGTAGTCTTTAAGAGATTGCGTATAGTAAAAAAGACTTTTTTTTTTTTACATAAAATGCTTCTACATTCTGGTTCCGTAAGGCCGGCATGACTGCTGAAGTCTCGGGTGATGGTATGGTTTGGGTTTTGGGGTTCAACGTCCCAAAGCGGCCCAGGCTATGAGAGACGCCGCAGGGAAGGGCTCTGGAAATTCTGACCACTTAGAGCTCTTTAACGTGCGTTTACATATCGCACAGCGCGCAGCTGCTTTGCTTTTCGCCTCCATGGACAAAGCAAAGCGGCCACGTAGCCGGGATTCGATCCCGCTTCTTTGGACACATCAGTCGAGTGCCCTAGCCACTGCACCACCGAAGTCTCGACTGAGTCAAATGCTTTCTCGCAATGTTAAGGCTACATGAAGGAGTTGGATGTACTCTGAGCATTCATCTATCTGGGTGATAGTGTGGATATGGTCTATTATCGAACAACTATTGTCTGTCATCTGATGGATAGTGTGAAAAGGGTCTATTTCCGAGTACCTATTAGGAAAGCTTGCCTAGTCTTTTTTCTGATTGAAGTTTAAGGTTTTCCTGATACTACTAAACGTTACCCTACTAAAGGCTCTGCAGACAACGCATTCTAGTTATTCATTACCCCCCCCCCCCCCTTATCATGGATTAAGGAGATATGACGAATTCTCCAAGCTTCCGGTGACCTTAATGATGGGAGGCATGAATTATACGTCGTGGCCAGTTTTTCTAGCGCAATAGCTCCATCATCGTTCACTAGGTATCCTGTTTCCTGATCCCTATACACTTTTTTTCCCCCTTTGCATTGCTTCTATGGCTTCCTTCACTTCCTCTTCGGTTGCCGACGGAATGTTTGATTGCAGTCAACTATACTGCCTTTCCCATTATCGTCATGTTCCCCCTGTATAATATATATATATATATATATATATATATATATATATATATATATATATATATATATATATATATATATATATATAAATATATATATATATATATATATACATATATATGCAGTTTTTTCTGCGCTCACTAGCAATTAACGCCGGCAGATAAGCGCTTTTATAACATAAATATAAAATGCTACAAGCCTGGCGAGGGAAGATTAGCGGATATGTTAATTATTATTGTCGGGTTATATACAATACGTAGAAAAGTGCATTCCTTGTGTCCTCTCCAAACTTTGTCGCGAATTAGTGGGCATAGTTTCGGTTTTAGTTTCCGGCATGAACACCTCATGCTCTAAAGCTCCCTTGGGAGGCGGGTACATAAGGGTTAATGAAGGTCTCGATCAAAGTTAGTCTCAATCAGGGTCTCAATTATGTAAAGCAAGGGAGCGGTGGAAATGATTTAAAACCGCTCAGATATTTTGAAGTGTGAATACTTTGAATATTTTTCAGTGTTGGCTCTATTTGTGACATCCGTGAAATCACGTGAGAGCGCTCGAAAGCAAAATGGCAGTGGGAAGCATGTTCTTTACTCTAGTTTCATGAGCTTTAGGCGGTGTACGCTGCGCACTCCTCGCCACTACAGCAACATTCATTAATATTGGGTGAGATGAGCGGTCGTAAAACGCCGTCTAGCACTTCGAACCGTAATTGGGACGTTCTGTGTTCGGCCCCGTTGTAAGTTACAAATAAAGGCCTGGCAGTACTGCTAAAATGAGGGAACACTTGACCCGTTCCATGAAGGAAGAGATTAAGGAAGTGATGAAAAGGCGAGAAAAGAGAAACCGAAAACATTTAAGTTCGCAATGGCGTGAATTCTGCGATTTGTGCAGCAGTCAAGAGCATTGAGTTTTTTTCTTTATGAAAGAGCTCTTAGAAGGTCATACTTGTAAACAAAAATATGAGTAACACCTCCGTCAGTACAGCCGGTTATCGGACCACATCACGTTTTTGGAAAAAAAAAAAAAGTATTTTGTTTAACCTGTGCGAGAAAGATGGCCTGTATCTTTTATTTTTTAATTTAAAACACTGCGGACATAGGGAAGGGCTTCTTTGTAGGCTGAAATGCGGACTGAACTAACTCAACAAACAATCGTGTCATGTGGGATATTAATGTGCGATTAAAATCCTCAGATGGTAGAAGTTATTCTGAAGCCTTACCTTTCCTATCATTCTCTTCTATCTTTCTCCTTTAAACTCCTCATTCCCCTTCCCCAGTGCAGGGTAGCAAACCGGAAGCTTTCCTGGTTAACCTCTCTGCCTTCTCCCTCTTTCTCTCTCTCCTCCGAATGCGGCATCCCATTCGTTCTCCTTTCATTCATACATTAAACTTCTGGAGTGGTCGATATGTCGACTGAGAAATGTGACAGTTATTGTGCCTTTCATACGTTTCAAAGTTAGTTGTAAAGCAAATTTTAACCTCCATTTTCAAAGAAATGCCTTCCTCGGTGCACAAGGTAAGAAAATGTAGGCAAGCGCTTTTAGCTTATGCAGCTGCTATTGTGGGCTTACGGGGTTGGGCACCAAACATCAAAAGAGAATTTTTAATATTTGGTACACTCCGCTTATTTGCTAAGTAAATTAGAATTGTGCGGTGGGAGGGAAGGAAACATTTGCCAGGATATTCGTATTTGTAGTGGCGTGGCCCGAAACAGTAGGTTGAAGTGAAAAGAGATGGGCAAATGGCAGATAAAAATTTGTCAGCCGTGATGCTTGGGTGGTACTAAAGTGCACTTATAAAGGTTGAAATTTGTAAAAGAAGAAAAGGAAGCGGCGGTATCGGCACACGTTAACTGAATAACAAAGGAGCAATCGCGGACTGTGCTATCAGAAAGCATATACGATCTTCAAAGACTGAAGGAAGCACTCGACAACTTTCAAGGTGACCTAGAAAAATGTAAGGATGTTCACCTCGCTTTCACGCCATCACTAGGAACGGTAGCCGTCGTTCTCAAAACTTTCGCGTGCCACTTCACGAGAAGCCTTTAGTTAAATCCAGTCACATATACAAATATTTCCTTTAATAAACGCTCTGCTTTTATTGATGGCTAATAGATGGTGCCATTTGGGGATGTCCAAGAAAGCTGGGCTTGAGTAGCTAAATGTTTGATTTCGAAGCTTGAAAAGAATATTAGCGCTCAATGACACTGAATAAAGTAACAAATTTTGTCACATAGTTGCTAACGGTTTTCATTCATGGTTTCTTGAAAGGTTAGGAAAATTTTGTAAGGCGGAATGATCTCAGAGTTAATACCCTTCAAGAAAAGTGTTTGTCCACATACAACCGTTCTTTTTTTTTTCTTAAAGCCCAAAATATTTTTACTCGGAAATCACAGCGTTGCCCCTAACCGCCCCAGTGGCTAAATGTGAAACCGGTTATGGACCGGCACATTATCGGAACGTCGAGAACACAGTTTCCGTACGTTTCTTTTTCTTGCGTACTGTCGCCACATTTGATATATGTACCTCAAGACATGGCGGCAACAGCAACAGCGCTAAATGCCCCAAAAGAGAACCTCGTCGCGGAATGCCGGAGGAAGAAACACGGTACCTCGTGCAGCTGCTCTCGTGAACGTGTTTTCGCATTGCCTCTTCAAGAACACGCTAAATCAAAGCGGCCGCCCCAGGAGGGAAGCCAAGCGTCAAAAAGAGTGCCTGCCGCGGCTCACAGAAATGGCGACGACGCATTCAGTGCCCATACACACCGTCCAATGGGAAAGGGTGGCTCCTTCGACTAGAGGCCAATGGCGAGTTTTCCTAGTCTCCTCGCTAGCGAACCGCGAGAGTCTGCACTCTTCTGAGGTCTGCAGATTGCTAGGGAGCAAAGATTGTGACTCCGGGACTCCGGGCCGGGCCGCTCGACGCACGCGGAGGAAGAGTTGGGGGAGAGGGCAGAAAAAGCGTGATCATCTTGAAAGTGGCTGGCTGGCTGGCTGCAGCCGCTGCTAGCTGCGCCGCCGTGGCGGCCTACGCAATTACTGACGTCCTCCAGCGCGATAAATAATGTCAGCTGCAGCCGCGGCTTGGTAGTCCTCGCTGCAGGTTGTTAAGACACGCAGTGAGAGAAGGACCCGGGGAAGTAGGGCGCAAAAATTTTTTCGTTACTGTCGGTGCTGGTGGTGGAAGCTTGTGTGTGTTGGCGCGCGCGGGCGTCGGCGACCATGGAATGGACTAAGCGGCGCACTTGGACGCTCGTCTTCGGCGCCGTGTCCAAGAAGCTGGAGTTACTCGCCGTTCTCCTGTCGCTACTCCTCCTGCTGACTACGACCGCGACTGCCTACGAAGTAAGGCCTCGGTGCTGTTTTTTTTTTCTTGCTTGGTCACGGGGCAGATGCAACGTGCCTCACCCATGGTTTCGGATAGCTTCGCAAAATGTCACTTTAAAGTCTGGTATATTTGCATGTTGTGTTTGTGCTGCATTGATGACTGTTTACGAAACACTATATCTGTGTGGATAAGGGATAAAAACCCGTCTTTTACAACCTCAAATGTAACAGCGACCGTCTTTTGACAGCGGCATCGGTAATCGCTTCTAGAAGGACGGAGGCCTAGTTACAAACTCTCTTCGCTCGTTCACTGCGCCATTACCTATTATTTTCAGCACGTGGGAAACTTAATGTAGGCACTGATTCAATATAAGTGCTGGCCCATTATAGGAGTCACGTGGTACTGTCTAAGAGACATGTTATGTGGTATGCGAATAGTGGTAAAACACGGGTATACAATATGAGGGCCTTGCGGTATCAAAACCGGTTTGGGCGTATGAGCATTCGTAAAGTCATCCTTCGGCGCTGTGCAGATCATGAAGTCTTAATTTTCATAATCGCTATTAGGTGTTCCAGAGGGTGAGTAATCTGACAATAGCGTAGATTGAACCTCAGTCTACTGTTTTTGCGCAGACAAAAGCAAATTTGTCAAACAAATACTCCACACTTCGAAGTGTTTCCTAAAGGCATATAGAAAAAAACTGAAGGATTGTTCACCGTTGCTCTAATTTATTGTTTGCTCACTTGTGGCCGAAAGTTTGCGCGTGTCTTTCGAACCATAAATATTTTACTCGCAGTTAATGGTATGGTTATGGCGCGTAGAGAAATTTTACTAGGTGTCGTATTTTTATCCCATGAAGCGCCTCGGAAACAAAAACAGCGTAAAGGAAATATGCAAAATAAAATAATAAATCAAGTAATACTCTATCCAATGGAGCCTATAGCCAGCATCAGAAAAAAACAAACAAAGAACCTCAGGTGTGCCATGGCGAACCGGTGTTTTCAAGCTTACAGGATACCGCCTATAATAGTCAGTGATTTGAAAAATGCTACAACTAGTCTTTAGAAGCCGGAAATCAAATCTTATTCAAATCACTGCACTTTTGACGCTGACATTTGTTGCTTGTGAACCTTAATGAAAACTTGTGGAATCACAAAGCACGAAGAATCAGGAAACTTACCGCTTGTATTAAGCTTTCTTGTTTTCCCGTTCCAAGTTGCACCCCGTAATGAACGTGAAAGCGCTTGACAGTTAAAATGAAGTTCCCGAGTGCTGTGCTGACATACGCCGTCAACACGAAAAGGCGCAATGACAGACGCTTCGTTTCACATAGTTTGGTTTATTCTTCTGCCTACAACGCTGTCGAAAAGAATATCTGCACAAACTAGTGCGTCAGGGCTCCGATATCCGTCACTTCGAAATCGAGGCAGTAAAACTTTCGATGAAACACACTTCAAGAGTTCAGTGCAGGAAACAATGTTCATGTCCATTTATACGATGTGTAAAGGCGTGAGAATTAAGCAACTTAGAAGAATCCAATTTACATGAAGCACTTCGGTAGAAATCTAAAGTAATTCTCTCGAGTTAAAAAGAACAGCGTAGTGGCACAAAACAACAATGTTCTGTCAGTTTTGATCGTCACTGTTCTTAAAGAAGCATGATATATATTGGAAAATAGTTGTTAGAGATCGTTCTTGTTAGATAAACTTAAGACACGATGCGAAGCATCACTTGTGACGTGTTAGTATATGCGAAGAAAATAATGCGTGCCGACTTCAGGAACAATGAACACAACTGAGCGGGCCACTAGGCAATGTCCCCACACGTTATGGCCGCTAACCACTTATTAGAAGTGAATATTGGACCCCGGAAAATAGTTGCGAACGTGTAGTTGAATGCATTCTCGAGATTCAGGCGTTTTCTTGACGTTCAAGGCGTGTGAAGTTTGATGAAGCTAGAACATGCACAAGGAAACGTGCTTTGAAATATTTGAACCGCCTGCTATCATGTGCCGTGCAACAAGTCTACTGCTTAAGGTAAGTGCTCTCTTGCAATGGCTTCACAGGAACTATAACCATGTGAACAAAATTATAACGAATAAACAGCTGCGGAGGCTTAATGAGCTTCAGTGTAATAGAGGCTTCAGGGAAAATGCAATTTACCTGGAAATTGTTTTATTTGTGTTCGTTCTATGATCCTTAACGGATCGCCAGCCGGAAGAGACGTCTCACGTGTATTTCTCTGTAATGCGGTACTTCGCGCGCTAGTGAGTGCAAGATTACCTCCATACTTACACCAGTAACGTTTTGGAATGCTTGCGCTCCAGTATTTAGGCACTTTCATTCTGCCATTTCTAGCGACGAGGCTTGTGTCGCATTCGCGTTGCTGAAACGACAACACCGCAGCTGGAGTCAAACGCAACATCGGTAGCACTGGCAGCTGTTTCGTTTACCACCTTCCGTGGCACAAGTGCATTAGCGAGTGATTTGTTGGGCCTCCAAAAAAGCTCCTCCTATTAAGTCCTCGGTCACGACTTGTTGCAGAGCGATGTCTTATCATCGGTGAATCGAAGCGCATTGCCTATCTTTTGTACAGGAATGAAAAAAAATAGACGAGGGGAAAGATTGCTAGTACTGACAAACTGGCGCAGAAAAGACTCAGTTATAGTTGAAAGCACACTACATGTGAAGGAATTTCCAGCTGCTGTTTTTTTTTTTTTTATGTGAGAATAAAAACCTGAAAGACTTCTCCAATCCGTTTAGAACATCCGCACATCGTTTGCTATTTCACACAGGATTTATAATTTACGTTCGGTACCATTTCATTTTACTTCTAATCCAAAGGCACTACTGATTCGAATTCACAGAGTTCAAAGCTTGCCTGGAACCAGTGGTTGCTAGCATGCACGTGACAGGTGACATGATATTGCACCAGAGAAACTGTCAGTGCTATTTCCGAGTGTGTATTTGGGTGTTTCAAAAGCCATATATTATGCACTGAAAGAGCATTTTTTGTCCATCCCTACACTGTTGCAGCTCCTGAAGAGCGTGGAAGGGTCAGTGACAACTCGGCCGCCTTCACGCCCCTTGTCTAGGCGCCGTTTTCTGAAGTTAAACACATTTCTAGGGTGTTACCCTCATATTTTTGTTCGCGTTATCCTTTATTACAAAACAATGTAGCTGAAAACGAACACACTGGCAATTCAATGCCAGCTTTATTTTGAATTCAAAAACTTAATTTTTTTTTTGTATTCGAAGGCATAACAATCCTAAAATGTCCTGGTACAGCAATTGCAATTATTTTTTGATGTCCATTCAGTGGCTTCGCACGTGGACATTGCAATACTCTGGTGCATTTCGTCTTCATTATTGGGTCGTGCTTGAAAAAAGCACAGAAAATGATAGCGGCTGCTGAATGCCTCAGTACCACTTCAACAGATGACGCTGAAATGCTTGAAGCAAACTTCATAGGTGGCGAAAATGGTTGTCGATGCTTGCCAGCGAAAAGCGCGCGTATGCAGCTTTCGCTCATGAAGGAAGGTTTACAGGTGGCTCTTAAATTTCTAGCATATGATTTTATTATAGCTGCGTTTTGGAATCACATGTTAGATAAAAAGAATGAGGCATATATAAATAGCGGGATAACTGCTGATAACGCCTTATGGTTCTACATTGTGTGGTAACGTGAACGCTGTTTTGTTGTGGTTGCTGGGTTACTTATATATAACAATGCCATGTTCTCGTCTATATTTCTCGCCTTTTTTTAATTTACCCCCTTTCAATCTTTATTTCTTTACCACAGAAATTGTACCTATTTAAGTCTTTCTCATTTGAAGGACCAAATCGTGTACTCGGTGAAAGGAACTCTTACATGCGAACTTTTTGTCAATTCCTTTCTCCATGCGAAAAGATATTGCGGCGTCTTTGCTATCAGAGAACAGTGACGTACTATTATTGTGAGTCAAGAGCAGCCAATATCACATATAAATATTCGGTTAAGATCGATGGAGATCACCTTGAAAGTTCTTTTCGATTAGGAGATGCAAGGAAAAGCTTTCACAAATGGCGACCCTGTTCTACCCGTGCAAAGTCTCCAGCTGTGTGCAGAAGTCGCTTGAGTCTACAAAACTTGAATCTGGATTAGGGTTTTTCATTGTTCTTTGACACTATGCGGAATGGTCAGCAATCGATGGATGCCAAGCAAGTGTTCTGCTTTGTGACAAAAATGTGAATGCACCATGAAGAATGCACAAAAATCCAAATTCAATTAAAATTTTCTTCATTGCACAAGAGGTTTTCATTGTTCACCTTTATAAAAGAATTATACTGAAGACGCAAAATAGAGTTAAACGATGACGTGTGCATAGCTTGAAACGACTCTGGCTTGTCATCAGCTTTGGCTCACACTGCAATTACTCTGCACGAAAAACGTCTTCTTCGAAACCGAACAAGTAGCACAGGGCATTCACCCATGCTACCCGGGTGCACTGTCAACATTGGCGAAAGCAGCAGTGGCCTCACGCATACTGCACACAAAATGTAGTGAGCATTCGTTGAAGAATTCCCAATATATGTGATCTGACGAATAGATGTTATTGCCATTTTCTCCGCAGTCGGATAAAACGTTCTGGTAGTCTATTATTGAGGCAGCAGGCGATTCGCTCTACCCAGACAGCCTTATTCTTAAAGCACTGCAAAACGACCGCCACGAAACAACGCACGTGTTAGCAGCTAGGTTTCAAAGTAGCTATTACCCGTGTCCGCTTGGCTGCATTTCTCTTGTACTTTTCACAGAAAATATCTCTGCACAAACATAAGAAAAAAATAAAGCAGTCAGTGGAACAACTACGACGCAAACACGTGCAGAGGGAGGTTTAGACACGACAAGCGCTGAATACAACTGAGGTTATACAGGAAATATAATTTGTACATCACAAAAAACAGAAAGCAACAAACCCAGAAAAAAGGTGCAGCCAGCAAGTGTAGTGCACGTGTTCAACTTGTTCACTAATCAATGTAATGTTTACTGCAGCGATTCGAAAAAAAATGTGCAACCTTGCTAGCTAGAAACCCTGTTTTCCTGTTTATTGTTTTTTTATTGTTTTTTTTTATTGTTTTTTTTTTCATGAAGTATAAATTGCGTGCTTCGTTTAATAAATATCAGTTGTACTCAGCGCTTCTCATTTCTCTGTTTATCCGTCTGTCCGTATTTGCTGCGCTGTTGTTTTAACTTTCTTCTTAAGAGAATTCAGTTCACCTTTATACCATATCTAAGGAGAAAACCGATGGATAACCCCCTGCGTCTCAGATTATGCGGTGCAAAATTGGACAAGCTTCGCAGACATTCGAACACATTCGAAATCAGTTAATTCGAGAAAAAAAAAGCAGAAAGAAACCAAAAAGCTGGAATTGTTCGCAATAAATATCAGTAACTACCCTTCATGAACGTACAGGTACGGAAAGAAGAGCCAGGCCAGATAAGGATTCTATGTATCGCAATGAACCGAAAATGTAACTCTGAGAACTGAACAAGCTTCTTGAAAGAAGACAACGGAATGCCAGTGCAATTACCAAAACAGCGGAATATTACAAGCGCTTGTTACGAACCAATGACTTGCTGAATTCAACCATGAATTAACTGGTCCACTTGTAGCTTCCGCAACGTTACGTGATTTAGGTGTGACGGGATACAAACGACTAGTTTTCTTGCATTTCGAGCTTCCTATCCGCCCGCCAATTCTGCCTTTCGTTTTTGGCTTTTTGGAAGTCAGGAAACATCACTCGTAAAAATGGCCCTCAGCCAGTGTCCACGCTCGTGGGCAAAGTAGTAAGAAAACAGAAAAAAGAATCACGAGGCCATCGTAACTTGCGGCGCAGCTGTTGAGATAGGTGTCAACTTTTCTTTCGGGCGGGCATTTTAATGAGACGTGGCAGGCATAGCTGAGTGAGGCGGCTCTATTCAGCGAGACAGAACATTGGGGTGCGAGACCATTCTTTCTAATCACCGATCGGTCAGTGGGCTGCGTCGACGTAGGCCACCCGAGAAGAAAAGCAGCCTTTTGTGACGAGCCGCGGCCTCTCGAAGAAAAGGGTACCGAAACTTACGCGCTGCGATGTTTTGCACAACAAAGTAACCACGCGCGTGGCTGGGCTGCCCACGTCGTATTGAACACTTGTTTGTCACAAGCCCCGCAAGCGCATGAGTTCATTTTTTCTTTTTTGGGAGGTGTTTTCGTTTTGCCCACTAGGACTTTTCCATCCTACGCCTCTGGTTGATTGATGTTTTTCTCGTTACTTTAGAGCCTGTGTATTGATTGCACTTAGGAGAATTCCTTAGACGATGGAACTTAAAACGGCTAACTACTTCCAGCGACGACAAATTCATTTTAAGTTTTCTAAATACCCTAAACGCTGTATGCTCCTAAATATGAGATCCCTAGAATGAACAGACTTCCAGAGAAAAACATAAACGGGACTTCACGTGAATTAACTACGTAATCGGTCTGAGCACAATTTTTGTTTTTATCGCAACTAGACTAATTAAATTTAGCGCTCCGTGACTGTGTGTCGTACATGTGTCCCTGTGGGTTGTCATCGCCGTTTCTCTGTGTTATGATTTCTAAACATTCATTTCCATCATTCACGCGCACCCTGAACCCACACCTTTACGGTTAATTTACTATAGTGGCATGTACTAAGAGAAAAGCTTATTCTGTTAATTTAATAATTCACCTCCTATTTTCCTTCAAATATGGCGATTAAATCAACGTACATGTGAGCCTCATGGCTGCTAAGGGAATGTCAGTGCGATAAAAGGCAGCTTTTATTGTATTTATTAGTTCACATTCTACTCTGAACCGCCAACAAGCTATAACAAGGAAGCGGCATTTACAGTGCAATAACTTGTATGTGAATAAACAATAAAAACTGTTTCTGGAGCTGCATATTGCAGCGCAGTAGTAACACGGACGGGACCAGAGGAACGCGAACGCAAGGACTGACTAATAACTGTATTTTATTGCCATGAACTATAGGTTATACAGGCAGTAGGTCCAAAATAACAAAACGAAGAACCAACACATCACTTCACGCATCCGTGCGACGATTATTGCCTTTGTCTCCCGTTCCTCCATTCTTTTACCTTATCAATATGTGTTGGCTCTTCGCTTTGTTGTTTTGGACCTAGTGCCGATATAATCTGGGTTAGGGCAACAAAATGCAGTCAGCGCTTGTGTTTGCGTTCTTTTCGCCTCGTCAGTGTGATCTGCGTTGCAATCTCCAGCATGAAAAACCAACTAGCCAGTCATTATGTTTTAAGCAGTTGATGGAGGAAGAATCAATAATTACGGAAAGATCATAGTGAAAGCAACAAATGAAACTGCATTTAATAATTGTGAATGAGGAAGTTTTATTAGCGTATGTTCATCTCCGTAATGCGATCGACCATTTTGCTGCGAATTCGCGCGCCCGACCCTCAAATTGCGTGACTCTTAGTAAAAAGCATAAAGCACGGCAGTCTTTCAGGGCTACAAGGCAGCTTCTTTCACCGCGTAATATATCTATGCCACTCCTTTGCACTCTCGCATTCTTGTCTTCTTTGCGATGCAAATTGCGCGAGGTAAACCTCGAACTTCCAATCTCACGCAAGCTACATCGAGGCAACCTGATTTAAATGACGCATTGTTTAATGCAACATCACGATGTCGCCTTTCCTGCCGACACAACGTTAGTCGTGAAACAAAAGGGTCGCTTTCTTCTTCCGCTTTGTTTGTGCTGCACCCAGAGCCGCTCAGAGCGACGGCAGCTGCTCAACGTTTCGCTGAGTTACGGAGATTTCTCTTTCGTATAAATTGTTAGTCCGTGCGTGCGCTTTAAAAGCTCACTTCAGAGGCGTTAATTCTTTCGCAGATTAAAGGCTGCGGGCACGAATAACCAACTTATGGTAACTAACTTCGCTCAGCGCATTGAACGAGCACAAAGACCGAAAGACGATCGCTTAAAAGCCTTGATATGACGGCTGCGTTAGGGAGCTACTGATCTCTATACACGCAGTAACCACTTCAATTATTACCGCATATTTCAAGAGAATGTAAAATATGTAGCCAATCTGGGCTTGTGCGGCTTCTTCTGTCTTAATATTGACCTACGTGTATTATCGAGCAAAAAAAAAAAAAATTATTTTCTTGCAATATTGTAAGCAGTGCCTACTATGCAATTTTTGAACGCTAAAAAAGCATCGCTAAATTTTTTAAAGCTCATTTTACTGTTCTTTTTTCTTGGAGCTGCACTGATTTGAGGGGCAAAGCTGTGCCGAATTTTGAGCGATCGTACTCCGAGCTCGATGTTATGTGAGAGCAATGTTTTTAGTGCAGTTGACTGCAACACTTTTGTATTTAATACGTATGCATAAAAATTACACAGTGAGTAATGTCAAAGGAAGTGAGTGTTGCAACGCTGAGATACACAAAGCACCTTGCAAAGTAGAGTGCGTTGATTACTTTTTAGCTTTTATGGTATGAAAAATAACACCTCCGTTAGACAAGTTGGAGCCCTAACATAAATGATGCTCGGTGGGTTATAAAGGGGAGAGAGGCCTAATAGGGCCGAACGAATCCACTCATGGGCGTCGCTAACAAGGCGGAGTAATGAGGTTAAGGACGTACCTGGGATTGCTTAAGTCATGGAATTTTCATGGGATTGATTAAGCAAGTCATTGTCCAGTTGTGTATTCGATTCGAGGTGACTGGTAGAGAAGACGGTATATGAGTGATATGAATGATACTGTAGTTTTTTGCTTTTCTGCCCGTGCTTTAACACCATTTAAATTTAAGCAGGTAGCTCAAATCAATAAAGAAGTAACCGTCGATACATAAAGGAGCAAAGGCAGATCGTGGGCGTAGATTTATCTCGGGCACAGCTTATAAAGCGTAACTCTATAAGACGAGGCCTCCGAAATTGTGCACAACCTCGTTTTTTGACTTTTCGCGTAGCGGATTTTTCCGGGTGTAGCGAGGCTGCCTTTTTATTTTTATTTAGTGACTAAAGGACCCGGTAACGATATATCTTCTACCGTAAGGAGCAAAAGGGTGTGGTACGTTGAAACAGTGGTAGCAATGCACGTATGCATAATCATTCGTTAGATAGTGTGCAGTCAAGGCAAAGAATTACAAGAACTGCCCAGCGCGCAACATCTGCGGCACAAAAGGCTGAAACTGGAAATAGAGGCACAAGGCCGGAAAAAATTGCATTACAAAAAAAAAAAGAAAAAAAAAATCTAAAAACAAGAATTTAAGAAGCAGGTGACATACTATAGCGCGATCTGGCAAGGGAGGACCGGGCTCAGGAGCGTTTATAGAATTCTTAACCTTGTTCTTGTTACATGGAGAAAATGAAGATCAAAATAAGTGTACAACTATACAAAACCTGAATTAAGAAGAAAATGCCCACGGAGGCTGAAAACTTCTCGACTTTGCTATTTCATTAACAATAGTTGTGAGTACGCAGTGATTTATCAAATCCATTTGCGTGATTTTGGTTTATTACAACATTTGTGGGGGTTGGAAGACTTAGAAAATGCATTTATATAGTTTTAGTTAACCATACCCAATAACTTTTTGAGTACTAGATACCTTTTTTTTTTTTATATTTCACAATTTAGGCTCGCGCCAGTTATTGAAGAGCCGAAAAATAAGGATTAATCAATATCATGAAAACCCAACGCAGGTAAGCGTAATTGTTTTTGGATGCATTGGGCGAGCTTTCTCTACAGTGCAGCGGAACTTACGATATAAGAAGCGACAGATAACATAAGAAAATGTTTTGGTCCAGTGCAGAGCAAGGCAGAATTTTGGTGCTTGCAGCTCAAAATTGAAACCTTTCATTCGTGTATGGGGGCGGCAGTAGAGTGGGCGTATTTAGCATTGGCTTATTCAGTTGCTTCTGTTAAGTAAAACTTTCTGCTGGGCTTTTGTCTTTGTAAATGCTTGTAGCACAACAGGAAAAAAAAAAAAAAAAAACGAGGTACGGCAGATGAACGGGACCGCTTGTTTGGTTTGGTTTGTGCGGTTTAACATCCGAAAGCAACTCAGGCTATGAGAGACACCGTAGTGGAGGACTTCGAGAATTTCGACCAATTGGTGTTCTTGAAGGTGCACTGACATCGCACAGCACACGGGCGCCTTGCTTTTCGCCTCCATCGAAAAGCGGCCGCCTAGGCTGGGATTCGATCCCACGTCCTTGGGAACAGTAGCCGAGCACCGTAGTCACTGCGCCACCCCGGCGCAGCAAGGACAGCTTGTCTCGTTCATCTGCTGTACCTTGTCTTGTTATGTTGCGCTACAAGGATTTCCGACGACGAAATAGCTTCTGTGCAGCTTCATTGAATAGCCACCCTTTGTTTGTGCTTTTACGAAACGACGGATAAAGTACGTTGTTGTTTGTTACTTTTCGGCTCCCGCGAATTTAATTCTTCACCTTTTTTTTTTTTTTTTTCACGTCTCTCGCCACCTTTTTCGCTACCGATGCTCCATCCAATTTTATTTATGCCTACTGGGGTAGATTAACTTTAGCTTTAGAGTGTCTGAAACCTAGGGTATCAGGGACTCTAGTCTTTAAAGCAGCATCTGGGAAGGCGCTAGGGTAATTTACAAATAGATGTGTATCTGAGCACTTAAGACACACCCTATACGAGGCACACATGTTTTACTTTTGTATACTTCAGGAACTGTTCATGCAGGTGTCGGCGTTCAAAAATACAATAAACATTGTTAGTCTGAAAGTATTCTTCACTTGAAACAGCGTTCAACGAAAGCATAAAATCAGGACATCTTCACGCAATATATATGTGTACTTTATCTATATAGGCATGCTGTAAGGTGTCCTGATCTCGCTTGAAACGTTATCGCACTGCCTGATAAAGTGTTTCAAAATGATTCCTTTCCGACTGCACTCTTTGTGAAAGTCCCGATTCAGCGCCCTCTCCTGGGTGCCTTGGCTTTCACGCACCTGTTGTTCACCTGTCTGTTTAAATGCATTGTTTTACTAAGTTGTTTCTCGCGCTCCCGACGAAGCATTTAGTTTCGAGCCCCCTTTCCCTTCTTTGAGAGCTGACTTCTTTTTTCTGGCGCACGCTATGGAGAGCTGCAACGCAGGCTGACAGATGACGCTCTTTTTCGGAAACGGAAATTGCATTACGCGGAATCGGAGAGCGTTCTCAGACTACGTGGCTCGTCTCTCTGCCGCATCTGTTCGCTAAGCGAGCTCCCGGCGTGCGCAGACTGGTACGGAGAGGACTGCTCTTAATGGCCTCCTCCTCAAAAAGAAGGGCAAAAGTGAAGAGAGCGAATGCCTCAACGACGTCTTTAGCAACGAAATGTTCACAGTGTGTCCCATGCAACATGACCCGACCATTTAACACACAATGGATCACGAAGCGCAACTGAAAATTAGACTAGTGCTTTTTCGCCGCTTCTTCCCGGGCTTTCAATAGTCTATATAAACGCGTCTGATAACGTCCTTGCGTCGAACAGGTTTTATCCTTGACAGCTGCACGCACACTATCTGCTTTTATTGAAAGGTTGCTGACATGCAGTAGAGCATCCTGCCTTTCAAGTCATTGATGGTGACGGTAAACATTTGCGGAACGTAGTAATTAACCCCGTGCAATCGCTGTACCAAATCTGCCGTAAGATGTGAGGGGTGGAATGAAGCGAAGCCAAGGCTGAAGTTTAGAGGGAAGCGATTTCTTGCTGTTTTTTTCTCGTTCACGTGACGTATATGTAGCAGCAACAAGTGAGCGAATGTGTAAATGCAGTAGTGATGAGTGCGCCGAACGTGGCTGCTCCATACACAGAACAGAATGAGGAGGCGGTTTATGGAGAGCGCTGCAAGTTTATTCTTCAAATATTTGGTATCGTCTAGATGTTTTCTGATGTCTAGTTGAGCAATATGTTTATTCGGAATGTTCAATAGAATATACGGCTGCTACTAACTGCATTATTTTATCATCGCGAACGGCTGGAGTCACTGTGGCAAGAGCGATGAACAGCAGGCCTGAAACGGTGCAAACCCTCGCCGCAAAAAGTAACAAAGCTGCCGTGAACACTGTGAAACCGAGCTTTAAGTATGTCTGTGGCTCTCCGTTTGTTAGTACTCATACACAGCAAGGATAATCTTCGTGACGTGATCTTACAACTCTGGGTAATAAAACATCTCCTGATGTCACGGCAACAAATAATGGCAGCCTCTTCCCTGTCGGTAAAGTCTGTGCGCGAGAAGGCGAGAGACAAAAGGAATATCACGGCAAAGAAGGTTCAGAGGAAGGCGCAGTAATTGCTGCATCCCTGTTGGCACTACAAAGAGTGCGAAAGACGCGAAAGCGCCGACATCAAGAAGGGGCAGATGCATATCATGCGCGGTCCAAGAGGTATATTGGTGGTTCCGGACTGCAACTGCTAAATATTGGCGCCTCGCAATTCATTGTCCATGTTTCGACGCACTGCAGACTCCCGTGGACTGAAAAGTGCATGTGGTCATGTGTCGTTGGATGGAGCGTTCCGAGCGTGGTGTATTGCCGACGCCAATCGTCAAAAACGAATCTTCCTGCACGATATGTGTGAAGGTCAGAAGCGGAATTCCCGCAGATTATGAAGGCAACCTTGATGGTTCGTAAATCACCTAACACGGAAAGATTTGGTGCCATTATCTTTGTGGGAGAGAAATTGACAGTATCTAATCCTGGATACTAAAGAGACCTCCAAATTATGTTAAAAGCTGTCCCCAATAAAATTGAGGGTCTTGATTGCGATTACCAAGTAGAATGCAGAAATATGTGATTAAATGAGTATAAGACATAGTACGTTGCAGATTTGTGTTCCCCCTTTGGATTCATGCGCAGCGCAATAAATCGCATGGATAGCCATGTGAGCTGTGTGAAAAGTTGCTAAATAATTCAGAACTGGTTCTTTTCCAATCTGCTGTTCCAATTTCAGTTTTGACCACCAAACTAACTTTTGATGTCACAGACAAGCTGTTGTCGCGGAAGGCATAACGCTTGTAATATGGTCGCTGCTTTGTTCATGCCATTTTTTACCAGTGATGCAGAACTATAGACTGTACTATCGATACTATCAATAGTTGGGTCACTATCGAAATATCGATAATAATATCGATATGGCTATCGGTAGCACTATCGGTGGTAATTTTAATAGTGCTATAGATAGTATAAAATCAACCGCGCGAACTCATTAAAGCATAAATTTGGTTCCCTGAGTGTGGTATGGTGGTGGTGGCAACCATGACAGGACTCCTCATTTTCGCAGTCTACGCGTCACCGAGACCTGCAGGTGTACAGCCTCGTCCACTTCTAGCTATAACACGGGAACTGCTTTCAAAGCGTCATTGCGTCCGAAACGGCCATGCACTAAGCTAACTGTAAGGTGATGTGCAGCAGTACGTCCTGGTGCCTCTGTGCTTGCATCGCTTTGCATCGATGTGTGTCTGCGTCGGCCGCAATGTTGCTTTGAAAGCAGTGAAGTGGATGGCTCTGTACAGTCGTTTTGAAAAAAGGTTAGCACTAGTGACGTGTTTTCGGAGCGGCCGACAACTCGACGCAGCGGTTACGAACGAGCCGATCACGAAAGTGATAATCTAGGCTCTCAAAGAATAGTGCCGCGCCAAACGAGTGATTCAGTTTTCGCCTTTCTGGCGAAGTGATTGTGTAGATCGTTTTTCAACACAGCTGTACGCTAAGTAGAGTTGAAGGTAAAGTTTTAATTGTCTCAAATGTCTTATCTATGCTGTGCTGGCAACAGCGACCTGAGACGCACAGTTTGGTGCGCCTGCTTCTGTGTCGACATTGGTTGGAATTAACACTTCAGTGGATATGCTTGCCGAGAGCCGTGTTCTCTGTGGTATATCTGCTGATTTAAAAAAGTAGCAGCCGCCGGATGGGCCAGATAAGCGTATACAGAACTTTCAGCGTCAGGACGCAGACGATGTAGATTACGGTAGTCTAATTGCCAACTCTTCGGAACTCATTGTTCAAAACTGTTCAAACCATTTCCAGTTTCTTCACTGGCATTTCAGCCTGTGCTCTTATGGGGCGTTTCAACATTACGAGATTCCTAGAGGAGTAATCGATATTACGAATGCAGTTTTGAGTAATTTTTCGCTGGTTGTGGCTTTGCACAAGCTAAACCACGTTACTTCGACTCGGGTGAAGTAAGAAAATAAGCAAGCTGAAGGGTAAGAAAGTTCACATGCTTGTGTTCTTTCACCAAAATGCTTGGCTTACAAACGACAACTAAGTTGAACTGCTCAGTTTTAGCGGGAAGAAAGCTGCAAAACTGAGCAGTCTTGAATTTATATTTGCATTTTGTGATTTAAAAATAA